>NC_091473.1:224163231-224464838 GCF_036971445.1 Narcine bancroftii | reverse complement strand
AAAAATTTTGTTTACATTTTTGTCAAGTGTTGACTTTCTTTTTCTTTAAAACTGCTCGTTTTGATAAATGAAGCACGCTGTACTTGCTAATGAATAAACTGTAAAAATTTACCTCTTCATTTCTTCCATAGTCCTCCTTGAATTTGATTTTTAAAAGTACTGCCCGAGAATGCAGAAAATCCGAAATTCTGAACCAACCCAATCCCCAAGCAGCCCGGACTTTCAGACTCCGACTGTATTCATCCCTCAACCAATACCTTTATTTGATTGCTTGTTTTGTCATTATGTTATTGCTGTTTGTGAAATCTTGATCAATGCACATTTGGGCGCTGATTTTTTCCATGACAACAGAAACAATACTTCATAATTACTTGAACAACAAAGAAAAAATGCAGATGAAAATCTAAACTAACTGCTCAATTACCACCAACACATAATCTGCTGTACCAAAAGTCCCAGCACACCTGGTCACACCTATACAAGGAAGGCCTACTGTTCTTTCCCAAAACGGCATTTTGGCAAGTTGGTTCACCTGGTTGTGCTCCTTCTGCCTTCATAGAGTCTATAAAGAGGGGCTCCAGCAGAGCTGCCAAAAGGTAGTCATGGGAGGCTGAAAACCGGTTACAGGAATACTTTGAGTCAGTGCATTGGCCTGTGTTCAAGAATTCAGCTGAGGATCTGAATGGTTACACCAGGGCCATTACAGACTAATCTACCTAAATGACCACCAACCAGTGGCGTTCATATCTACAGTGATGAAATGTTTTGAGAAGCTGGTGATGAAGCAGATCAGATCCTCTCTGATGTGGACCCATTCCAAATTGCCTTCCATTTAATCTTTTTTAACAATGGAACATAATTTAACTTATATAAAGATTGATACTCAGTATTTACAATTATTCCTAAACATTTCATTTTATCAGACCATTTCAGTTTTATAATATTTTTATACTCTGAATAATCTCCTTCTCCGACTGGCAAAATTTCACTTTTGTCCCAGTTAACTTTATATCCAGATAATGTTCCATGTTGTAATAAACATACCTGCAAATGTGGCAATAATTCCGTTAACTTTAATTGGTTGAGTTAACTGTATTAAGATGAATATTTTTCCTTGTATTCAATATTTATTTCAATCAATACCGTGTTCTCTTTCAAAGAGTTTCTTTCAGGATTTAAATAAAGTTACGAGAGAATTTTTTTTGGAAGGTAAACTACCACGGGTAGCATTATATAAACATACTTGGAAGTATGCATTAGGTGGGCTTCAATTACCTCATTTTCAAAATTATTACAAAGCAGCCCAGTTGAAATTTATTAGTAGATTGATGGATTTGGACCAGCTCCCAAGTTGGGCTAAAGTTGAGATGGCTTGTATTTCTGAAGTCAAGGTGTATCGATTTATATTTCAATGGAATATAAATTTGTTGAGGGAATATAATATGCCGATATTAAAACATCTATAAAAACTAAGGATTAAAAAAAATAAGATTTTAGGATCAAAAGGTAAATTGTCAATTTTAACTCCATTATATAATAATTAGCTTATTTCTTTTTCAATGTTTAATAGTCATTTAAGAGTTGGGATTCTAAGGGTATAAAAACATTACAGGATTGTTTTGTAGAAGGACAGTTTCTTTCTTTCAATCAATTGAAAGAGCTTTTTGATATT
This sequence comes from Narcine bancroftii, assembly GCF_036971445.1. Taxonomy (NCBI): domain Eukaryota; kingdom Metazoa; phylum Chordata; class Chondrichthyes; order Torpediniformes; family Narcinidae; genus Narcine; species Narcine bancroftii. The sequence continues at coordinate 224,463,166 of NC_091473.1, read as the reverse complement.
GCTGAAAATTCTTTATTTGTTTATTATCCACTTCGATCTTTGGTGAAAAATATGTATGGTAAAGAGATGATTTTACCTGTATTGACGGAATTCGAGACTTTGATTTCTTCTATATCAAAAATGGGTTATATTTCTGTTATGTACCAAGTATTACAAGACAATATGGATAAGTCGGAATGGGAGAAGTCTAAGCTTAAATGGGAAAATGATTTAGCTTTTGTTTTTCCTGAAGACTACTGGGCAGATACATGTTACAATAGTGTTACTAAATTGATGAATGTGTGGTATGGAATGGTTAATTATAATTTTCTACATCCGTTGCATTTAACCCCAGAGAAATTGAAAAAATATGGTTTTAGTAATTCGGATTCTTGTTTTAGATGTGGTGTATGTACTGGAACATTTTTACATGCTGTTTGGTCTTGTGTGCATGTACAACCATTTTGGGAAGAAATTAGGTTAATTTTGGAAAAATTATATAATTTTAAGTTACCAGTAGATCTACCTATTTTTTTAAATGGGTTATATGATTCCTTTAAGGGGATGAGGGTTGGATAAATTTCAAATTGCATTTATATATTTAGCATTGTCTGTAGCTCAAAAATGTGTAGCAAGTACATGGAAAGATAATATAGTGATTAATATAATGTGATGGCATAATGAGTTGTAAGCTTATATTGTTATGGAAAAAATTACATATAATCTGCATGACAATTATTCTTTTTTTGTTAATAAGTAGCTACAATATTTGGAATATATATGCATTTAGATATATTTTGATTTGTTTTATACTTTTAGTTTCTGTTTATATATTTTAGCTCTCCTTAAGAGAGCTGGCTGATGGGGTAGGAGGGGGAGGGTTGGGGATTTGATTTATATTTTTTCTCTTGTTTTTTTTCTTTCTTTTTGTTTTTTTAAATTTAAAAAATATATATATATTCATATAAAATTTTATTTGTGGAATGTATTTTGTATTACTATTAATGATTCTTCAAATAAATAGTTTAATTTAAAACAAAGGATTTAACCTGAAGCCCTGGGGCTGCGAAATGCAGCTGTACCAGTGAAGCACTGTGCCTTCCACCCCCCCCCCCCCGCCACCTACCAATGAACCTCCTGGTTCTATTTAACATTAATCTACCCCATCCAACATAATTCTTCCACAGCAGCTTGTATTTGGTTTATGTTCACTCCCTTTCTCAGGCTCCTTGCACCAATAATATTTTGCTAATGAATTAGACAAGCAGCCTCTTTCCTGTTCTTGCTAGTGTTGTTCTTTTGCCAGCCGTTTGCAAGGACGTGACAGTAGCCTGTGTGACTCACTCAATGTTCCCAGTTCCAAGGGGAAGTGTCTGAAATTGGTACATTGCCTCAATCAGCAGTGCCTTTAAGATGCTAAACTTGCCATGCAGGAAACCACCTTTTACCACAGAAAAGCAGTTCAGAAAAATATTATATGTCCTGAGTACTTCAATGTGATATGAAACTGAGATATCAATTTAACTATTCAGAACATCTTCACATGCACCCACTGGGGCTAAATCTGAAAATATGGCCAGGTCACCACCCTTTCTCCAGGAACCATTTTTTGCCTTGGAGAACTGGCTCACTATAACATCTGAGCGTGTTATCTACATTGGAATCCTATTGAAGTGCATGATTAGAGGTTGCGGTTTCAGATATGACATTAAGCTGAAACCCTGTCTACGTTCTCCGTTCAATGTCGTTTATCCTTTGCAAAGTTCTTTTTTTTTCAAACTTTATTTAAATGATAACAAAAACATAACATAAAGTATAGAAATAATCAAAGAAAATTTAACATTAACACCCTTCCCACCCCTACAGCCAACTTCCTTAAGGAGAGCAGAAAAAAATATATAGATTATATATATATAAAAAGAAAATATCTTTGCACAGTTCAAAGCAGAGTAGGAATATTCTATTCTGTATTCTAGACCATATTTGTGGCTCAGCTGACTGTGCTAAATGGGAATGATTGCGATGTGATTGTAGAACACCGTGCTGCATAAATAGATTGTATTTACCACAGCGTCACACTCCTGGGATGTTCAGGAGTTTTGAGGCACTTTGCCAGCTGGATAGTGCAGCCATTAGAGCTGCTGCTTCACAGCTCCAGTGACTTGAGTTCGATTCTGACCTCTGATACTATCTGTGAGGGGTTTGCATGTTCTTCCAGTGATGTAAATTTCCTCTTTAAATTCTGGGTTCCTACCACTTCGCAAAAAATGTAGGGGTTGTGGGTGCATTTGGCCACTGTAAATAGCTCCAAGGGTGCAGGTGAGTGAATGAATTGGTGGGGAGAGGAGTTGATGGGAATATGGAAGGAATGTGTAACTGAGAAGTTGATGATCGTCACAGACTTCTTGGACAAATTATATGACTCTATGCTGGGACATATACTGTGATCGATAATCATTAATTTATTCCCATTAAACCACAACATATCAGTTTCTTTAGTTTCCGTTTTCTTTGTCTACTCAGATATTGTGCTATTCTCCTTCAACCCTGTTGTCATTAATCTTCCTGAAGACAATGCTTACTTTCCAACCATATTATCCTCCTCATGGCCCTCTAACATGCCAATGGCTCTCAGATCTCTCTCTTTCCCTGATCTCCAAGTTTTGACCATGAGACAGAGGAGCAGTATGAGGCCATTTAGCCCATTGAGTTTGCATTGCTATTCAAATCATGGTTGATTCATCTTTCCTCTCAACCTCATTCTCCTGCCTTCTCCATGTAACCTTTGACATCCTTGTTATTCAGGGGCCTATCAACTTTTGTTTTAAATATAACCCAGCAACCTAGTCTTCACAGCCAACCAAGTCCACAGATTCATGATAAGCTGAAGAAACTTCTCCTTATCTGCATGAAAGGGACATTCTTTTAATCTGAGGATATGACCTCCCACAATCAGAAACATCTCCATATTCATTCTATCTAGTCCTTTTAATATTTCTTCAAAGCCAAATTTTATCACACCTCCCCCTTTCCATCATGCAACAGTAGCTTCAAAGCTTTATGTTCCTGTTAGGTTAAAAGGAGGGGCAAAAGGTTTGAGAGAGCCGTGGTTTTCAAGGAATATTGGAAACTTGGTTCGAAGAAAAAGGGAGGCGTACATTAGATATAAGAAGCATGGAGTTAAGGAGATGTTTGAAAGATACATTGAATGTGAGAGGAATCTTAAGAGAGGAATTAGGAAAGCTAAAAGAAGGTACGAGGAAACTATGGCAAGCAGGGTGAAAACTAATCCAAAAGAGTTCTACGAATATGTTAATGGTAAAAGGAAAGCTAGAGACAAAATTGGTCCCTTAGAAAATCAGAGCGGAAAACTGTGTGTGGAGCCTAGAGAAATGGGGGAGATATTGAACAGTTTGTTTTCTTCGGTATTCACTAAGGAGAAGGATATTGGGAGATGTGAGATAAAAAAAAGCAAATTGGGTAAATATGGAGAATATAGAGATTACAAAAGATGTAGTTTTAGGGCTTTTGAAGAATATAAAGGTGGATAAATCTCCGGGACCAGACGGGATCTTCCCCAGGACATTGAGAGAAGTGAAGGAGGAAATAGCAGAGGCTCTGGCAGTAATTTTCCAAATGTCATTAGATATGGGGATAGTGCCGGAGGATTGGCGCATTGCGCATGTGGTTCCGTTATTTAAAAAGGGTTCAAGGAGGAAGCCTGGCAACTATCGGCCTGTAAGTTTGACGTCTGTGGTAGGTAAATTAATGGAGAAAATTCTTAGAGATAGTACTTATAAACATCTGGATAGACAGGGTCTGATCAGGAGCACTCAACATGGATTTGTGGGAGGAAGGTCATGTTTGACCAATCTGATTGAATTTTTTGAAGAGGTGACTAGGAATGTGGATGAGGGTAGCACAGTGGATGTTGTCTATATGGACTTCAGTAAGGCCTTCGATAAGGTACCACATGGAAGGTTAGTTAGGAAGGTGCAGTCCTTAGGTATAAATTTTGAGATAGTCAAATGGATTGAACATTGGCTGAAAGGGAGAGGCCAGAGAGTGGTAGTGGATAATTGTCTGTCAGGTTGGAGGCCGGTGACCAGTGGTGTGCCTCAAGGATCTGTATTGGGTCCATTGTTGTTCGTTATATACATTAATGATCTAGATGATGGGGTGGTGAATTGGATTAGTAAATATGCAGATGATACTAAGATAGGTGGAATAGTGGATAATGAAGAAGGTTTTCAAGGATTGAAGAGGAAAAGTGGGCTGAAAAATGGCAGATGGAATTTAATGCTGATAAGTGTGAGGTGCTTCATTTTGGTAAGAAGAATCAGAACAGGACATACGTGGTAAATGGGAGAGCATTGAGGAATACAGAAGAGCAGAAAGATTTAGGAGTAACGGTACATCGTTCCCTGAAGGTAGAAACTCACGTGAATAGGGTGGTGAAGAAGGCTTTTAGTATGCTGGCCTTTATCAATCATTGCATGGAATATAGGAGTTGGGAGGTGATGTTGAGATTGTATAAGACGTTGGTGCGGCCTAATTTGGAGTTCTGTGTGCAGTTCTGGTCGCCTAATTATAGGAAGGATATAAACAGAGTGGAGAGAGTGCAGAGAAGGTTTACCAGAATGTTACCTGGGTTTAACCATCTAGAGTATAGGGAGAGATTGGACAGATTAGGTCTTTATTCTTTGGAGCGTATAAGGTTGAGAGGGGATTTGATAGAAGTATTTAAGATTATGAAAGGGATAGACAGAGTGGATGCGGATAGACTATTTCCATTAAGATGAGGAAAGATTAAAACAAGAGGACATGAGTTAAGAATTAAGGGGCAGAGGTTTAGAGGTAACATGAGGGGGAACTTCTTTACTCAGAGAGTGGTAGCCGTGTGGAATGATCTTCTGGGAGAAATAGTGGCGGCGGAGTCAATTGTATTATTTAAGAAAAGGTTGGACAGGTATATGGATGAGAAGAAGATGGAGGGTTATGGGCATTGTGCAGGGAGGTGGGACTAGAAAGGGGTGTTTGGTTCGGTGCGGACTAGAAGGGCCTAATGGCCTGTTTCCGTGCTGTAATTGTTATGTTATGTTATCAGATTAGGTCTTTATTCTTTGGAGCATAGAAGGTTGAGAGGGGATTTGATAGAAGTATTTAAGATTATAAAAGGGATAGACAGAGTGGATGCGGATAGACTATTTCCGTTAAGAGGAGGAAAGATTAAAACAAGAGGACATGAGTTAAGAATTAAGGGGCAGAGGTTTAGAGGTAACATGAGGGGGAACTTCTTTACTCAGAGAGTGGTAGCCGTGTGGAATGATCTTCCGGGAGAAATAGTGGCGGCGGAGTCAATTGTATTATTTAAGAAAAGGTTGGACAGGTATATGGATGAGAAGAAGATGGAGGGTTATGGGCATTGTGCAGGGAGGTGGGACTAGAGAGGGGTGTTTGGTTCGGTGCAGACTAGAAGGGCCTAATGGCCTGTTTCCGTGCTGTAATTGTTGTTATTATAGATTACATTTTGATAATGATAAACTATTGATCCCTTCTGATCTTTGTGCACCCTTAGACCTAGCTGATCTTCCCACCCTCTTCTATCACTTTCACACGTGTGTACCACATGCTACCATTATTATTCCACTCTCATCTTTCCACAGTCCAAGGCCAACAGCTTTACTTTCTGATCCTAGACTGTTGCCTCATATACCCATGGGATCAATCCTTGGTCATTCTTACTTCTCATCTAAAAGTCATCCTTTAAAGGCAACAAAAAAGAACACATAATCACTCAGATGGCTTTTGATCTCCCTTATCTCTCCACCATCTCCTTCCTCTTTAGATCAAACAGCATGTCCAAAGTTGAATGCTGAATGAGCAGAGATTTCCAGTGCAAAGAATGGAAAGACATGATGTTTGGATTCTGCCATTATCACTCGAATCCAGCCATTTAATACCATCCCTTGTTTTTCTGGGAACTCTTTGAATTTGAAGAAGATTGCATGCAAAATTGTTTCTCTGCTCAACCACAAGGTGAACTAGGTAAGAGTCACGCGATTGGAGTAGTGGCCAGTCGGGGAAAACCAGCCCTCTCCAGAAAAAAAAAGGAAAAAAGTTAGGAAAAGACTAAGAACAACAAAAATAGAATAGAAGAAATAGAAGAAAAACTTACAGAGAAGAGAAAGAAGATGACACCCAAGGAGGAGAAAGTAAATACAACCGAGAAAAAAAAAGTTGCCAGGGAGGAAAGAAGAAGGCCTTACCTGCACAAAGGAACAGGGAGCTGTGGTGGCTAATCCCCGAGGTTGGTGCCTGCCCTGCGGAGTTACGACCTCCCGACCGGTGGACTGTAAAAATGTCTCTCGGAGCCAAACAAAAGTGTGCAATGCGCAACCAAAGCAAAAAAGGGGACACCGACGGGAGGGGTCTCAGCAGAGGAGCGGGCAGCCACAGCGCGACCAGCTGAGGGACGCCCGACACCAGGGCGCTCAGCTGCAGGATGAGGAAGGTGGCAGGGGAGGGAGCCAGGAAACAGATGAAGGAGAAAGACAGGGGGGTGATCGACAAGAGGATCAATGGCAGGAGGCCTGACAGACGGGCAGCCCAGGAGGGGAGGACCAACAGCAAGAGGGCCAGCAAGAGGAGGCCTGACAAAGAGATATAAGCAGATCATCAGGAAGAACAGAAGAGACACAGTCACAAAGAAGAGAAGAAGACACAAACACAGGTACAGAGAAATAGAAGGTAAAACTGATGAACAGAATTTGGATAAAGCCTTTTTTGAAGAACAAATAAGATCATTAAAAGAATGGTCATCATTAGAATTTAGTGCAATTAAAAGAAAAATGAAAAGAGCAGAAGATAAAATGCAAAGTTTAGAACTAGTCATGACAGAAATAGGGAAAAGAGTAGAGAATGTGGAAGAGCGGGAAATGGCTGTAGAAATGGAAGTAAATGACTCAAGAGGAAAATTGGAAGAAAGTGACAAAAAAATTAAAGAGACACAAGAGTTATTATCTCAGAAAATTGATATGTTGGAAAATTATAGTAGGCGAAACAATATAAAAATAGTGGGCCTGAAGGAAGATGAAGGCACAGATATGAAGGAATTTATAAAAGGATGGATCTCGAAGGTCTTGGGAATGTCAGAAATACAGGAAGAAATGGAAATAGAAAGGGCTCACAGAGCATTAGCTCCGAAACCGCAGACATATCAAAAACCAAGATCCATCTGAGTAAAATTTTTTTGAGATATACGCCAAGAGAAAATATACTGGAAAGGGCAAGGAATGAAATTAGAGAAGATAATAAACCATTGGAATACAAGGGTCAAAAAATATTTTTTTACCCAGATATAAGTTTTTAACTCTTAAAGAGGAGGAAGGATTTTAATACAGCAAAAACAATTTTATGTAAAAAGGGTTATAAATTCATATTAAGACATCCAGCCATGCTTAAAATATTTATACCCGGGGACCAAAACTGACTGTTCTCAGATCCGGAGGAAGCACAAAAACTCACAGAATGCTTGCAGTACAGAAGGAGAGATGAAGAGATGTAATAAGAATGAAGAACGGTGATAAAGTATTCATAAAGATGTAAAATCAATGTATATGTAAAGAACTAAAGAGGGAAAAGAAAAGGGAAGGAAGGAAGTAAGGGGGGAAAAGAGAGAGCTTTGTTATATGTGTAAAAAAAAGTGTTTTGGGGGGCTGGGGGGAAGAGGGAATAACCGTTACTAAGAAATCAATTGACGCTTGCGAGCAAGATCACAATCCAAATGGAAAGGGGAGTTGTGGTTGCCTGGCAAGGGATAAGGGGCAACTCAGAGAGGGGGGGGGAGCATTTGGGGTTAAGATATTATTGGGTGTGGGAATTGTTGGGGTATTTTATGTTTTAAATGTGTTGTCATACATTGAGTTTAATAAGGGAATGAGAATGGGAAAAAGGGGGATGGAGGTGGCGAGGAGGTGGAAAAGAGGTGTAAGCAAGATATTAGATGGCCACATTGAACTATATGACTATAAACATTAATGGAATACGTAACCAAATTAAAAGGAAGAGGCTACTAAATTTATTGAAGAAGGAAAAAATAGATATAGTATTTGTGCAGGAAAAACATCTAACTGAAGTGGAACATAACAAATTAAAGAGAGACTGGGTAGGACACATAGCAGCAGCATCATATAATTCAAAAGCTAGAGGTGTAGCCATACTAGTTAACAAAAATGTACCAATCAAAATAGAGGAGGAAATAATAGATCCAACAGGGAGGTATGTAATGATGAAGTGACAGATATACTCAGAATTTTGGAATTTACTCAATATATATGAACCTCACGAGGAGGATCAAGAGTTTATGCGGGATATTTTTTTGAAGATTGTAGATACACAAGGAAATATATTGATAGGAGGGGATTTTAACCTTAATTTGGATCCAATGTTTGATAAAACTGGACAAAAGACAAGCAAAAAGAATAAAGTAACCAAATTTATGGATAAATCAATGCAGGAAATGAAACTTATGGAGGAGGCAACACCCAAGAGAGAAGAAATATTAATATTATTTGAGTAGGCATAAAACATACTCAAAAATTGATGTGTTAGCAATAAAACTGGAGGACATCCCACTAAGAACATATAGATGGAGGTTAAACTCCATGCTACTTAAAAGGCAGGAATTTAGAGAGTTTATTGAATGCCAAATTAAAACATATTTTGAAATAAACACAGAATCAGTGAAAGACAAATTTATATTATGGGATGCAAAAAGAAAAGCCTTCATTAGAGGGCAGATAATAAGTTATGTAACTAAGATGAAAAAGGACTACAATCAGGAAATAGAGCAGCTGGAAAGGAAGATAGCAAGTACAGAAAAGAAATTAATAAAAAGAGATGATATAACGAAAAGGAGAGAATTGGTGGACAAAAAAATACGAAACATTACAAACATATAAGGTGGAGAAGAACATAATAAAAACAAAGCAAAAGTATTACAAACTGGGAGAAAAAACACATAAAATATTAGCCTGGCAACTTAAAACTGAACAAGCTAAAAGAACGATACTGGCATCAAGGAAAAAGGACAAACAAATCACATATAACCCAACAGAGATTAATGAATATTTTAAGGAATTTTATGAACAATTATATCAAACTGAGAACGAGGGGAAAGATGATAAAATAGAGGAGTTTTTAGCTAAAATTGAACTGCCAAAATTGCAAGAAGAGGAACAAAACAAACTAATAAAACCTTTTGAAATAGAGGAAGTACAGGTTATATTAAAAAAGCTGCCAAACAATAAAACACCAGGAGAGGATGGATTCCCAATAGAATTTTATAAAACATTTAAAGAGTTATTAATTCCTCCTCTCCTGGAAGTAATGAACCAGATAGAAGAAACACAAAACTTGCCAGATTCATGTAAGACATCAATAATTACAGTAATACCAAAGAAGGGGAAGGATCCATTAACTCCCGCATCATATAGACCAATATCTCTACTTAACTCAGATTATAAGATAATAGTGAAATTATTAGCAAACAGATTGGCCGACTGTGTACCAAAAATAGTAAAACAAGATCAAACTGGATTTATTAAGAAAAGACGAACAGTGGATAATGTCTGCAATGTCATGCTGTTCAAGGAAATAAGAAACCAACAGTGGCTGTTGCTTTAGATGCAGAAAAAGCCTTTGACAGAGTACAGTGGAACTACTTATTTAAAGTACTACAGAAGTTCAATCTACCAGAAAAATATATAAATTGGATTAAAGCATTGTATAATGGACCGTTGGTGAAGGTAGCAGTAAACGGATATGTATCAAATCAATTTAAATTAAGTAGACAGGGATGTCCATTGCTCGCTTTAGCAATAGAACCTTCGGCAGAAATGATAAGAATAGAAAATAAAATAAAATGGATAAAAATAAAGGAGAAGGAGTATAAAATTAGCTTATTTGCAGATGACATTATAGTATACCTAACAGAACCAGAGATATCAATAAAAGAATTACATAAGAAATTGAAGGAATATGGAGAAATATCGGGGTACAAGATCAACACAAAGAAAAGTGAAGAGATGCCAATGAATAATGTGAATTATAAAGAATTTAAAAAAGAATCACCATTTAAATGGCAAACACAAGCAATCCGATACCTAGGGATCAGGTTAGATAATAACTTAAGCCACTTGCACAAACTAAATTATCAGCCACTAATCAAGAAATTGCAGGAAGATTTAGAACATTGGAAAGAATTACCGCTCATGTTGATAGGGAGGATAAACTGCATTAAAATGAACATGTTCCCAAGGATATAATACTTATTTCAAATGTTACCAATTCCCTTAACAGAAATTTTTTTAATGAACTAAAGAAAATAATAAGGAAATTCTTGTGGAAAGGGAGGAAACTGAGGGTAGCGTTAGGTAAATTAACAGAGAGGTATAACCAAGGAGGTTTGCAGTTACCAAACTTTAGAAATTATTATAGAGCAGCACAATTAAGATATTTATCAGATTTTTACCAGACAAGGGAAAAACCAGATTGGACTAAGATAGAACTAGATAAAATAGGGGAGAAGGAACCGGAACATATAGTTTATAAGTGGGATGAAAAGTTAGTGCAATATAAAAGCTCACCAGTTTTGCATCATTTACTTAATACATGGAAGAAGATCCACTTAGAAAGGAAACAATGAATTACCAAATACCAAATTTTTTTTCAAACTTTATTTAAAGATAGAAAAAAACATAACATACAGTCCAATAATCATCAAAAATTGATTTTACAAAGATAAACCCCAAACCCATCCTCCCACCCCTTCAGCCAGCCCCCTTAAGGGAGCAAATGGTCTCCATATTGTCCCTCTTCAAAACAATCCTGTATTGTCTTTATACCCTTAAATCCCAACCCTTTAAATAACTATTAAACATTGAAAAAGGAATAAGCTGGTTATTATATAATGGAGTTAAAATTGATAATTTATCTTTTGATCCCAAAATCCTATTTTTTTTAAAAATCCAGATCTTTAACAAATGTTTCAATACCGGCATATTATATTCCTGTAGCAAATTCAAGTTCCAATGAAATATAAATTCATGTACCTCGACCTCAGAAATACATGCCATTTCCATATTAGCCCAGCTAGGAGGATAATCTAGATCCATCAACCTGCTAATAAACTTCAAATGGGCCACTTCTTAATAATTTTGAAAATGTGGTAACTGAAGTCCACCTAATGCATATTTCCATGTAAGTTTATACAATGCCACTAGAGCTAATTTAGTTTTCCATAAAATCTCCTGCACTACCTTATTTAAATCCTGAAAAAAAACCTTTTGAAAGTAAACAAGGTATTGACTGAAATAAATATTGAATTTGGGGAAAAATATTCATTTTAATACAATTGACCCTACCAATCAAAGTTAATGGAAGATCTTTCCACTTAATCAAATCTGCTTTAATCCATTTTAATATAGGCACATAATTTAACTGATACAATGACTGATAATTAACATCTACAAACACACCTAAATATTTAATTTTATTTGTCCACCTTAATTTTGTAATAATTTTAAATTCTGAATAATCTTCTATTCCAACTGGTAAAATTTCACTTTTATCCCAATTAACTTTATATCCTGACAATTTGGAGAAATTTCAACAAACACTCTTGTAACTGCTTCAACGACTGTTCCAGTTCCATCAAATATATCAATACATCGTCTGCAAATAAATTAATCTTATATTCTTCATTCATAGCCTTCATCCCTCTAATTTCATCATTTTGCCTAATAGTTACCACCCTAGCAATTGGGTTTGTATATAAAGCTTTAACCCAACCAATAAAAAAGGGCCAAATTTAAACTTTTCTAACACCTTAAATAAAAAATCCCACTCAACCCTATCAAAAGTCTTTTCTGCATCTAGTGCAACCTCCATAGGATGGTTAAGCTGCTTTTGGTATGCATTGACCAAAGTAATTAATCAAAGAATATTATCTGATGCATTTCTATTCTTAATAAAACCTGTTTGATCAGTATGCATTAGCTTAGATAAGTACTTAGCAAGTCTATTGGCTATAATTCTATAATCTACATTTAATAAAGAAATAGGTCTAAATGAAGACACTTTTAATGGAGCTCTATCTTTTTTTGGAATAACAATTATTAACGCACGAACAAGATTCTGGCAGCTTCTGTTCTTCAGTAACTTGTTTTAACACATCTCCAAATACTCTAGATAAATCATCATTTAAAAAAATTATAAAATTCCACAGGAAATCCATCATCCCCTGGGTACTTTCCATTTGGAATTTCCTGTATAGCTTCCTTAATTTCAAAATCTGTAAATTAAGATTCCAATTCCTGAATATCTTTCTCATCTAATACCGGTAATCTCAATTTAGATAAATAAGATCCAATAGAACCATTATCCTGCTTCCCCTCAGAAGTATATAATTTTTGATAGAATGTATAAAACTGATCATTAATTTCCTGAGGCTTATAGATAATTATTGAATTCTTTTTAATGGCTTTAATAGTCTGAAATGCCTGTTCAGCTTTCAATTGCCAAGCAAGTACCTTATGAGCTCTTTCTCCCAACTCACAATAACGTTGTTTAGTTCGATTAATTAAATGCTCAAACTGATAAGTTTGTAAAGTATTATAGCTTAATTTAAATTTCGCTAATGCAGCTTTTTTTGTCTTCAGTCACATCTTTCTGAAAATCTTTCTCTAACTCAGCAATCTGATTTTCCAACATTAAACTTTCTGCCATAAATTGTTCTTAACTTTTGTAGAATAACTAATAACCTGTCCCTTCAAATAAGTTTTTAACGTGTCCCATACTACAAAATCACTATCCACAGAATTAATATTCTCAGTCAAAAATAAAGAGATATACTGTTTAACAAAAGTAACAAACACTGTTTTTTTTTTCAATAACATTGCATTAAACCTCTCTTTATACAATGAGCATACCACTTCTGAACTTTCACAGGAAAAAAAATAATAATGAATGGTCTGATAGAACTCTACTTTTATATTCAGCTTGCAGTGCTCTACCCTCTAGGTGCGCTGATACAAAAAAAAAATCAGTCCTAGAAAATGAATCATGCTGTGATGAATAAAAGGAAAAATCTTTCTCTGCACAATTAACCTTTCTCCAAATATCTATCAGATTTAAGTCTTTCATCAATGCTTTGATCTGTATTTCTGTCTTTGATTTCCTTATATTCTTTGGGTTTCTGTCCAGTAAAGGTTCCAAAACACAATTAAAATCTCCTCCAACTAAAATATTTTCATTTTCTTGAGTTAACAATAAAAAAAGCTTCTGAAATAAACCGCTTATCATCTACATTAGGTGCATAAAGATTAAGCAAAGTCCAAGATTCAGCAAAGATTTCACAATTCACCTCTAAAACTCTACCTATATTTCCCTCTGAAGATTCCAATACAAATGATAAATTTTTATGAATCAAAATCACCACCCTTCTTGGTGATTTTCAAAATCATGACCAACCCAATCTCTTTTCAATTTCAAATTTTTATTTTCAGTCAAATGTGTTTATTGTAAAAAGGCAATATCAATTTTCATTTTTTAAATATAAGCCAATACCCTCTTTCATTTAATTAGATTATGTTATCCCTGAACGTTAAAAGTTGCAAAATTCAAAGTAGACATTTTTACTAATTACTAATATATTTACACTCTATAAAATAACGCTCCCCTTTATAATTCTTCAAAAGCACAAAAACAAAACCCACCCCTCAATAAACAAAAATAATTTTTTTTTAATTAAAAAAAACAAAAATATAAAAACCACCCAAATGTAGTAGCACCCTAAAAATCTGGTAGTGGGTAAGCCCACTAGTGACAGTCAAAGCTTTCATTGTCATCCACCCCCCCAAGCCAGATACATATTCATTATGTAATTAAGAACAATCAAATATAGTAAATATATTCAATCCAATGATTCCAAGCCCAGTGATTGTTCCAGATCTTCAATGTCAAGAAGACTTTGTGTCAGTTCTTCTTTCTTTCCATTCTTTCCATTCTTACCATTCTTTCCAAACCAATTCCCGTTCCCATTTCCATTTCCATTTACCGTCCTCTTAGGAGATGATGGTGAAGACTACCCATTTCTTCGCAATTCTGGCAATGAATTAGCAAAAACCAAGGCATTGTAATCGTTCTCAAAAAATTGAGATTGAATGTTTCCGTTAAAAACCTTCAAAATTGCAGGATAACGAAAAGCTAATTTATAGCCCTTTCGCCATAAGACATCTTTAGCCAAATTAAATTCCCGTCATCCTCTAATAACCTCTTGACAAAAATTTACATTAAAAAAACGCTATTATTTTGAATCATCAATGGGGATTGACTCTGCCAAGCTTTCTGCACTGCCATTCGTAAAATCATTTCTCTATCTTGATATTTCAAACAACAACTCAAGACCACCCTCAGTGTTTGTCCAGTAAGTGGTTTTTTCTTCAACACTCTATGGGCCCGATCCAGTTCCAAACCTTCAGGAAAAAACTCTTTACCTAATACCTCTGGGATCCAATGCTTAAAAAAAAATATTGGATCAGAACCTTCAAAGTCCTCTGGAAGACCAATTATTTTCACATTATTTCTTTGGCTTTGATTTTCAAATGAATCAATCTTCTTCAACAAATCCCTTCTTTGAAACCCCCAATCTACAAAAGAACCTTCCACTTTTTCCATTTTTTCTTTATTGTTATCCACCTGATTTTGACATTCAGAAAAGGCTGTTTCAATTTTTAAAAAAATTATCTTGTACAATATCAACAGATTTTATACATCTGTTAATATCCCTCTTAACTACAGTCATAGTTTCATAGTTGAGATTTCTTCTCACAAAATATTCATTTTTGTTTTCATCTTCATAAATCCTTGGGTTATTTGAGTTAACATTTGTTTTGACATATTATCCATTTGGAAAGCAATCCCTTCCAAAACAGTGAACACCGAGACCAATCCAGATTCCATAGCCACTTTTTAAGGTCTACCTTCTTTAACTGCAGGCTCCTCCTCCTGGGCAAATTCCAGTAAGGTAAGTTCCTCTTCACCTTCAGTCACCATTGGTCCTTTGACTGTGCGGCTGCAGGTTTGGACACCCGATGCCGGCACCCCGGCCTCATTGGGGTACCAGCGCTCAGGCTCCCCCACAGCACACACTTTCTCCCAAAGGCCACGGACCCAGGATGCTCCGCGCATGCCCAGCAGAACCACCAGACATGCAGGAGCGTCCTCCAATGCTGCACTGCAGGTCCCCGGGCCACCCAGCAATGTCGTGGGGTCAGGGCCCCCTTTATCGGTCGGGCTGCCCGCGCACATGGCTTCACATGCACGTGGGTCAGCCACGACCAAACTCACCAGAATGCTGGCACCATCTGCAGGATTGACGCCGAGGTCAAACTTGAACAGGCAGGAGTCCTCTGAGGCTTGGAGACTCCCAACAATGACTCCGTGGATTCAGCTGTGCAGGTAGGCCTCAGATCATCTACACTTTTATATGTAATTTCTTCTGAAGTTGAATTTTAGATTTCTTCATGTTGGTAGCCATGATGAATCACTGTTATTCAAAAAACTGTAAATATTATTTTTAACCACTTTTATACTTTTTTAAATCGGGTATTTAATAAAGGTGGAACACACGTCTTTCTTCTACACCATCCTGCCACGCCTCCCACCAAAATTATTATTGACGCAAAATCCACTAATCCCTTTTACAATAGATTCTTTCCTTTAGAGAATGGGAGAGAAAAAGAATCAAAAGAATAGAACATTGTTTTTTGGGAAATAATTTATTAACATTTGAACAGTTGAAGTACAAATATGGAATAACTCATGGTACAATGTTTGCATATCATCATTTGAAAGCTTATTTAAAGGATAAATTGGGAAACAGACTGAGATTACCAGAAGGAAGCAGCTTTGAATATGTGATTACAGACACAATGATAATTAAAAGATTAATAACGAACATGCACATTAAGCTGCAAGAGAAGGAAAATGATGAAATAAGCTATAAACCTAAACAAAAGTGGGAAAAGGATTTAAACATAAAGATAAAAAATGAAGCATGGCAAAAGTTATGTTCTGGAACTATGAAGAATACAATAAACACAAGGTTATGCATGATACAGTATAATTGCTCACTCCTCAAAAATTAAAAGAATGGGATCCAACATTGTTTGAACAAATTTGGAAACCATACATGGAACATAACAGAGAAGGCTTGCCTTGGACCTCCACCCCCTAAAATGATAAGAAGACAAAACGACTAGATTCAGTGTGTAACAAATAGATGACACATTTTTCTTGATTATTTTCCTTTGTGTGAAGATATTGTTTTATGGTTTTATTGTACTGTATATGTTGAATATTTATGGGTTTTGGAGGGGGGTGAGAAGAGGGGAGAGAGGGAAAGGGGGGGAAAAGGGAGAAAATGCCACTGTGTATATTTAATGAGAAACGTTTGTACATATTTTGGTTGATATGGTTCACAGCGTGAAAAATAAAAAAATATTTTAAAAAACCACAAGGTGAACCATATCCACATGACAACTTAAGATGACTAGTCATCATGACAACTTAAGATGACTATTCCAACCCCTGGACTTTCCCTTTATCACTGACTCCACTCACCTGCTGCGCGTTGTATCTCTCTTACCATCAAGACAAGCACACACCAAGCCAAGGTTATCTTAGTCTGGTCTTCCTTCAACCTTAAGGGCAACTTGCCCTCTGTGAACTGGCATAATCCCCTTTATTTTAAAATTCCTGTTCCTCAGTGTCCTTGTTCCATCTTATCTCTTCCAAATCCCCATGATAGTTGCAGATCCCCTGGCCCGACCTGTTGAAGATCTGGTTGATGGACTTACCTGTAATTGGCAGGAGCTTGAACCCTTCCCTTCTGCCGCTCCATTTCTCCATAATCACATCCACCCATGCAAGTTACATGAGAACATAAGAAATAGGAGCAGGAGTCAGCCATCTGGCCTGTCGAGCCTGCTCTGCCATTCAGTGAGATTGTAGCTGATCTGAAGATAGGCTCATCTCCACCTGCCTGCCTTTTCCTTGTATCCCTTAATTCCCCTACCATGTAAAAATCTATCCAACTTTGTCTTATCCATTGGAAGCCACTTACCTACCTCTGTAGCGGCCTGCTAACCAGGACGCAACCTAGTACACAAAATGGCTGATAAACACAGTGACCGCGCAGACCCCGTGGGGGCCAACAACCTTCATCCCAGGTGGTGGGAAACAGTGAGCTACGGTGGGAATGCCACCCAGTTGGAGATCAGCGCTGCTGTGACGAGTGGAGTGAATATAAGTAGAGCTGCCAGTGCAATAAATCAGACTTTGATTTGGACTCCTTGTGTGTGTGTGTGTCTTCTTTCCACATTTTGTGGTAGCGCGCACGCTCCATTGGTGATCCCGACAGGTCCATCCGGCAGTTGGACCCAAAGATGACAGATCAAGCACCTCTTCACATGGTTTTGTTGAAGCTGCCAACTTTATGGGTGTCGCAGCCACATGAGTGGTTCGAACAGGCTGAGGCCCAGTTCCACCTTCCAAAGATCAACACCGACAACACATCACTACTACATGGTGAGCTCGCTCGACCAGGACACAACAACAAGGGCCGTTGATTTCCTGCGAAAGCCTTCTGAACAAGGCAAGGAAAATACAATGCCCTCAAGGAGCTATTAAACCGCATTTTCAGGCTCTCATTGCACAATCGCGCAGCCTGATTGTTGCATTTGAATGGATTGGGGACAGGGAACCATCTGCCCTCATGAACGAAATGCTCACCCTTGCTGAGGGACACAGGCCTTGCCTGCTCTTCAAGAAGATATTCCTGGAGCAGCTGCCCAAAGATATCTGAATCTTGCTCGCCAAAGAGGACTTCAGCGACCCAAGGAAAGTCGCAGCCCAGGCGGACGTGCTCTGGAGAGCAAAGAAAGAGAACGGCGCCTCAGTGGAGCAGGTCGCTAGGCCTTGCGCACAGCTAACAACAAGGCCACAGCAAAAGGAGAGACAAGTGAAGCGAGATAAATCCTCACCATGATTGACCGCTCCACGAGGTGGCCAGAGGTGGGCCTGCTGGCCAACACAACCAATGAAACCTGTCCCAGGTTATTGATTAATACCTGGGTCTTGAGATTTGGAATCCTGGAGCCTATGACTTCCAACAAAGGTACACAGTCCACCTCAGGATTCTGGGTGGCGCTGGCCAATTTGGTGGGAACCCAGCTCCACCATACCACAGCTTACCACCCTCAGACCAACAGGTTAGTGGAGCTGTTCCACAGACACCTAAAGGTGGCCTTGATGGCTCGGTTCAAGGGGCCAAATTGGACAGATGAGTTGCCCTGGGTCCTCCTGAGGATCTGCATTCTGCCGAAAGAGGTCTTCAACACCTCTGCAACCGAGATGGTACACTATTGGTAATACTGGGGGAGTTCTTGGCCACTGCCAAGGACCCAGAGGACCCCACGGCCTCATTGACTCTGAGGGAAAAACAAGGCACTCTAACATGCCCACAGCCTCTACTGTATGGCCAGGCCAAAACCTATGTTGACTTAGAGACCTGTGAGTACATTTTCATGGGGGGGGGGCACACCGAACACTTCTACAACAACTGTATGAGGGGCTGTATAATTAGGCAAAATGGGTTGAAATGTGTGCTGGGTATCAGCGGTAAAGAAGAGACTTTCATGATCGATCACCTCTAACCAGCACATCTGAACATTAGCCTGTCATGATAATGAATATGCATGATATGTATTAACCTGGCCGGAAGTCAGATGGTATGAACTGGAGGTGGAAGGTGCAGGATGATGAAATAAGGGAAGCAGGAAAATAAAGACACTGAGATGTTCAACTGGTAAAGCATGTGGTGATGGTGTTATTAATTTCACATTTCGGGCCACAAATGTGACATTGGCGACGACGATAAACATTTTGGATTTTAAATGTGATAAACATTTTGGATTTTGAATTGGTGGCATTGAGCTGGAAGGTTTTCTTCATGGCAGTCACAGGAGCTGAAATTCTAGCACTTCGAGGTGTTCCTCATTTTGACCCGACGGGTGATGCAAGCACTGTGAGTGTGAAGTGGAAGGCATGGCTGGAAGAATTTGAAGCCTACGTCAACAGTCGTGGCCTATTTCTCGATAGCAGTACGGTGGAACAGAAAGCGCAGCGGAGGGCGTTACTTCTCTTCACCACAGGACCTGCAGTTCAGGAAATTTTTAAGACGCTTTCGAATACTGGAAGGAAGGAGGAATACCAGAATGTGTGCATTGAATACACACTATGTGGTGACACCAAATGCTACATTTCAATGCCATTTGCTTCGCAAGACAAAACAAGAAGATGGAGAAACGGTTGCCCAATACGTGACGAGATTGCGACAACTGGCTGTGGGATGCAATTACGTGGTAGCTGATTTGGAAAATTAGTTATTGGGTCAGGTTGTGCAGCACTGCAGATCAGACAAACTCAGAAGGCGACTGCTGGAAAAAGGGGGTGAGTTGAAACTTACCAATGCTTTAACAATGGCTGCTGCATTAGAGGCTGTTGAGGGACAATTTCATACCATGAAACTGAAAGACAACTCAAGCCAGCCCAGTAAAGACAAAGTTGGTCAACAAGTAAATAGGCTCTCGTATAGCCATAGCCAGCCAAAAAATATGCTGACACATGACTTGGAGTGTTACAGATGTGGAAACAGAGGTCATTTTGGAAAAGACCCATGCTGCCCAGCAAAAGGCAAAGTTTGTAGAAAGTGTGGAGGTAAGGACCACTTTGCAAAGAAGTGCAAAAGCAAGTCAAATGCAAACCAGAATGGGAAGAGTACAGCTTCTAAGGGCAAAGCTTGGGGGAAAGGAAAGTATCCTGGAAAGAAAGGCACTATTCGCCATATAGAAGGTGACCCAGAAAGTGACGATGATGATGACAACCAGGATGGGCAGAAATACCATCAGTTTACATTGAATGATGTACATCATGAGAAGGTCCCAGTGATAATTAGTGGTGTGACAGTTCCGGTCATTGTAGACTCAGGCAGTGACAGTAATGTAAATGACCGACATTTATGGGAGAAATTGAAAAGAAAAAAGATCATTTGTACATCAAAGAAGTGTTCAAAGAAACTGTATCCATACACAGCAACCAAGCCATTGCAGACCATTGGATGTTTCACTGCGACTGTTGAAGCTGGTGACAAGTACACCGAAGCAGAGTTTGTTGTCATAGACGAGAGGGGAGAACCATTGCTGAGTAGACGCACGGCGCAAGACCTGGCAATACTTCATATTGGAGCTCATGTCAATTCAGTTCAGTCACACGAGGATATGAAGCAAGAATTCTCCGCAGTTTTCCAGGGAGTAGGAAAGCTGAAAGGTCGACAACTAAAGCTAGCAGTGGACAAAACGGTCAAACCCAAGGCACAACCAGTGCGCAGAACTCCATTTGGACTTCGTGGGAAAGTCAAGGCCAAAATCAAAGAGTTGATCAAGCAAGACATTATTGAACCTGTAGAACATTCAACACAATGGGTCAGCCCAGTAGTGATCGTGCCCAAACCAAATGGTGACATAAGATTGTGTGTTGATATGAAGCTATAATTCGAGAACGACACCCCATACCAACAATGGAGGAAGTACTTCAGGAGTTAACTACCAGTCAGGTGTTCTCACAAATTGATTTAAAATGGGGCTATCATCAACTAGAGCTGGACCCAAAATCCAGGGACGTGACAACATTTGTGACTCACTGTGGATTGTTCCGGTACAAGAGGCTATCGTTCGGCATCAATGCAGCTCCTGAGATCTACCAGTACGAAATCCATCGAGTGATTCAAGGCATTCCTGGAGTTGCCAACGTTTCTGATGACATCATAGTCCATGCGTCTACAAAGGAAGAGCATGACAGACGGTTGAGGTGTGTGCTATCCAGACTACAGGGGGCAGGCCTTACCGTGAATGGAGACAAGTGCCAGTTTGGTGTCTCAGAGATGGACTTCATGGGACACAGGCTTACACAGGAAGGACTGAACCCAGCTGATGCCAAGGTGAAAGCTGTTGCCGATGCACATGAACCCCAGAATGCAACGGAGATGAGGAGCTTCTTGGGATTGGTCAATTATTGTGCAAAGTTCATCCCTAACTTTGCTATACTGGCAGAACCATTGAGGAAACTAACCAGGAAAGGTGTACCATTCCATTTTGGCCCTGAGCAGAAGGAACCAGTCACAGCTCTGAAACAAAGTCTGACGAATGCCGATACTCTTGGGTATTATGATCCGGCTGCACCAACCAAAGTCATAGCGGATGCTAGTCCTGTTGGTTTAGGAGCTGTGTTGGTCCAGATGCATGATGTGGGACCAAGAAAATCATTGCCTATGCCAGCAGATCTTTGACAGATGTGGAAAGGAGATATTCTCAGACAGAGAAAGAAGCACTTGGACTTGTATGGGCCTGCGAGAGATTCCATGCATATTTGTATGCATTGAATTTGAACTCATCACGGAGCATAAACCATTGGAGGTGATCTATGCCGCCAGGTCCAAACCGTGTGCCAGTATAGAACGATGGGTGCTCAGACTCCAAACGTACAAGTACAGAGTAGTTGGGAAAGCAAACATTGCCGATCCGTTGTCCAGATTGTTGAAAGATGGATGCCCACAATCCAAGTCAGAACTGGGGACAAAAGCAGAGAGCTTTGTACGCTTCGTAGCGATCCAGTCGACACCAGGAGCTGTGACAACGAGGGAAGTCGAGAGAGAGTCCGAACATGACCCAGAACTCATGGAAGTTAGAGAATGTATCCAAAGTGGACAATGGGACAAGTGCACTCACAAGGCATATGTTCCCATTAGAGACAAACTTTGTTGCATCGGGCAGTGTGAGTTGAGGGGTTGTAGATTGGTGATACCACAGAGGTTGAGACCGAAGATCGTATCATTAGCTCATGAAGGACACCTAGGTATTGTTGGTACAAAGCAAAACCTCAGGAGTAAAGTATGGTGGCCAGGTTGTGATAAAGACGCAGAGATATTCGTCAAAACCTGCCATGGGTGTCAACTCACAAGTAGGAGTAATCCTCCAGAGCCGATCCTGAGTACGCAACTCCTGACAGGACCGTGGATCGATGTAGCTCTTGATTTTCTCGGACCTTTATCAACTGGTGAGTCAATCATGGTAGTGGTAGATTATTACAGCAGATACTATGAGTACTCTGTGATGAGGTCAACGACCACTGAAAAAACGATACAAGCATTGGCAGAGATCTTCACGAGATATGGATTGCCTGTTACGCTATACTCTGACAATGGTCCACAGTTTATTTCAGAGACATTAGCTGAATACATGAGGACCACAGGTATCCACCATCATAAAGTATCTCCTAAATGGCCGCAAGCCAATGGGGAGGTAGAGAGACAAAATCAGTCCATCGAAAAACGATTACGGATTGCTCATGCAGAAAGACAGAAGTGGAGAGAAGCATTGCTATCCTATGTAGCTGTCTATCAGGCAATGCCTCATGCAACCACAGGAAAAAGTCCAGCAGAAGTACTTTCTGGGAGGAAAATCCGCACAAAAATGCCCGAAATAAAGGAAATCAGGGACGACCAGGAGATGAGGGACCACGATGCTGAAAAGAAGGGAGCAGCAAAGCTGTATGCAGACTCGAGGTGTGGGGCCAGGTACTCAGACATCATGCCTGGAGATAATGTTCTTGTGAGGCAAGAGAGTGGTGGTAAGCTAGACACACCTTATTACCATCAACCTTACATTGTTGTATCCAGAAGCGGCAGTATGGTGACAGTCAGGTCTCCAGCTGGAGTCCTCTACAAAAGAAACGTGTCTGGTGTCAAAAAGTACCAATCCAGAGCGACACCGAGTGAAGTGGTTGGAAGTCCAATATGAGATACTCAACCTGAGGGATCAGATGATGTTCCAGAGGTAGTTACCAGCATTCCCAATGAAGTGGCCAGAGTACCAGAAACACCAGAGGCCGCAGCGAACAGTGTTTCCGGTGCTGAGGGTGAACAACCAAGTTGCGACAGTAGCATTGCAGGAAGGCCGAGATGGGACAGGAAACCACCTAAGCGATATGAAGATTTTGTGCCATATTTCTAATTGTGCCCGCATTATCACAAAAGTGAAAGTTTGTGATAGTTGGAATGAGTTTCAATGAAGCGCAGTAATGTTACTCACCAAGGAAGAGAAATGATAATGGGAACATTTGGACAGTGATTTGATCATATGAGTGCTGTATGAATTGCATTTTGTTTAGTCGACTATTTGGTATTAAATGAAAAAAAACAAAAGTATTGGAATTTAAACATGGGAGGTCTATAAATTTAAATGTTTACATTTTGCATATGAGGTGAGCATTGTATTAGTATAATTACAGAAGAACAGTTGAGCTATTATGTTACATTTGGTTATAACATGTTTATGTTACATTTTGTGAAGAGGGAATTTGAAGTTGTTTTGTTTTGAATTTGAAGTTGTTTTGTTGGTTCAGAAGGCAGGAAAATGCTATTGATAGTGTTAAAGTGTTTACATTTAAACATAAAGATATAAAGTTTATTTCTGGTGAAAGGAGGGATGTCATGATAATGAATATGCATGATATGTATTAACCTGACCGGAAGTCAGATGGTATGCACTGGAGGTGGAAGGTGCAGGATGATGAAATAAGAGAAGCAGGAAAATAAAGACACTGAGATGTTCCGCTGGCAAAGCATGTGGTGATGGTGTTATTAATTTCACATTTCGGGCCACAAATGTGACATAGCCATGCAGAGGTAGGCCACCGACAGCGGCGAACAGCACTCCAATCGCCGGTTCTTGGGGTAGGGGGTCGTGTATCGGCCCCGGACGCAAAGTGGCTGATAAACGCAGCGACCACGCCAACCTTGTGGGGGCCAACGACCTTTATCCCAGGTGACCACCCGCCCGGCGGGAAACAGCAAACAACAGCGGGAACGCCGCCCAGTCAGTGACTGGCACGGCCGTGACATCACTCCCGACGTCAGCAGCGAGGAGTGACTCGAAGCAGAGCTGCCATTGCACTCCATCGGTCTTCGACTCCTTGTGCGTGCGCACGCTACCCCTCGGGCTCATCGACGCCCTTCATAACCTCATAACCTTTCTCGAAGGGTCCCCTCTCATTGTTCTAAACTCCAGCAAGTTCACCCCACAAGTTAGAGGCACTAAAAGGTTGATTTGAATGCTGGGCTCACCAGAGGCCACCAGGCAATCAGAAAAGACCATGGTAAAAATGTATGAGGTGGCATTCACCTCGTTTCAGTGTCCATGGATCACACAAGACCCCTGGAGATCTATATCGTCGCAGCGTCTCCACACAAAGGAACGCAGCACTTGAAGCCGAGATGACTGTCAGAACATAAACAGTCCATGTATTGACGTGAGAGAGTCATGTTTGCCAACTGCATGGGAACTGAATGTCCTCTCGCTGGTGCACACGGAGGCGCGGTGAGGGAAGGCGTGTTCAGCGAGCAGCGATAACTGAACTGGGAGACCCGCTGCAGGCAGCAGAATAACAGCGTTGTTGACATTGGAACTGGCCCAGAAAACAAGAGACTTCCACTGAAACCTGATGTACTTCGAAATTGAAGAGGTCAACCGACTTGGCAGATGGCCCAGTACATTAAGTTCTGTGCTGGTCGAACACATGAGCGTGTTAACTATTTTAAACTCGGCTGCAGACCTTTGCAACTCCTCTCCTTTTCTTTTTGCACTTGATTGCCCTGTTGCTCCCTTGAATGTTCCTGGCTGTCGTCGGGGGCTGCTGAGGGGGGTGGGGGGTGCTCAGGGAGAGGAGCTGTGTGTGAGGCTCAGACCCTTGCACCCTTGCTCTCTGCTTTGGGTGGGAGCTTTCGTTACACTGCGTCGCGTGTGGCCGGTGACCCAGCCCGGCCAGTTTAAAGCTCCAGGCGGCAGCGCGGTCGCAAGACGATCTTCCCCGCAATGTGTTGCCCTATGAATGGGCGCACAAGACCCGAGTTGAAGTCCTCCACCCCGACCAGATGAACCATATGTCAGTTTGGGTCGCTTTCTAACATCATTGAATGAACACAACAGAGCTTTAGTGTTGCCCTTGCATTGCCATAATGACCCTGAACAATGAAGATTTTGCTTTCTGAACACTTTTAGGCGTATTTTATGGATTTTGGGCTGCTGTTCGTGAAAATCGCCTTAAAAATGTTCCCACCATGTTCCATTCTTTTGTAGATATAACTTGTGTTTAGGATTTCACGTCATATTTAAAGTCTACTGGTATATTGGCCACAAAGCCAGCTGGTTTGGTGTTCTACTAATGTTGGCTTAGGCCTGAGCATGCTTTGTCAGGATAGTTGCAGGCAGGCTATAAAAGGGGCTCACATGGACAGATGCTGTGCATGACATTGATTATAGATTGAAGGCATGTTGGTGCACGTGTTCTCCAGGCAAAAGCAGAGTGAGTGTACTTAACAATGGCATTTATTGTCTTTGGGAAAATTCAATGCCAATCTTGGTGCAGTCAGTGAAAAACATGGTGGAAGATTTCACCAGGACATTTCACCAGGAAAGCGGTATCAGCGCAACAGGCCAACTATTGCAGGATACTGACATGAGAGGCATCAGATGCTGAGTACAAATGAAAATCAGTGTCAAAACATTTTTAGGTCAGTTGAACTAAAGCAATTTGTCAGCATTATTGGGTGATTAAACCTGCTATATTCAATCAGGTATCAGGTGCATTTTATTGTCACTTTAATGGATTAAAATGAGATAATGTTCTTGATATTGTACAAAAGCTGGTTAACAAAAACAGTGCTACATACAAATAATTTTTCGGAGATTAGACAATGGCGCAAGTAAAGACTGGTCACAAACTAGATGTTAAAAAAATGTCCGTCAAGTAGAGAAAAATGTTCCCAATCCTGAGGGGCCATTGTGGGCTGCTAGTCACAGGCCAGGTTACCAACTTCTCCAGGACAAGATATTGAAAAGTCTTCCAGCATTTAGGGAAAAACAGTCTACTGTACGGTCATAATTCATGGAGCTCTCAAAAGCATCGGCGCCATCTGCCCCGAGGCCCAGGACAATACATCCTCTGGACCTTCAACTCACCATGATACCAGAGCAGCCTATCTCTAGACCTCTAAACCTGGTACAGCTCCAAGAATCCATTTGCAACCAGACGTTATTCCGACTCCACTCTCTCCTCTCGACCTGTCAGCAGACATCACCAATGTAGACCAAAGAGTCTGAAGAGCTGCTTGGCCATAGCAACACAGAGCAGCTCAACCTCCTCTTCTGGGCTGCACCAGAATCTCCATTCTTCAGTGGACAAGTTCTCTGCAACTTCGCAGCATCAGCTCTGGTTAACTCCGGTTCAGCACTTCGCACTCGCAATACTCGACTCACTGGGACCAAAAGTCCAACCTCATCAAATCAAAAGTTGTGCATAGCACCAGCTTGTAAGTTCCTGCAGCAACCGTAGTCCAGAGTAGCTGCTGTGGACTTGGTCCATGCCACCATCTTGTATGTCAATAAAAGTTAATTTAATGCTTCTCCAACTTCCTGAAATTATCTTTGTGTGCAGCTTGAAATTGCCCCCATAATCCCTAATTTTTTTTTGAGGAAGCAAACCTTTTGAAAAAAGATTTGTTGTCCAGTGTTACCTTTCTTTTCATTGCCCTGTGAATTATGCTCTTTACGTGGCTGCATGAATGTCAGAGATAACCTGTTGGTCTGCTCCCAGAAGAATTCTTCTCATCGTACACCTGACATCTGAAGGTCAGGTACCCACTTGCAGGCACTTGTCATTGTCAGTATCCTGAACCCACAACACAGCAATGAGTCAGGGTCCTTCAGCACAGGGCCAGGCCCTTTGGCCCACCATGACCATCAAGTATCTACCTATTCATCCCATTTACCAGCACTTGGTCCACAGCAACCTGGTGCTTCGAATGCTTGTCTGGGTGTCGTGAGAGAGATTGCCTTCAAACTGAAGCAAGCATAAAATGATATGGAATAGAATGAGACCATTTGGCTCATCATACCTGCACTGTTTCTTTGAAAGCAATATTTCAATGTTTTGCTTCTCATTCTTATTTCTTAGACATTTCTTCCAGTTCCTTTAGTTACATAATTCCCATATGAAAGCTACCATTGAATTTTCTTTCACCACTCTCTTAGACAAGGCACCTCAGACCATAACAACTTGCTGCTTTTTAAAAAAAATGGCCCATTTCTCTTTCTAAAATGTCAATGGTTTTTTTCTCCTCCACAGGTGCAGTCTCACCTGTCTCTCCCATAGTTTGTTCTTTGCTCCATATTCCAGCCTCTGCAATCTCTTGCATTTCTTCCCCCCCCCCACCCCCCAACTTCCCTTTGAATGCTGTTTTGCCAATTACCTCAAAACCATGTTTATCATTAAGTGTTAGATGTTCTGAGGTTCTGAAAGGTGTAGTACAAATATAAGGTCTACCTTCCTTTGAAGTAATTTGAAACAGATTACTTTTGCTGAGGTAATTTCTCTTTACATTAGCAATTGCTTCTTGGCTTAGCTCCAAGGTTATTGGAAAAAAAATATGAATTGATTGTTCTTTTTTCAGCTTTATTATTTTAGGAACAATATAAAAAATTGCATTTGGTAAAATATATAATACTCAAACTCCAATGGTACAAATTTTCATTTCAGAGTTGTCTTTTATTGTGTGACACTAAACACGTGTAGTTGAGATGTACTTGACTGTTCCATTTAACTCGGTTCTTTGCTAAATGTAACCTAAAATATGTCACTTGGAGGATAATTGTTTTTTTTCACTGTTGGTTCTTTGTTTTATCTTGTGTTCAGTTGGGTAGCACTCTTGTCTCAGTCAGAAGCTTGAGGGCTCCTTTTCAAGGAAATTACGTCATGGTGGCTTGAATGATTTAAAACAGGAAATTGCCCTGTCAAATTTCCTGCAATTAATTGTAAATAAGCTACGTTAATTTTCGTTTGCATAGAGCTGAAAAAAAATTGTGATGTGATCTGGGTTCTCAGCAAAAAATTGGTACAAATTCAAAAAAATAGGAGCAGAAGCCAGCCATTCAGCCCTTTGAGCCATTCAGCCCTTTGAGCCATTCAGTGTGATCAAATCCAATCTCAATCTCAGTACCCTATCACCACCCTCTTCCCATACACCCTCAATCCATTTTGGGTCTGATCACCACGCCCTTCCAAGGTAGAGAATTCCACAGATTCACCACCCTCTCTTCTCTCAGTCCTAAATGTCTTGATCCAAGAATATAAACCTTGGTGCTGGACCCAGAAGCTGGGAGAAACCTCCTCTCTGCTGGTCCATGGACAACAGAGGGTAGTGGTGGATGGCTGATATTTGGTCTGGATGTCCATGATGTGAGTTGTTCTCCAAAGATTTGTAGTTGAGACGCCTGTTGTTTGTGATACAGGCAAACGACTTGGGTGAAAAAGTAGATAGGTGGTCAGTAAGTTTGCAGATGATATTAATATTGGTGGAATTCTGGACAGTGAACAGGACAATCAAAGAATCAGTTACTGATATGAGCAGAGAAATGGTAGATGCAGTTTAATCCATACAAGTGTAAGGTATTGCACTTTGAGAGGTCAAACGGAAGGGAAATGCATACAGTTAATGGCAGGACTCTTAAAAGTGTTGATGTCAGAGCGATCTTGGGCCATGCCAATAGATAGAATGTAAATCATATGGTATGATTGGCTTCATTGGACAGGGCATTCAGTAAAGAGGTCACATTGCAGCTACTTATATAAACTCGTGTTAGGCTGTACTTGAAGTATAGTATGCAATTCTTGTCGCCCCATTACAGAAAAAATCTGGAGGCTTTGGAAAAGCCACAGAAAAGTTTTAACAGGATTTTACCTGGTTTAGAGGGTATGTGGAATGAGGAGAGATTGAACAAACTAGAGTTGTTTTCTCTGGACCATAAGTCTAAGGGGAGACCTGCTGGAGGTTTATAAAATGATGAGAGGCATTGAGAGAGTCGACAGTCAGAATCTATTCCCCAGGGCAAAAGTGTCACACACTTAAGGACATGATGGGGAGGAAGTTTAAGAGAGATGTGCAGGGTAAATATTTTTAAAAATTGTATTTTATTTACAGCATGCAAATAAATCTAAATCGAAGCTGATTCTGGCCATTTAACCCGTGCCGCCCAACTACACCCAAATTAACTTACAAAGCCCATGCATTTTGAAGGGTGGGAGGAAACCAGAGCACTAGGATAAAACCCATGCAGACACGAAGAGAATGTACAAACTCCTTACAGACAGCGTGGGTCGCTATAATAGCAATATGTTAACCACTGCACTAAGCTTACCACACAGTAGGTGGTGGGTGCCACGAGCAGGCTGCCAGGTGTAGTAGTGGAAGCAGAAACAATCATAGCATTTAAGAGGCTTCTCGATATACACATGGTCTACACATGGCAGTGGTTTGGACATGATGTTCGGCTCAGAGATGTGCACCCAAGGGCCTGTTCCTCTGATCAACTGTTCTAGCCAGCCTTTCAAAACCTGTTACAGAGACATATTACAAACTCCTCTCATCTTTTCAAACTATTTGAAACACGAATTGGCATAGGGGCACAGCCAGCAGAATCACTGTCTCACAAGTGCAGAGATCTGGGTTCAGTCGTGAACTTGGTCTCTGTCCGTGTGGACTCTGCCCGTTCTCCCCATGACCACGAGGGTTTCCTCTAGATGCTCCAGTTTCCTCTTACATCACAAAGGTATGCAGGTTTATAGGTTAATTAGCCACTGGAAATTGTCCCCAGTGTATAAGTAAGTGGTGTTTGAACTCATGAGTCACCCTCGAATTACGTTACCAAAATTGCAGACGTAAATCAAGGAACAGTCAGAGTAAGTACATTCCAAATCATAAATTGACCAAAAGAGAGTAAAATCATGGTACATAACACACATGCACGCACGCACGCGCGAGCGCACACACGTATGCACACACAAACGATGTTTTCTGCAACCTGCGTTAAGTGGGGTGTCTCGTAATATTATGCATGCAGAGCAACACCATAAACTAATTTCCTAGAAGGCATAAAGGCATAAAGATAAAGCTTTCTTGTGAATTAGAATGTGTGTTTTCCTCCAACCGTTATCAGCAATGGCAAAAATCAGGGACTCTGAGACGGCTGCAGCCTCCTTGACTAAATCCCACGAGTCATTGGGCCAAAAACAATTGAAGAAGATTCACTCGGCCTCCAATCCAGGAAATCGTGATACTGAAAAGAGTGAGAAAGATCCAGCATCCTGAAGCTGCCTTGTGGAGTTTATAACAGAGAAATTACGCAACCTTAGCCCAAAACATTCCGCTCATTATCTCTGTTTGGAATTACACTGTGTAATCTAATTTTACATCCTATAGGTGAAAGGCCAGTCAGCAGTCCATTAATTGAGTCTCTTATAAAGGAAGGAATGTTATCAGAACAGATTTGGTATTCCCAGTGTTGTTTTTCTTCCTGGCTGGAGATACAGAACAAATCCAGCCAAGGTTACGTCCTGCACAGAAATACCTGAGCAATGGTTAAGAGACTACAGCTGCTATTATGTTCCACTTGAACTATTTCAAGTACTGGGAAGAAATAAAAGGCAGGTCACATTATGCTCCAAACCATCTTGTACAATGGAAAATCACATAAGTATGTCCAATGTTGATACTGGATTTGGGCTTCAGATTTAAGATTTCAGATTTATTGTCAGAGTACACATATGACATCATATACAACATGAGATTCTTTTACCTGCGGACTAGGCAGAACTTACACTGATTGGTCGTGCAAAAGAGAACTCAACACATGTAAACAAATGTAACCAACTGACTGTGGAATGAAGAGAGGAGAAAACAAAAGCAAACAAACAATGAAGGGCAAATGTAAGAGTCCTTAAATGAGTCCCTGATTGAGTTTGTTGTCGAGTCTGATGGTGGAGGGTTGGCACCTGTTCCTGAACCTGGTGGCGCGAGTCTTGTGGCACCTAGACCTCTTTCGTGATGGTAGCAGCAAGAACAGAGCATGTGCTGGGTGGTGTGGATCCTTGATGATTGCTGCTGCTCTCCGCCGGCTGCGTTCGCTGTGGAGGTTCTCAGTGGTGGGGTGGGTTTTGCTTGTGATGTCCTGGGCTGCATTCGCTATCTTTTTCAGGGTTTTTCTCTTGGGGGTGGGGGGTGATTGGTGTCCCCATACCAGACCATGATGCATCCAGCCAGCTTATTTTCCACCACACATTTGCAGAAAGATGTCATTATACCAGAGAGGTTGCAGATTTGGGACAGTGGCAAAGATCAGGGTTCGAATCTGCTGCTGTGTGTAAGGAATTTGTATATTCTCCCTGCGTTGTCTTGGGTTTCCTTCTTGTGCTCCGGTTTCCTCCCACATTTCAAAGACGTAGAGCATTAACAGGTTAATTGGTCACGTGGTGGTTATTGGGCGATGCAGGTTAGTGGGGATCTGGGGCCTGTAATTGTGCTGTATTGCTAAATTGAAGATTACATTACAGAGATCCACAAGAATGTTGCCTGGATTGGAAGACTTGAATTAGAAGGAGAGATTGGCAAGGGTGGGTCTGTTTTAGATTCAGATTTAAATGTAGATCAACCTTTATTTATTACTGTCACGTCCTGAGACACAGGGAAAGGCTTTCTTTTCCATGCCATTCAAAGGCTAATAAAGAGTGGACTCACTCTGGTGCCATCTAGCTAAAGGAGAAAAAGAAAGGAAAGGAAAGAACCTAATTCCTCTCAGTGACAGCGAGTAGTCGAGCATCACGCGGTCACCTTCGATGTAGTCACCTCTGCCGCCTCCGAACACTGAGCTCAAGCCCAGAGGTGGAGAGAGTGAGCAAATTAAGAGCATGGGAGTCACTTTCTTGGAGGATCTTTCCTGGTCCCACACACTAATGGCATCACGAAGAAAACACGTCAGCATTTCGACTTCCTCAGGAGTTTGCATAGGCTTGGTATGACATCAGAAACCCTGGTAAATTTCCAGAATTGTGGTGGAAAGTGAGCTGACCGGTGGCAGCACGCTCTGGTGAGGGGACACCAATACCCTTGAGG
Source organism: Narcine bancroftii (assembly GCF_036971445.1). Classification (NCBI taxonomy): domain Eukaryota; kingdom Metazoa; phylum Chordata; class Chondrichthyes; order Torpediniformes; family Narcinidae; genus Narcine; species Narcine bancroftii. The sequence goes on along the minus strand of NC_091473.1, from coordinate 224,431,005 downwards.
GTAAAGCCCTGTAAAAAGTAGTGGACACAGCCCAGGACATCACAGGCAAAACCCTCCCCACTATTGAGTACATCTACAGGGAACAATGCCATCGGAGAGCAGCAACAACAATCAAGGATTCACACCACCCAACATACCATCTGTTCTCAATGCTATCATCAGGAAAGAGGTGTAGGGGCCACAAGACTCACATCATCTGGTTCAGGAACAGCTGTTACCCTCCACTTTTAGACTCATCAACAATAACATCAATCAAGAACTAATTTAAGGACTCTTAGTTTTTCACTTTATTGCTTTTCTCCTCTCTCTATTGCACAGTCAGTTTGTTTACATTTCTTTATTTGTTTACATGTGTATATTGAGTACAGTTTTTTTTGCGCTGCCAGTAAGTTGTAATTCTGCCTCACCCGCAGGAAAAGGGATACCAGGGTTGTATGTGATGTCATGTCCGTATTCTGATAATAAATCTGAAATATGGGTTCCCGACTTTTCGGGCCTGAGCCCTTCATCAAGGCTTGAGCAGAACCAGGTCAGTGTCTGAATACCAAGGTGGGGGGAGGAGCGCCGGCCTAATAGGTAAGAAGCTCCCCCCATCTTTTTAAGAAACTTAGGTGGGGGGGAGGGTATTATTGCATGTATGGAAGCTGGGGAGGGCCAAGGAACTGGGCAGAAGGTGGGAGAGGTAGAGACCAGGAGAGACCATGTTGGGGGAGGTGCGGGGGGGGTGGAATGGGGGATGTTATAGAGAAAGATAACACTAGGGAAAGAATAGATGGAAACAATGGAACAAGATGAGGGTAGGGGGTTGCCTAAAATTAGAAAAATCAAGGTTCTTTGTCAGGCTGCCCTGGGGGAATATGACGTGACTCCACCTCAAGTTTGAAGGTCCATTATAACAGTTTTACTGCCACTTAGCAGAGGTCACAAATCAAACCTGCACTTCACTGTTCTTCCTGGATTGGACTGCTGCTGCCATGGATTTTCAGGCATGTCGAAGGTTCTTCCATTTCTTTATTCAAAACACCACAGCCTGACGCTGAGCCGTTCTTTTCTTAATTATCATTATATCTCCCATGCAGATACTTCCTGGCCAGAAAGTTAAATAAAAATAATTGCCACTTGTATTTCTGCACAGGGTCTGAGGTGCTCATTTTTTGACTGTTTTAAATAGGCTCAATTCAAACATTTCTAAATGTTCCTGTAAACCATCATCGATACTTCCTCGATTTGAATAGCCGTTTGCTACAATTTTTAAAACTCACACATCTCACGTTCTCCCAAAAGTAAGCCGACACTTTATTCAAACTTTCCAGTTAACTCAACAAAACTTCCATTGAATTTGATTGTTATGTTTTGAAAAATTCGACCAGATACTCACAAACTGTACATTCTCAATAAATAAGCCAAGCAGTAAACCCAAACAAGGAAGAGAAATTCCATGAATTGCAGGTCACACTGGCTCAACGTTGTTCTACAATTATGTCTAATTATCAATGAACCCTTTGGATTTTGTGATGTGTTAATGTCTGCAATGAGTTAGCATACAAGAGGGAGTTGGAAAACTTGGCTGAATGGTGTACTAACAATTGTTAGTAACAATCTCGCACTCAATGTCACCAAAACCAAGGAGATGATTGTAGACTTTAGGAAGCAAAAACCAACGGTGTACGATCCAATGATCATTGGGGGATCTGAGGTGGAGAGGGTGAGCACATTTAAGTCCATGGGAGTCACTATCTTGGAGGACCTTTCCTGGACTGAACATACTAATATTATTTGTGAAGAAAGCATGTTAGCACCTCTGCTTCCTCAGGAATTTACAGTCGGAAACCTTGGTAACTTTCTACAGATGTGTAGTGGAAAGTGAACGGACCAATTGCACCATGGGAGCACCAATACTTCTGAGCAGAAAGCCCTGCAAAAAGTAGTGTCCACAGCCCAGTATATCATCAGTAAAACTCTGCCCATTATTATGTAAATCTACATGGAACGCTGGCATGGTGGAGCAGCAGAAATCATCAAGGATCCACACCACCCAGGACGTGCTCTGTACTCATGGCTGCAATCAGGAAAGAGGTATCAGTGCCACAAGACACGCACCACCAAGTTCAGGATCGGCTGCTACCTGTCCACCATCGGACTCCTAAACAACAAGCTCTCTCACAGTTTCAATTAAAGACTCTGACTGCACATTTATTTATGACTGAATATTTACTTTTTCTGTATTTGCACAGTTTGCTTCTATTTCTTTATCTGTTAGCATTTCCCTCTTTTTTTTGAGTACAGTTTACATTACCAATAAGTAGAATTCTGCCTCGCCCAGAGGAAAAAGGAATCTCAGGGTTGCATGTGATGCCATGAATGTACTCTGACAATAAATCTGATCTTTGAACTTCCCTGGCCTGAAAAATGTAAACTGAAGTCTCTTTCCTGCATGGAGTGAATACTGTTTGGAGATTACTAAACTGTCACACTTATTCTTCCTTCTAGTTCTATTTCTTTCTGCCTTAATCCAGAGGCCTATGCTTTGTCATTCCTTGCCTTTCATTTGTTCATTTCTCATTGGTTACAAACTTGCACAGTTCTGATGTTCACAAAAGTCCCAATGTCCAGTTGCCCTAGGAGATGAATGTCAGCTCTAGGGAAAGTAATGTTCAAACCTAAATGTGCTCAAGGAGTTAATCTAATGTAAATCTATTCCATTGGAAAAATTAACATATAATTTAAAAAATAAAGTCACATTATTTGAACAAATTTGGGAACTGTACATGGAAAACAACAGAGAGGGCTTGCCTCGGACCTCCACCCCCTAAAATGATAAGAAGACAAAACTTGATCCAGTGTGTAAAAGTAGATGACACAATTTTCTTGTTTATTTTCATTGTGTGATTACATTGTTTAATGGCTTTATTGTATTGTATACGTTGAACGTTTAATGGGTTTGGAGGGGTGTGGGAAGGGGGGAAAAAGGGGAGAAAATGCCACTGTATATTTAAGAGGGAAATGTATTTTGATTGATATGGTTCACAGTGTGAAAAATTTTAAAAATTTTTAAAAAGGGATGCACCAGTAATGTGGGCCTTTATGTGATATGACCAAATCAAACTGGGACAAAAGACATCAATTTCTCCTTTTAAGACGAGCTCCTTTAGAAACACATCCAACTTATTATTGTTGTAGCAAAAGAGGGGGTAATTATCCTTGAAACTTGATAAGTGAACTTGCAGTGTTGCAATAGTTGGCAGAATGAAAATTGCATGGTATTTATTTGATCTCATGGCATTTAGATATATGTGTTGTGACAGATATTTTGAAATGCATTTTAACCTTAATATTTTTAATGATTATCACCCTGAATAATCCAGGGCCCATAATGCGAACCAACGCAACACATAGAAGAGGAAATAAGAGAAATAAGGAAGCGATGGATATGTGACACCAAGTCAAGGTTTAAAGACAATAGAAGATCGGACCAAAAGTAGGTGTGGCCCCTTGCGTTGCTCACCTGTCTCACCTGTCTTCAAATTGTTTTGTTGTTGCAGCAATTCTTGCCTTTGTATGTGAATGGATGCTTACGGTCATGTGTGGTCAATGGCTATAGTTCCTATTTGTTCAGTGAATAAAACAAAGGATCATATATTAGAAAATGCACACAATTAATTGGAGCAGCCTGAACTCCATTTGTCTGTCCCAACGGTATAAACCGGGCCATTGAAACTGCAGAAAGGTTGGTCCAGATAAGGCCCAGTTTGAGATTGTGCACGCGCATTCACCCCAGCCTTTTACCTGTTTGTAAATAAACCTAGCCTTAGACAATCAGTTTCATTAGATGATTTTTTTTTAAAAATGAGGTCATGACCTGTTTGTATAAGAAACCAGAACTGAAAAGATTGCAAGTGAAATTTACTTTTAAATATCTGCATTAACAGAGCAAAATTGGGAAAGGAAATAATGATCACAAGGGAGGAGGAGCAAGTTTGGGCAAGAAGGGAATTAAGAGAAGCAAATTCAAAGGGGCATTAGCTACTTTTTTCAGATAAATTAGAAACAAGGATGTCTCGATGACAGCAGTAAATAATATCTTCTGTCCGGACATGTCTCATTATTAACTTGTGACTCAGCATTTTTGAACCATAATCAACCATTTCCACTGAATAATCAATGTGGAGGGTTTCACCCGTTTGGTTTGTGATGAATTATGCCAAATGGTTGAGATGAAGTCGTCATTTCTGTAGGGATTATTTTTCTGGGAGGCTGCATCAGCAGACCTCCCTCCTCAAGGGTTTTACACTATGAAATAAATGATTTTCCCTTTAATATAAATTATCCAAACATGGATAAATAAAACACAGAAGTGATATAATTGCTTGAATGCTTCGTTGAACAACTTATTTTTTCAGGATATTTGCAGTGGTGCAGACGAGATAAATTTAACTTGCTGGAATATCCTGGAGATTTGGCAACATTATAGTTTGAGGCAGGATCCCACAGATTGAAATCTTGAAAAAGGAAGGGGGCAGGGAGAGAGAGAAAGGGAGAGAGAGCACAATTAAATGCTTATCTACCAAGAATCTGATTTAAATTCCCAACAAATGCTGATAATGTGGTGTCCTGTTGAAAACTCCTTGTTTCTGTTTTCATGTCTTGTTTCTGTGATTCTAAATGAAGGATTAGCTGGAACCTAACAAAGTCCATGATTTGGAACTTGCAAACTGAATATCTCCATGATCTGATAATGCTGTACAAATATTATACTTTCAGACGAAGTTTCTTTTCATCATTGCTGGTAAATACTTTGCTAATCTGAGTGTGGAGATGAAAAGAAATGAAGAATTCTACTGATACTAAGCATCGAGAAGAAAATGGGTAAATCTAAGATGAGGGTCAGGAGAATTTTGATGATGTAACACAGGCAAAAGTATAAACTGTCAATGAACCAGAAAACATTCAAATGGTGAGCCAGTAAATTACAGGTAATTGGCTGCAGTAAATTACCTATGGTGTAGATCAGGGAGGAGGTGATAAGCATGTGAGAGGGAATGGGTTACAGGGAGATGAGTGGGCGAACAGGGCTGATGGGAATCTCTAGAAGCTAGCATTGCCTCAATGGGCTGAACAGCTTTCTTGAATATCATGAGTAATATGAAAGTATGAAAACAGTGGAGAAAGAAACAAGCTAACATTTCTGGTCAATATCTTCTGATATCACCATCCTCTTCCACTCAGGTGTGTTATGTAGTTCCTGTATTTCTACTCAATCCCCTCAGTTTTCAGAGAGATTATTTGGTTTGCAACACAGCACAGTACAGGCCCTTTCAGCTCATGAGCCCATACCGCGGACTACATCCATGTGTCCAAACAACCTTCAAACCCCATATGGCTTTGGAATGTGGGAAAAACCTAGAGCCCCTGGTGGAAGCCCATGCAGTCCCAGGGAGAATGTACAAACTCCTTGCAGACAGCAGCAAATTCGAACCCTGGTCACCGATACCGTAATAGCGTTGTGCTAATCGCTAAACGTGCAGACTTGGGAAGCCTCTTAGCACTTTGAGAGTTATTATCCTCCCATCAGCCTTCCATCAAATGCCAGGAACGACTGATTGGGTCACCTATGGAAGATGGGTGGAGAGAAACTCATTGACGGCTATTTTGGAATCCCACACAGGTTTGGCCAATCACATAAAGTCCAAAACAACATGGAGGAAACTTGCTGACATATATCTGAGCACCTGTTCTGTCACTAGGCTCAGATGAGCTCCACAGTGATCGCAGAGAGAGGCGCACAGCCCCACAGTGGAATGGAAGGGAAGGCTGGCATTTAAATGGAATTGCCCTATAAGTTGAGAAAGGGAAGCAGGTTTGCATAATAGATACCTTATCTTAATGTTTTCCTTTCTTCTTAATATTTTACATTTATGTTAATTAAATTTTATAGTTACAAATCCATCTGGCTATTTTTAAAATATTTTTGATAACTGTATTGATCTATCAATTAAAACCATAACTATATAACCATATTTCAGTTGAATCAAATGTAGAGCAAGTACGATGTTGCTGAATTTCTAGGTGTCTGGGTCATCATGTGAGATCTTTTGTAGCCTTTGCTCTTCAAGGGCAAGGAGACTCAGAGTATTTGTCTTTTCCTCAGAGTTTCCATCTCTGGTGCCACCCTTTTAAGTGTTTTATGCAAAAAGCAAGAAGTTCATAAGATTTAGGAGCAGAATTAGGCCATTCATCCCATCGAGTCTGGACCACCTGTTAAATCATGGCTGATGACTTTTCATAACATCCATAACCTTGGATGTCCTTACTAATGAAAAACCGATCAACCTCTGCTTTAAATATACCCAGTGACTTGCTCTCCACAGCTATATGTGGCAACAAACTCCTCTGGCTGAAGAAATTTCTCCTCTTCTCTGTTTGAGAGGTACATCCTTTTATTCTGAGGCTGCTCCCTCTGGTCCTAGATTCTCCCATTACTGGAAATATCTTGTCCATGTCCACACTCTTTAGCCCTTTAAATATGCAGAATGTTTCAATGGCATCTCTCTCATCCTTCTAAATTCTAGCAAGAACAAGCCCAAATGTTTCTCATTTGTTAACGCACTCATCCCTGAGATCATTCTTGTTGGACACATTTTTGCATAGTAGGGGAATTAAGGGATATGGGGAAAGGCAGATAGATGGAGATGAGCCTATCATCAGATCAGCCAAGATCTCATTGAATGGCGGAGAATTCGTGGAGAAGGCTTGATGGGCCGGATGTCCTACTCCTGCTCCTATTTCTTAAGTTCTTATGTAAACTTCCTCCGGATCTTTTCCAGTGAGCACATTCTTCTGTAGATACAGGCCTTAAAAATACTCAAAATGAATGCTAACATTGCAATTGTTTTCCTTACTACTGACTCAACCTGCAAGTTAACCTGCCCTATGACTCCCAAGTCCCTTTGGACATCCGCTTTGTGAATTTTCTCCCCATTTACAAAATAATCTACTTCTTTATTTCTTATACCAAAGTGCATGACCATACACTTCCGGCACTATATTCCATCTGTATCTTCCTTGGCCATTATTCCAATTTATCCAGTCCCCCTGTAGACTCCCCACTTCCTCAACACTACCCACCCCTCCATCCATCATCGAATCATCTGCAAACTTGGCCACAAAGCCATCATCAAAATCATTTACATATAGCCTGAAAAGGACCCTTTATTCCCATTCCTTGCCTTCCACCAGTCAGTCTTTTATCCATGCTCGTAACTTTCCCAAAACCCCATGCATTTCTAACTTGTTCAGAAGTCTTATGTGCAGCACCTTGCCAAATGCCTTCTGAAAATTCAAGTAAACAAGATCCATTGCCTCTCCTTTATCCTGCTTGGCATGTCCTTAAAGAACACCCACAAGTTTGTCAGGCAAGATCTCCCCAGAAGAAAACCATGCTGGCTTTGACCTATTTTAAATTGTCCTTCATAATTGTCTCTTGAATTTTACCAACCACTGAAGTTAAGCTAACCAAACTATAATTTCCCGTCTTTTGCCTCTCTCCTATCTTAAAGAGTGGAGTTGTAGCGGCGGCTACTCTGCTCCTGCGATAACAAACGCAACCAGACGGGTTGAGCTCAGTGAGCAGACTAGTTTATTGCAGGCTGCTAGGCTGCACTTATACTCCCAGCCCGGATTTGGCTGAGAACTGCGCTGGAGGGCGCTGATGTCACCTAGGCGTCACGTGGTCCACCAGCGCGGGTTTCAGAGCCCCGAGCTGGAAGAAAGGGAAACCCCCGACAATGCCATTTTGGCCGGCTGCCCTTCTGCGTGGCTTACAAGCGGGGCCGGTTCACCTGCCTAGTGGCGTGCCGCCACACAGCCTCCCCCCCCCCCCCCCCCAGAACTGGCGCCAATGTTCTTTTTTCCCAGGTGACCTCACTTATTGGGCTGGGCAACAACCACAGGCTCAGTGGGATCGACGTGTGCTGGCTTCAGCCTGTCCATGGTAAACAGCTTCCATTTGCCGCTATGTCCAGCGTGAATGTCGAGCCGGAAGGCTGTACAACCCTGTACGGCCCCTTGTACGGTTGCTGCAGTCGGGCCCTGCCGAATGAAAACGTACTCCACGGAAAGCAGTTCGCCGAGAACGTGAGACGGGCGAGTGCCATACCTGGGCGGTGGTGGGGGTTCGAAGGAGTCCAAGCGTGCCCTGAGGTGAAGGAAGTAGTTCATGTGGCGACTTCTGGGGATTGTGAGGTGTGTTGACGAACTCACCAGGTAGCGCCAGCAGCGCACCGTAGACCAACTCAGCTGATGATGCCTGCAGATCTTCCTTGGGAGTGGAGTTGATGTCCAGGGGCATCTAAGGCAGTTCGTCTGTCCAGTTGGGACCGGTGAGGTGGGGCATGAGTGCCGACTTAATGTGGCGATGCAGACGTCCAACCAGTCCATTGGCCTGTGGGCGGTGTAGCTGGATCCCCAACCTGTTGGTGAGTTGTGCCCAGAGCGCAGATGTGAACTGGGTGCCCTGATTGCTGGTGATGTGAGCCGGGACACCGAACCAGGTGACCCAACCATGCAACAGTGCTCGGGAGCAGGAGTCGGTGGAGGCATCTGGCATCGGGATCGCCTCGGGCCAGCGAGTGGTGTGGTCCACCAGCATAAACAGGTAACGTTGCCCCGGGAAATGTGTAAGGGCCCAACGCTGTCCACGTGAATGTGGCTGAACTGTTCCCAGACGTGCTCGAACTCCTGTATGAGTGCCCTGGTGTGCCTGTGCACCTTGGACATCTGGCAATGGGTGCATGTTCTGGCCCAGCCCACGATCTGCTTCCGCAGCCCACGCCATACGAACCATTCTGCCACCATCCGGATGGTGGACTTGATGCACGGATGTGAAAGGTCATGGATGAGATGGAAGACATGCCTCCACCACTGCTGTGGAACCACTGGCCGCAGGGTGCCCAAGGAGATATGGCACAGGATGGTGCCTTCGCTGCTCAGAGTTGGGATGTTTCGAAACCACAGGCCGATGATGGCGGTCTTGAAGGCCCTCGTCTCTTCATCAGCTTCCTGGTCCCGGGCGAGCTGGTTGAAGCCGAGGCCGGGTGTCAGCACACAGATGGCCGGTCGCGAGAGTGCATCGGCAACCACATTACCCTTCCCCACCTTGTGCTAAATGTTGGTGGTAAACTCCAACACAAAGGAGAGGTGACACTGCTGGCGGGCCGACCAGGGATCCTTTACCATTGCAAGTGCCTGGGTGAAGGGTTTGTGGTCTGTCAAAATGGTAAAAGTCCTCCCCTCCAAAAAATAGCGGGAATGTCGCACTGTTGTACATGCCCAGTAACTCGTGGTCGAAGGCACTATACTTGCTTTCCACCAGGCGAAGCAGGTGGCTGAAGAATGCCAACAGCTTCTAATGTCCATTCACCTGCTGCTCCAGGACGGCACCGATGGCTGTGGCAGAGGCATCGACAGAGAGTGCCATGTGCAGGTCGGTGTGTGGGTGGATGAGCATGGCGGCCTTCGCAAGAGCGTCCTTGGTGGCCTTAAATGCGGTGCAGGCTTCTGGGTTCCAAGTGAGCGTCTTGTGCTTGGCTGCGATGAGGACGAACATTGGGTGCATGATGCACGCAGCTCCCGGGATGAAGCAGTTGTAAAAGTTGATCATACCCGCGAACTCCTGCAGCCCCTTGAGACAGTCTGGGTGTGGGAACACCCTGATAGCGGCGACCTTCGCAGCAGCAGGCATGGCTCCTTCGGCTGCGATGGTATGGCCCAGGAACTGCATGGACTCTTTCCCGAACTGACACTTGGCCGAGTTGATGGTAAGGCCGAAGTCGGCCAGCCGGGAGAAAATGGCACATAGGTGGGCCTTATGTTGCACCCGGTCCTTGCTGGCGACGAGAATGTCATCCAAATAAATAAAGATGAAATCCAAGTTCCTGACCACAGAGTCCATGAGGTGTTGGAAGGTCTAAGCGGCGTTCTTAAGCCCGAATGGTATGCGCAAGAATTCGAACAAGCCAAAGGGATGATGATGGCCATCTTGGGTATGTCCTCAGGATGCACCAGGATCTGGTGATATTCGTGCGCCAGGTCAACCTTGGAGAAAACCTTTGCACCGTCCAGGTTGGCCGTAAAGTCTTGGATGTGAGGAATGAGGTAACGGACAGGAACGGTTGCCTCGTTGAGCCGTTGATAGTCTCCACAGGAATGGCAGCCGCCAGAGGCTTTCAGGACCAGGTGAAGTGGTGAGGCCCATGGGCTGTCAGATCACCGAATGATCCCCAGCTCCAACAGGTGCAAAAACTCCTCCTTCGCTACTTGGAGCTTGTCAGGCAGGAGCCAGCTTGCCTTGGCGTGAACCAGCGGGCCCTGGGTTGGGTTGTGGTGGAACACCCCATGGCACAGCGAGGCAGCAGAGAATTGTACCTTGAGGAGTGTCAGGAACTCATCCAGGATCTGCTGGAACTCGTCTCTGGGAATGCTGATCGTGGCCATCTGCGATTGCTCCGAGCACGAGGCATCAAGGCGAACAGCCTGGAAGGTACGGGTGTACCTCAAATGTCCACCAGAAGCCTGTGTGCGAGGAAGAAATCTGCATCCAGGATGGCAGTTGGGAGGGACAAGACGGTGAACCTCCATGCGAAATTCTATTGGGCAATCTGGAAGTGGACTGTCTTGTCTCCATACATCCGGATTGCCATTGCATTGGCCGCACAGAGGGGAGGTTGGTTCCTGGATTCGAGGGCCGTGGCTGGGATGACGCTGATCTGGGCTCCAGTGTCAATGAGGAACTGCCGGCCGCTGACTGAGTCCCGCACGTAGAGGAGGCTGTGACCTTGGCCAGCCACCGCAGCCGTTAACAGCGGCCAGTCTGGTCGTTTCCCTGGAACAAGCAAAACTGATGACACTTCATAGCCTTGGCTCCCCAGAGCTGGTGGTAGAAGCAGAGGCCTGAAGCGAATGCTGTGGCCTTGGTTATTATGCTCTTGGGGGGCCCCTGCAGGGGCCGGGTGCCCTATCGCAGTGCTAGGTGCGGGCTTGGCGTGGTCGTGCCCGTGTTTCGTGACTTGCTGGACCACTGAGCCTTCTGAGAATCATGCAAGCCATAGCTCTTGGGCCTTCTGGGCGACCTTCCTCGGCTCAGTGAAGCTCTCCTGAACTAGCAGCGGCCGGATGTCCCCAGGCATATGTTCGATGAAGATGCGCTTGAAAAGTGGGAGTTGGTGTGCTCACCCATGAGCGCAAGCATCTCGTTCATCAGTTCCATCGGGGACTTGTCCCCCAGGGTGTCGAGGTGCAGCACCCGAGCGGCACGCTGGTGTCTGGATAGTCTGAGGGACCCGGTAAGCACTCACTTGAGGGCCTTGTACTTGTCTTCGGCGGGTAGGTGCTGAACGAGGTGCAGCATGCATCTGGTGGTGGCCTGGTCCAGGGCAGCGACCACATGGTAGAATTTGGTGATGCTGGACGAAATCTAGCGGAGGTGAAACGGCCTCCACGAGGCCGAATCAGGTCTCTTGCTCCTGAACCCAGAATTCAGGCAGTTTCACGGCTATAGCGCTGATCCCAGGCTTGCTCATGATGGGTTCAAAGACGTTTGAACCAGTCGGGGTCACCAATTGTAGCGGCGGCTACACTTCTCCTGTAATAACACACGCAACCAGGCGGGTTGAGCTCAGTGAGCAGACTAGTTTATTGCAGGCTGCTGGGCTGCACTTATACTCCCAGCCTGGACTTGGCTGAGAACCGTGCTAGAGGGCGCTGACGTCACCTGGGCGTCACGTGGTCCCCCAGTGCGGGTTTCTGAGCCCTGCGCTGGAAGGAATGGAAACCCCCGACGGCCCCATTTTGACTGGCTGCCCCGGCACATGGCTTACAAGTGGGGCCCATTTGCCTGCTTTGTGGTAAGCCACCACAGAGTGATATTTGCAATTTTCCATACTTCTGGAACCATTCCTGACCCTAGCAATTCCTGAAAGATCACAATTAATGTGCTCACAACCTCTTTAGCTACCTCATCCAGAACCCTGGGTTTGGTCCATCCAGCCCAGATTGTCCATCTACAGCCTCTTCAACTTCCCAAGCACCTTCTCTTGAGTAATAGCGACTACACATAATTCTGCCACTTGACGCTCTTGAATTTTTGGCAATGTCATTTGTGTCAACCTATTCAATTCATTTCCAGCATCATTTTCCAACAGTTTGATGTCCATTTTGTCTCTCTTTTACGCTTTATATAGCTGAAAAAAAAATTTTTAGCGTCCTCTTTTATGCAATTGTCTAGCTTACCTTCATATTTCATCTTTTCTCCCTTTGATTTTCTGCTGGTTTTTAAAAGCTACCCAATCCTCTGGCCACAAGCTCATGGGTTGGAAGGCATTAGCTCCTTTCACACTGTCAACCCTCCTAGGAAGCGGGAAAACTTACCGGTCATGCAGCACTCAAGACCCCTTCCCACGGGACCATAATTTACCTGGTTCATCAACAACCTGGCATTTTAAGGGGGGGGTCCCACCTCCAGCGGTGACAATGCGAGAGCAGCTTGTGCTTTTACACTGCCAGAAGGCAACTAGTGAGTTAACTTGGTGAGTTAACTTGCCCTCACCAAGAGTCAGAGCCCAGTTGAATTTAACTCACCCTGCCAAGTTGGCACGTTTCACACCTCACGATTACCGGGAATGGATCCATTAACCCACACTGAATCGGCAGTGTGAAAGGGGCTACTACTGCTACTGTGCTGCATGCCTGAATTAAAAGACGGCCAAGATGACGGCTTTCCAGGACAAACAATGTGAGCCATTGTTAGAGATGCAAACAAAAAAAATAGGGTCACTCTTGTGGTGATATATAATTACACCACTAGGTCACCAGGGGTCATCCCAGTGACCTTGTATATAAAGCAGTCTAGAGCTACAGTCTAGCCTTCCAGGTTCGTCTTGCAGAGACACAAGACCTCTTAGTGTACATATTAGTTTCTTAAAGCTGTCTTATACTCGCACTGCTGGTGTGGTTAATGTCAATATAATATAACCCCAACCAACCAATTTTCCCCTGCAACCTGCCTGTCCCGCATCGGACTTGTCAGCCACAAACGAGCCTGCAGCTGACGTGGACATTTACCCCCTCCATAAATCTTCATCCGCGAAGCCAAGCCAAAGAAGAAGAATTTAATAAACTAATATGATAGCTACTAGGACGGAAGCTGCTTCTGCTCCAACGCGCTTTCCCAACCACCTGGAGACTCTTCCAGAGGAATGGAATTCAGGGACGATCAGCACGCACGTGCATCTGAAGACGGAGACGGTGAGGGACCGCTGTACTGGAATCATGGTGGAATGTGGGGAAGACCACAGAAGTACAATAGGGCAGGTAAGAAATGGCCAAGAGCCCCGCCTGCTGTGGATTCGCCAGTACAGGCGCCGCTGACCCTAAACCCTGGTCTGATCAGAAAGGGGCCACTACAAGAGCAGGTGGAAGGATCTCCACGAGTTGTGCACTCGATCACCACGTATGTGCAGAATTCCCGACCATTCCAGAGCCAGGGAAAGCAGACACCGCTACCATCACTCCCCAGCAGCAATTTCCCCAGTACTACAGAGATCTGACGCTACTGCTGGGATCCCTCCTAAGCACACTGCAAATGTCCCAAAGCCAGAGACTTAGCCAACAGCCCCAAGCACCCAGGTTACTCCTCCAGCAGACACAAGTCCCACAGAGGCTCTACCAGTGGCTCCCAGTACCCCAGGGTTCGCCCTAGCTACACCTAAGGGACCAAAGACTGCGGATTAGCCATGTGCTACAACCAGACAGGCTGGAGCTCGACCCCAGAAATCCCGGAGCCGGCATGCACTTCGGCCGCTGGCAGAGATGCTTTCTGAATTACGTGGAGGGTGCTGAGGCATCTGATAAAGAGATATTAATGCTGCTGTTAGCCCAGCTGGGAGACCACCCTTACTCCCTTATACAGGATGCCAGGTCCTACCAAGAGGCAATGAACATTTTACAGAGGCATTACAGTAAGGGGCAAGTGAACTCCACTCCCGGTACAGGCTCATGACCAGGTCACAACAAGTAGGGGAGTCTGCCAGAGACTTTATACTCTCTCTGAAAGACCTGGCGAGAGGCTACAACTTTAAAGCAGTATCAGCTCAGGAGTATGTGGAGGACCTTATTAGGGACAGAATTGTTGCGGGCATAAGATCCACTGAGACAAGACATTGATTGCTCGAGAAAGGAATGGTGGGGTTAGATGAGGCAGAGACTATTGCAGAAAGTTTTAGAAAGCACCAGGAAAGAATTGGAGGAGTACTCACAGGACCCTGGGGCTGGGTCAAACGTCACACTGCTGGACTCTCTAGCCCCACGAAAAGAAAAGTTTGCTGCTTCACAGGAATTCACAGCAGCAGCAGGGCCTTGAGGGTCCCAAGAGCTTTTTCAGTGGACAAAGAAATCACCCCAGAGCCCTCTTCCCTGTTCCAACTGTGGAAAACGTGGGCATTATGCAAAAGTCTGCAGAAGCCCCAAGGCCACAGCCAAGGCATATTCTCATGCTAAGGAGAGGCGGTAAAGTTCTTCTTTCTCCACAGACAAACAGAAGAAGGAGAATGCCATGTGCAGCTGGCCATCTTGGACAAATGCTATAGAGCAGAGGACACAGTCTTCAGGAGATGAATATGACGCCGAGTACTATCAGATGGAAGGACACTAAGGACACACCAGATTTGCTTCCCCATGCATGAATCAGGCGAGTCCACACAATTTATCTGATGCCACTGTGTGCATCAAAATTAATGATGTGAGGGTAAATTGCTTAATAGATAGTGGAAGCACTGAAAGTTTTATTGACCAGGGGTTCGTCAACCGCCTTGCCCTCCCCACACGCCCGAGTGAGCACCAGGTCCTGTTAGCAGCCAGCAGCCTTGGGGCTGAGGTAAAACAGTTTTGCAGGGTTACTCTAGAAATCCAGGGCACAAAATACAAAGGGTTCAAATTACTAGTACTCCCTCACCTCTGTGCCCCGGTACTATTGGGGTTAGATTTTCAGTGCCAGTTAGAAAGCATTACAATAGTGCACCACGGGCCTCCCCCCTCCCCCCCCCCTCCACTACGCCTTACGAAGAAACAACACTGCAGCCTGTCTGTCCTGAACATAGAACCCCCTCCGCTGTTCACACACCTGACCCCAGAATGAACACCAATAGCCACAAAGAGCAGGAGGTACAGCCCGAGGGACAGAGCCTTCATTAGGACAGAGGTTCACAGGCTACTACAGGAGGGCATCATAGAGCAGAGCACCAGCCCCTGGAGAGCCCAGGTGGTTGTAGTAAAGTCAGGAGAAAAAGTGCAGATGGTAGTGGATTACAGCCGGACAATCAACAAATTTACACAACTAGATGGTCAACAACATTGCACAGTATAAGGTGTTATCCTCCATAGACCTGAAGACAGCATACCACCAATTGCACTTTAGAAACAGCGATCGCATTTTCATGGCATTTGAGGCAGACGGCAGGCTGTATCAATTTCTGCGACTCCCCTTCGGTGTCACCAATGGAATGTCCCTGTTTCAGAGAGAAATGGACTGAATAGTAGATGAGTTCCAACTGAACGCGGTGTTCCCCTACTTAGACAACGTGACAATTTGTGGCCATACTCAGGAGGATCATGACACGAATTTAAAATGCTTCTTCCAGGCAGCCGAGGAAAGGAACTTAACATACAACAGGGACAAATGTGTCTTTAGTGTCAGGAAGTTGCCAATCTTGGGCTACATCGTGCAGAACAGGGAAATCAGCCCAGACCCAGCCCGTAAGTACCCTCTCCTAAACCTCCCAGTGCCACACACACTGAAAGCTCTAAAAAGTTGTTTGGGACTGTTCGCTTACTACGCCCAATGGGTCTCCAACTACACCGACAGGGCCCGCCCACTTATAAAAGCCTCCGTTTTCCCACTGTGCCCAGCAGCCACCAGAGCATTCAGGGACATTAGGGACCATATCACTAAAGCTACCATGCGGTCCATAGATAAGTCGATCCCGTTTCATGTAGAAACAGATGCATCCAATGTGTCTCTGGCAGCCACCCTAAACCAAGACGGTCGACCAGTGGCCTTTTTCTCATGAACCCTACAGGGGATAGAGGTAAGACACTCCGCAGTAGAGAAGGACGCCCTAGCCTTTGTGAAAGCAATAAGGCACTGGCGACATTATCTGGTGTGCAAACACTTCACCCTCATCACAGACCAATGGTCTGTGGCTTTTATGTTCGATAACCAGAATAGGGGGAGAATTAAGAATGACAAAATCCTGCACTGGCGGATAGAATTGTCTACATTTAACTACGACATTCTATACTGCCCTGGGAGACAACGAGCCCCCAGACGCACTGTCCAGAGGCACTTGTGCCATCTTAACCCCACGTCGCATTTGCAGAGCTTGCACAATGAGCTGGACCACCCAGGGGTCACTAGACTGTTTCACTTCATTAAAACCCAAAACCTCCCATTTTCGGTAGAGGAAGTGAGGTCAGTGAACAAGAGCTGCCCCATCTGTGCAGAATGCAAACTGCAATTTTACCGGCCAAACAAAGTCACCCTGATTAAAAACTACCAAACCTTTTGAGCACCTCAGCCTCGATTTTAAAGGCCCGCTCCCGCCCAATAATAGAAATGTCTATTTCCTAAACGTAATAGATGAATATTCCCGTTTCCCCTTCGCAATCCCGTGTTCTGATGGATCAGCAGCCACTGTTATAAAATGCCTCCAACCCATCTTCAGCGCCTTTGGGTACCCGAACTACATGCACACAGACGGGTGCTGCATTCATGAGCGTAGAAGTACAGCAGTACCTGCACGAGAGAGCGATTGCTACCAGCCGCACTACAAGTTACAATCCCAGAGGGAATGGACAAGTCGAAAGGGAAAATGCCACTATCTGGAAAACGGTCCTCTTGACTTTAAAAGCAAAAGACCTGCCTGTTACTAGATGGAAAGAAGTGTTCCCAGAAGCCCTACAATCTATACGTTCTTTGTTGTGTACTTCCACTAACATGACCCCACATTACCATATCTTTTCTTTCACAAGGAAAGCCACGACAGGCATATTGCTGCCTAAATGGATGATGACACCAGGACCTGTTCTCCTCCGGAAGATCTGCAGACCCCACAAAGTGGACCCGCTGGTGGATCAAGTGGAGTTGAGGCATGCGAACCCTCAGTATGCCTTCGTCACATTCCCAGATGGAAGAGAAGACTCGGTGGCCACCAGGGATCACCAGGGATATGTGAACAACGCGGAGTAAACACAGATGTCTTTGGATCAAGAAGGAGCGCAGCAGCCATCACTAGAACTGTCGTTCATCGAGTCACCCCAGAGGACTCTACCATCCACCCCGGAATCAGGACCCTGGGTACACCTGCCCCCCAAAATATCACCACCCTCGACTTGATGGCAGGACCTCATCCCATACAAGAGGATCCCCAGCCCACACGGCCACATGGCCATCTAGTAATTCCCACTCCCCCACCTCCACCAAGAAAGGCCGAAAAGCCGCACTCCCCACTCCTATACCACTACCGAGGAGGTCCAGAAGGCAACGGAAGCCACGAAAAATTTTGGACTTATGAACTTACAAACAAGGGAAGGAGAACGGGGGGAGGGGGGGCTGTGGGGAATAACCATTTATTTAAGTGGGGGTGAATGTGGTGATATGTAATTACCACTAGGTCACCAGGAGTCATCCCGATGACCTTGTCGATAAAGCAGTCCAGAACGACAGTCTAGCCTTCCAGGTTGGTCTTGCAGAGAGACAAGACCTCTTCGTGTACACATTAGTTTATTAAAGCTGTCTTATACTCGCACGGCTGGTGTGGTTATTGTCCATACAGACTCTTTCAGAGCTATGCAGCTGGAGAAAGGATGATGCACAATGAACTGCTTGTCAGTCTGCCTAGTGTTGAAGGAGGACGGGGAGTGATAACACCCCTCAACCACAAAGGATCGGTTTGTGCTTTTGTTAAAGATTATTTTCGCTCTGCAGATAAAAGAGCCTTTTAAAACCAGTTTGAAGAGATTCAAACTTGAGAGTTGTGGGAAGGATGGCTACAGATTTGGGAAACATCATCTTCCGAGACTTCGGAGTGAAAAGGGATGTTGAAAGTGATCAAGCAGTTTCCAAGGTCAGATGAATCAAGGTTAAGTTTTTAAGTGAGACAGATCTCTATGGTTTTTAAAGTGAGAAGAACATAAAAAGTTGTGTCAGCAAGCGATTACGAATCCATGATTTTTTTTAAAACCCTGCTTTCAGTTTGATAAGAACTAGGACCTTGAATGAAATAATTTCAGATTTATTGTCAGAGCACATGCATGACAACTCGGAGTTTATTTTTCCTGCGGGGAAGGAATCCTGTGGGTGCCTTTGAGAAGAATTTAAGCACAAGATACTAAACTCAGAGGGTGAACATTAACTTCTTTGCCACAAACAAAATAAAATGGTTGACATTATGTTTCTCTTTCAGAATCCAACCATTTCCTTTAAAGCAGTCGATTCAATTGACAGCGTCATTCCAGAGGACATGCATTTAAAGTGTGGGGGGTGGGGGTGCGTTTTAAGGGGATGTGCAGAGTGCGTTTTCTACACAGAGTGTAGTAGGTGTCTGGAATGGGTTGCCAGGGATCCTGGTGGAAGCAAATACAATAGTAGCATTTAAGAGGCTTCTAGGTGGACTCCTGAATAAGAAGGGATAGTCAGTAGAAGCAGCACTGTTTTAGTTTAAACTGGCAGCAGGTTCGCCACAGATGTGGGCTGGTGTAAAAACACAGAAATGCTGAATGAATTCAGCGGGTCTCACAGCATCCACAGAAGGTACTGATTTATCACTGACATTTTGGCCCTGAGCAGGCTGAAGGGCCTGTTCCTGTACTCTACTATGTTCTGTATATGTTCTCTGTTTATCTTCTGTGTACATATTCCGATGTGCAGATCCCTGGACAGCAATTTAGCACACAATGGTTTTCTCTATAGATAAGTATATTATGTAACTATCGAAGAAAAATTAGAACATTTTATTTAGTACCACTGAAACCATTTTTTTCAAAGGGTTTCCTTCCTGAATTAAAAAAAATGATTATGATAGACAATTTCAAGCTGAACACAAAGATATTTTCAGATTTGCTGCATCACGTTGGAAGCTGGAGAAACATTAATTACACTGAATTTAGCAGATTTAATCACCTAATGATGCGTTAGTTCAAACTTTTGTTTGTACTCAGCGTTTTACACCTCTTGTGTCAGTGTCCAACAAAAGTTGGCCAGCACTGAAGGATTCCAGTTCCCTCGATATCGTTTTTCCATGGTCACATTGTCCTGGTGAAACCTTTCCCCATGTTTGTCACTGACTGGACCGATCAAGAGGGAAGACGTCCAAGTGCGAATGCAGAAAATGAATTTTCAATGACACGTTGTGCTTCAAGGTTTTATTTGCTTGAAGTAGACTTAAATATAACAGCAATCCATAAAAATAAGTGATAGCTAGAAAATGGTATGTTATAGAAAATTTTTGTGATCAGCAGAATAAAAACCGTATCATACTCTCAAAAATGTTCAGGAAGCAAAATCTTCATTGCCCAGTGTAATCTTTGCACTCCCACTTGCCTCCCTCCAGCAGCTGCCTCCACCTTTACCCTCCCCTTTCCCCTCCTGTCCTTTTGCTTTCTTTTTGTCTGCTTCCACCTATCACTCACCTGCCTCAGTATCCCAACTCCATCTTCTCCCCTCTCCCCTTCCCTCACCTGACTCCATTGATTCCTTGGCCTCCAGGTCTCCTCTCCTCTTTCTACCAGCCATCTTCCCTCTCCACTCTCACTCCTGACCCAAAACAATGATGGTGCCTTCACCGCCGCAGATACCTGCTCATCCTGCTTAGTTCCTCCAGCAGGTTGGGGTTTTTTTCAACCTTAATACTCATTGGTAATACAGTCCATTGGTGGCAAGTCTGGCTGAAGTCGTGAACGGATTTCAACAAGGATGGTCTTGTTGAAGTGTGAACGTCTCACTGATGTTCAGGGTGCAGAAAAGCCTCTTCAGTGTCTTGGTCAGATAAGACCCCTGACTGGGAGCCCTTCATTCCTCCTTCTCTTCCAGTAAATTATCCGGCTTCCTGTGTTATCTCGTGATTTTCATTACCATCCCGTCATTTGCTTTAATCTGTGAGTCACTATTTGGCAGAAAGCAAATTTTATTAATACTCAATGGAAAAAATATATAATTCTATGAAGAAAGTGAAGGGGAGGGAATGTGGATTGGAATGGCTGCGAAAGATATGAATCAAATGCAGGCAAACAGGATGAGCCTTAAACGCCATCTTGGTCACCATTTGGACCATTGAGCCGAAGGGATCCCCTATGCTGTATGAGGATGACTTTAATGGGATAGCATTTTGAAATTGGCAGACTGGATGATGGCCTTGTGAATTGGGTGATTAGATCCCCACAAATTAATCTGGGTCTTGAAAACAACTGACTTGTGCAGATGTCTTGAAGGCACCAAGGTTCTTTAGCATTTGCCTTGCACTCTATGCAGACTAAGGCAATGTGGAATGATCACAGAGAGAAACATACACCAATAGAATCATAGCCACGTGTGCAGGAAAACATGCTGCAGAGTTGTCTCCAAGTCTTGGACTATCCTGACTTGGAAATATATTGCTGTTCCTTCATCATCGCCCGATCTAAACTTGACAGCCACCCCCATCCCCCCACCAACTGCAGCATGGATGCACACTCACCAAAAAGACAGCAGTGGTTCAAAAAGCTTGTTCATCACCAACTTCGCAAGGGCATTAAGGGATAGGAAATTACACTGGACAATGAAGATTTTGTTTTTTGAACACTTTTGGGTGTAATTTATGGGTATGGGCTAACTGACATGAAAATCACCTAAAAACGTTTCCTATATTGTTTAGAAATAACCTATTTTTGTGATTTCCTGACATTTTAAGTCTACTTCAAGCATATAAAACCATGAAGTGCAATGTGTCATTGAAAATTCATTTACTGCATTCTCACGTGGACTTTTTTCCTGCTGATCTTGGTGCAGTCAGTGACAAACATGGCGAAAGGTTTCATCAGGACATTGCAGCCAGGGAAAAGCAGTATCAGGATGACTGGAATCCATCAATGCCGGCCGACTATTGTTGGACATTGTCATGAGAGGCATCAGATGTTGAGTACAAATGAAAATCAGCGGCAAAGCATTTTTAGGACAGTTGAACTAAAGTAATATGTCAGTATCATTATGCAATTAAACATGTTAAGTTCAATAGAAGTTAATTCAATGTTTCTCCAACTTCCTACGTGATACAGTAAATCTGAAATTCCCTTTGTGATTTTAGCTTGAAGTGATCTATCAGAATTGCCATTTTTTAATCAAGATGCACACCATTTGATAAAATTTGTTGTCCTGTACAATTAATGGCCTAGATCCCAAAAATGAATCACAAAATAAATCCAGAAAATATTGTATAGAATAACTAATTAAATGGTTGGCTAATCTCCATACACAGGTTTGGTTGTAATGTGTGTCAAAGTGGGATAACGAGTCGCTCAGAATGTGTTCAGCTGTTTCAAGTCATGAGAAGGCAGCGCCTCAAGCCCAGAGTACATAGCAAAGCACATACCAAAGCACAGCTAGTGGAGGGCAAGACTGTTAGTGTGGGGGAGGGACACGGTCGGTTAGTGAGTGTAGGGGGACACGCTTAGTGTAGAGGGGGATACAGTTAGTGTAGGGGGCATAGTTAATGTAGGGTAACATGGTTAGTGTAGGGCAGCACAGTGTAGGGCAGCATGGTTAGTGTAGAGGGGACATGGTTAGTGTAGGGATGGGACACGGTTAGTGTAGGGCAGCACAGTTAGTGAGTGTAGGGCGACACGCTTAGTGTTGAGAGGGACACAGTTAGTGTAGGGGGCATAGTTAATGTAGGGTAACATGGTTAGTGTAGGGGAGCACAGTGTAGGGCAGCATGGTTAGTGTAGAGGGGACATGGTTAGTGTAGGGTTGGGACACGGTTAGTGTAGGGCAGCACAGTTAGTAAGTGTAGGACGACACGCTTAGTGTACAGGGGACATGGTTAGTGTAGGGCAGCACAGTTTAGGGCAGCATGGTTAGTGTAATGGGGACATGGTTAGTGTAAGGGTGGGACATGGTTAGTGTAGGGGGACATGGTTAGTGTAGGGGTGGGACATGGTTAGTGTAGGGCAGCACAGTTAGTGAGTGTAGGGTGTACAGGGAACACCAATAGTGTAGGGCAGCACAGTTATTGTAGAGGTGGACACGGTTAGAGTAGGATAGTATAGTTAGTGTAGGGCAGTACAGATAGTGTAGGGCACCATGGTTAGTGTAGAGGGGATATGGTTAGTGTAGGGGTGTGACACGGTTAGAGTAGGGCAACACGGTTAGTGTAGAGAGGGGACATGGTTAGTGTAGGGGACATGGTTACTGTAGGGGGACATGGTTAGTGTAAGGGGACATGGTTAGTGTAGGGGTGGGACATGGTTAGTGTAGGGGACATGGTTAGTGTAGGGGGACATGATTAGTGTAGGGGGACATGGTTAGTGTAGGGGACATGGTTAGTGTAGGGGGACATGGTTAGTGTAGGGGACATGGTTAGTGTAGGGGGACATGATTAGTGTAGGGGGACATGGTTAGTGTAGGGGACATGGTTAGTGTAGGGTTGGGACATGGTTAGTGTAGGGCAGCACAGATAGTGAGTGTAGGGTGTACAGGGAACACCATTAGTGTAGGGCTGCACAGTTATTGCACAGGGGGACACGGTTAGTGTAGGACAGTATAGTTAGTGTAGGGCAGTACAGATAGTGTAGGGCACCATGGTTAGTGTAGAGGGGATATGGTTAGTGTAGGGGTGTGACACGGTTAGAGTAGGGCAACACGGTTATGGAAGAGAGAGGACATGGTTAGTGTAGGCGGACATGGTTAGTGTAGGGGGACATGGTTAGTGTAGGGGACATGGTTAGTGTAGGGGGACATGGTTAGTGTAGGGGGAAATGGTTAGTGTAGGGGATATGGTTAGTGTAGGGGGACATTGTTAGTGTAGGGGACATGGTTAGTGTAGGGGACATGGTTAGTGTAGGGGGACATGGTTAGTGTAGGGGACATGGTTAGTGTAGTGGACATGCTTAGTGTAGGGGGACATGGTTAGTGTAGGGGGCATGGTTAGTGTAGTGGGACATGGTTAGTGTAGGTGGACATGGTTAGTGTAGCAGGACATGGTTAGTGTAGGGGACATGGTTAGTGTAGGGGACATGGTTAGTGTAAGGGGCATGGTTAGTGTAATGGGACATGGTTAGTTTAGGGGGATATGGTTAGTGTAGGGGGACATGGTTAATGTAGGGGGACATGGTTAGTGTAGGGGGACATGGTTAGTGTAGGGGGACATGGTTAGTGTAGGAGATATGGTTAGTGTAGGGGACATGGTTAGTGTAGTGGGACATGGTTAGTGTAGGGAACATGGTTAGTGTAGGGGTACATGGTTAGTGTCGGGGGACATGGTTAGTGTAGGGGGACATGGTTAGTGTAGGAGATATGGTTAGTGTAGGGGACATGGTTAGTGTCGGGGGACATGGTTAGTGTAGGGGGACATGGTTAGTGTAGGAGATATGGTTAGTGTAGGGGACATGGTTAGTGTAGTGGGACATGGTTAGTGTAAGGAACATGGTTAGTGTAGGGGTACATGGTTAGTGTCGGGGGACATGGTTAGTGTAGGGGGACATGGTTAGTGTAGGAGATATGGTTAGTGTAGGGGACATGGTTAGTTTGGGGGATATGGTTAGTGTAGGGGGACATGTTTAGTGTAAGGGGACACGGTTAGTGTAGTGGGACATGGTTCGTGTAGGGGGAATGGTTTATGTAGGGGGACATGGTTAGTGTAGGGGGATATGGTTAGTGTAGTGGGACATTGTTCGTGTAGGGGGAATGGTTAATGTAGGGGGACATGGTTAGTGTAGGGGACATGGTTAATGTAGGGGACATGGTTAGTGTAGGGGACATGGTTAGTGTAGGAGGACATGGTTATTGTAGTGGGACATGATTCGTGTAGGGGGAATGGTTAATGTAGGGGGACATGGTTAGTGTAGGGGGACATGGTTAGTGTAGGGGGACATGGTTAGTGTGGGGGATATGGTTAGTGTAGGGGGACATGGTTAGTGTAAGGGATATGGTTAGTGTCGGGAGATATGGTTAGAGTAGGGGACATGGTTTGTGTAGGGGACATGGTAAGTGTAGTGGGACATGGTTAGTGTAGTGGGACATGGTTAGTGTAGGAGGATATGGTTAGTGTAGGAGGACATGGTTAATGTAGGGGGACATGATTAGTGTAGGGGACATGGTTAGTGTAGGGGGACATGGTTAGTGTAGGGGGACACGGTTAGTGTAGGGGACATGGTTAGTGTAGGGGGACATGGTTAGTGTAGGGGATATGGTTAGTGTAGGGGGACATGGTTAGTGTAGGGGATATGGTTAGTGTAGGGGGACATGGTTAGTGTAGGGGGACATGGTTAGTGTAGGGGATATGGTTAGTGTAGGGGGACATGGTTAGTGTAGGGGGACATGGTTAGTGTAGGGGGCATGGTTAGTGTAGTGGGACATGGTTAGTGTAGGTGGACATGGTTAGTGTAGGGGACATGGTTAATGTAGGGGACATGGTTAGTGTAGGGGACATGGTTAGTGTAGGGGGACATGGTTATTGTAGTGGGACATGATTCGTGTAGGGTGAATGGTTAATGTAGGGGGACATGGTTAGTGTAGGGGGACATGGTTAGTGTAGGGGGACATTGTTCGTGTAGGGGAATGGTTAATGTAGGGGGACATGGTTAGTGTAGGGGGACATGGTTAGTGTAGGGTGACATGGTTAGTGTAGGGGATATGGTTAGTGTAGTGGGACATGGTTAGTGTAGGGAACATGGATAGTGTAGGGGTACATGGTTAGTGTCGGGGGACATGGTTAGTGTAGGGGGACATGGTTAGTGTAGGGGATATGGTTAGTGTAGGGGGACATGGTTAGTGTAAGGGATATGGTAAGTGTCGGGAGATATCGTTAGTGTAGGGGGATATGGTTAATGTCGGGGGTCATAGTTAGTGTGCTGAGAATGGAGTTATAAGGGCACTCACACAGTACTCCAAAAAATGGATACCAGTCATGCTGATTTCTTGCCAACAGCATCTCAGATTATAAAGCAGGACACACCAGAGATGCCAGCAAGTGAATCGGAGAGATAAGAAAATAGTTTTTTTAACCCCATGAGTTATTTGACAGAAATCAAATCTTATAACTGAAATGGAAATAATACCATGCTCTGAAGAAAGAAAGTGTATGAGGCAGAGAATGGGTGTCTCACAGGATAGCTCTTTGAAATAAATTGCATAAACAGGTTGAATGGGTCCTTTGTGCACTGTGTGATTAGATGACAAACAATTCCTAACAACTGGAGCCAGCATAAATATAGCAGGAAATGAGCATTAGATTAGTTTATCTGAAAGAGGAAGACAGAATAACATTTTAAATGTGAGCTTTAATCAGAAAAACAGCTCTCTCCATAATATTTGGGACAAACACACTTTTTTCCCTCATTTACCCCTGTGCTCCTCAGTTTTAAATTTGTAATCAAACAATTCACATGTGATTAAAGTGCCCATTCCAAATTTTATTCAAGGTTATTTGTACACATTTGGGTTTGACCCTGTAGAAATTACAGCACTTTTTAAACACAGTCCTCTCATATCAGGACACCATAATGTTTGGGATATTTGGCCTCACAGGTATCTGTGAGTATTCAGGTATGTTTAATTGCTTCATTGGTGCAGATATAAGAGAGCTAGGCTTGCTTCTAAGCTTTTGATAATATTTTGAGTTTGTTATTGCCATTTTTCAATATGAGGACCAGAGTTCTGCCAGTGAAAGTTAAAGAAGCCATTATGAGGCTGACAAGCAAGAATAAAACAGTAAGAGCCAATCACCCAAACCTTAGGATTACAAAAATCAACAGTTTGGAACATCATTAAGAAGAAAGAGCGTACCGGTGATTGAAAAGGAAGATTGCTGCCATTGATGACAGAAGATTCTCATCATAATGAAGAAAAATCCCAAACGCCTGTCCGACAGATAGAAACACACTTCAGGAGGCAGGTGTGGATGTGTTAATGACTACTGTCCTCAGAAAACTTAGAACCATAGAACACTACAGCACAGAAGCAGGCCCCTTCGGTCCTTCTAATCCACGCTGAATCTTTTTTTTTTGCCTAGCCCATTCCTCTCCCATACCTCTCCCAACCATGTACCTGTCCATATTTTGCTTAAATGTTAAAAATGAGCCCGCATTCACCACCTCATCTGGCAGTTCATCTCACCACTTTCTGTGTGATGAAATTCCCCCTCATGTTCCCCTAAATTTTTCCCTTTTCATTCTTAACCAACATTCTCTGGTTTATACCTCACCTAGCCTCAGTGGAAAAAGCCTATCTACGTTTACTCTATCCATTCCCCTCATAATTTTTAAAACTTTTTTCAAATCTCCCCTCATTCTTCTATGCTCCAGGGAATTAAGTCCTAACTGTTTAACCTTTCTCTATAATTCAGTTCCAGAAGTCCGGGCAACATCTTAGTAAATCTTCTCTGCATTCTTTCTCTCTTATTGATATCTCTTCTGTTGTTACGTGAACAAAACTGCAGACAATACTCCAAATTTGGCCTAACCAATGTCTTATACAACTTTACCATAACATCCCAACTCCTATACTCAATACTGTCTTTATAACCCTATCCACCTGTGACGCCACTTTCAGGAAGTTATGTATCTGTGTTCCCAGATTCCTCTGTTCTACTGCACTCTTCAGTGCTCTACCATTCACCCTTTCTTGGTTTGTCTTTCCAAAATGCAACACCTCACATTTGTCTGCATTAAATTCCATCTGCTATTTTGCAGCTGGTCCAGATCCCTCTGCAAGCTTTGAAAACCTTCTTCATTGTCCACAACATCTCCAATCTTAGAAGACCTTCCAATAATTTACCAACTATGGACCAGGCTCACTGGCCAATAATTTCCAGGGTTATTTTTGGAGCCTTTGTTAAACAATAAAATAATGTGAACTACCCTTCAATCCTCAGGCACCACACCCACCAGAGCCCCTGCAATTTCTACACTAGCCTCCCTCAAGGTCCGAGGGAATATCTTGTCAGATCCTGGGGATTTATCTAGCCTTATTTGCTTTAAGACTGCAAGCACTTCCACCTCTTTAATCTGAATAGGTTCCATGATCTCACTGCTTGTTTTCCTTACTTCCCATGACTCTAAGTCTGTTTCCTGAGTGAATACTGATTAAAAAAAATAATTAATTTCTTCCCCATCTCTTTTGGCTCCATACAAAGCCGACCAGTCTGATCTTCAAGACAAATTTTGTCCTTTACTATCTGTTTGCTCTTAGTACACCTGTAGAAACATTTAGGGTTTTCCCTCACGTTGTCTGCCAAAGCAACCTCATGTCTTTTTTTTGCCTTCCTGCTTTCTTTTTTTTTGTAATTCTTTATTTATCGCACTATGAACCATATCAACCAATATATTTACAGATGCATCTCTTTAAATATTCACAGTGACATTTTCTCTTTTTCCCCATCCCTCCCTTCCCCCTTCCCACACCCCTCCAAAAACAGTAAATATTGAACATATAAAATACAATAAAACAATATCTTTATACAAAAGGAATACAAACAAAAAAGACGCATCATCTACTTATTCAGATTAAATCTGATCATGTTTATCTTCTTATCATTTTAGGTGGTGGTGGTCCGAGGCCTGCTCTCTCTGTTATGTTCCATATATGGTTCCCAGGTTTTTTCAAACATTGTAACTTTGTCTTTTAAATTATATGTGATTTTTTTTCCGATGGTATACACTTAAACTTGGTTATATATTCTGTTAATGTTTATAGTCATATAGTCTAACGTGGCCATCTTATATCTTTATTTTCACTTCTTTTCCACCTCTTCACCACCTCCATCCCCTTTTTTTCCATTACTGTTATTTAAGTTTTCTTTTTTAATCTCAATATATGACAACACACTTAAGACATGAAATACCCCAACAACCCCCACAAGCAATAACCTTTTAACTCCAAATGAACCTCCCCTCCTTGGATTGCCCCTTGTCCCTTGACGGCAACCACAACTCCCCTTTCCATTCGGTTTTGAAACTTACTCGCAAGCGTCAACCAATTTCACAGTGACCATTATTCTCCCACCCCAGCCCCCCCCAGAGAACACTATTTTCCTATACATATAACAAACTTTCTCTCTTTTTTTCCCCCTTCTTCCCCTTCTTTTATCTATCTTTAAATCTTTATATCTACATTATCTTTACTTTATATTTTTACATATTTTTGTATATTTTCTTGCCGGTCATCCTTCTTGTCATTCCTCCTCCTCTCTTATCCTGTCCTGCAAATGTTCAGCAAATTCTTGGGCTTTCTTTGGGTCTGAAAACAGTCTATTCCATTCCCCAGGAATAAATACTTTGAGTACTACTGGATGTCTTAATATAAAGTTATAACCTTTCTTCCATAAGATTGTTTTCGCCGTGTTGAATTCCTTCCTCTTCTTTAAAAGTTCGAAGCTTATGTCCGGGTAAAAAAATATTTTTTGTCCCTTATATTCCAACAGCTTATTGTCTTCTCTAACCTTCTTTCTTGCCTGCTCCAGTATGTTCTCTCTTGTCGTATATCTTAGAAGTTTTACCAATATGGATCTCGGTTTTTTTGATGTGGTGGTGGTTTCGGTACTAGTCCTCTATGTGCCCTTTCAATTTCTATTTCTTCAAGTGAATCTGTCATTCCCAATACTTTCGGGATCCATCCTTTTATAAATTTCTTCATATCTGACCCTTCTTTGCCTTCTTTCAGGCCCACTATTTTTATGTTGTTTCGCCTACTGTAGTTTCCCAATACGTCAATTTTTTGTGACAATAAATCTTGTGTCTCTTTAATTTTTTTTCTGCTCTCTTCCAACTTCCCTCTTAAATCATTTATCTCCATTTCTACAGCAGCTTCTCGTTCCTCCACATTTTCTACTCTTTTCCCTATTTCAGTCATGACCAACTCTAAGCTTTGCATTCTGTCTTCAGCTCTTTTCATTTTTCTTTTGATTGAACTAAATTCTAATGATAGCCATTCTTTTAATGACCTCATTTGTTCTTCAAAAAAGGCTTTATCTAAATTTTGTCCTTCTATTTTACTTTCTTTCCTTTGAAATTCTTGGTCTTCTTCCTCCTCTTTCCTCTGTGTCTGTATCTATGTCTGTGTCATCATCTTCTCTTCTCTGTATCTGTGTACCTTCATCCTTCTCTGGTGAGTTGCTTCTGTATCCTTGCTGGGCCTTCAGCTGCTGTGTCTCCTGCTGTTGGGACTCCTGCTGCAGGTCGACCCATTGTTGGGCCTCCCGCTGCAGGTCGAGGTGCTGCTGGGCCTCCTGCTGCAGGTCATACCCCTGCCGGTCGCCCAGTTGCTGCTCACCCTCTTCCCGCCCTTCATTCTCTTTCTCACCACTCTTCTTTTCTTCTTTCTTGTTTGCTTCCCGCAGCCGAACGCCCCAATACTGGGCATCTCTCAGCTGGCCATTCCTCAGCTGAGTCCCCCTCCTGCCGTTGTTAACCTTTTCTTTTACTTGCGTACTGCGCATGCGCAACTCTTCGTGCATGTGCAGTTGCGCAACTCTTCTTGGCTCTGAGAGCCATTTTTGAAGTCCGCCGGTTGGGAGGACACCCTTTCTCTTCCTGTATTTTATGTTTATTGAGCTCTGTTTTTTCACACTTCTTTTTCTTTTCTCTGGAGAGGGCTGGTTCCACTCGACCAGCCACTGCTCGATCACGTGACTCCCTCTCCCTGATTTCTTTCTTGAGACTTTACCTGTGTTTATATACACCTCAAGTACCTCATTAGCTGCATGTTGTCTATACCTCCTATACACCTCTTTCTTCTTTCAAACCAGATCCCCAATATCCCTCGAAAACCAAGGTTCCTTATGCCTGCTAACTTTGCCTTTAATCCTGATGGGAACAAACAAACACTGTACTCTCAAAATTTCACCTTTGCAGATTCTCCACTTACCTCACACATCCAGGTCTGAAAAAAAAATCCCAATCCATGCATTCTAGATCCTTTCTCATTTCATCAAAATAAGCCTTTTTCCAATTTAGAATCTCAACCCAAGGCCCAGACCTATCCTTCTCCATATTTAACTTGATACTAATGGCATTATGATCACTAGACCCAAAATATTCCCCTACACATATTTTTGTCACTTGTCCTGACTCATTCCCTAATAGGAGATCCAGTATTGCACTCTCTCTATATATTGATTTAGAAAACTTTCCTGAACACATTTGACAAATTTCAAGCCACCCAGCCCTTTTACAGTATGGGAGTCCCGTCAATATGTAGAAAATTAAAATCCACTACTATCACAACCTTGTGTTTCCTGCAGCCATCTGCTTTCACTCCACAGATTTGCTCCTCCAATTCTCATTGACTATTGGATGATCTATAATACAACACGATGAGCTAAGCTGTTCCTCAGCTCCAACCATATAGCTTCAGTAGACAAGCCCTCTGCTCTGTCCTGCCTGAGCACAGCTGTGATGTTTTCCCAGATGAGCAATTCCACTCCTCCCTCTTTCATATCCCTCCCCCCCTCCCATTCTATCACATCTAAAGCAACAAAGCCTGGAACATTGAGCCTCCCAGTCCTGCCCCTCCTGTAACCAAGTTTCATTAATCGCCACAATGGCATAATTCCACGTGCCAATCCATGCTCTAAGCTCGATTGCCTTTCCTACCATACTCCTTGCAATGAAATAGATGCACTTTAGATAATTTCCACCACATACAACGTATTGACTTCTAATGCTGCATGCAATTTTCACATCTTTTTTTTCACATCATGTAAAGAAATACCAAGGCTACACTGCAAGATGCAAACCATGGCAAATGTGGTATGATTGGGATCTTGGGCAGTTCCTTTGCACCTCCTCATTTTGCTCTTGCCTTCACTCTGATATGGTTTAATTGTGGTCTCATCTGTCCACAAGACCATTTTTTCTAGAATTCTGCAAGCTCCTTTAAATACTTATTGGCAAGCAGTAATCTTTTCTGTGACTAACTACTGGTGTAGCCTCTGTATTTCTGATCATGAACCCTTCTGAAGACAGTCATCATTGACACATCCACACCTGGCTCCTAAGGAGTGTTTCTATCTGTTGGACAGGAATTTGGGGATTTTTCTTCATTATGATAAGAATTCTTCTGTCATCAGTAGTGGAGGTTTTCCTTGGAATACCGTCCCTATATAATTAGTGAGCTCACCAGTATGCACCTTCTTCTTAAAGATGTTCCAAACTGTTGATTTTGATAATCCTAAGTTTTGGACCTTATCTTTTACTGTTTATTCTTGTCTTTCAGCCTCATAATGGCTTTTTTGACTTTACATTGGCACAATTCTGGGCCTCATGTTGAAAATGGCAACTACTCACTCCAAAGCTTAGCTCTCTTATACTGTACCTGCACCAATGAAGCAACCTGATTAATCACAAACACCTGTGAAGCCCAGCGTCCCATATATTATGCTGCCCAGAAATGCAGGAACTATGTATAAAAAAGTGTTGTAATTTCTACACGGTCAAACCAAAATGTATACAACTAACCTTGAATAAAATCTGGAATGTGCACTTTAATCACATGTGAATTGTTTGATTATAAATTTAAAAGTGTGGAGCATAGGGGCAATTAAAAGAAAAAGTGTCTTTGTCCCAAACATTATGGAAGGTGTGTTGTTCGTCCTTTGTAGTTGAAGATGACCATGGCTTCAAAGTCAAATGGGAGATTGGTGGCTGTGGGTCTGGAGGTGACTGGTGAGGCCAATTTGAGCTCTGAAGGCTCGCCCAAATGTGGGACACAAGTAGGTGGGTGCTGTCGTGGCAGTGGATTCTGCTCAGGCCTTGCGCACAGCACGCTTTTGTTGTGCCTCGATGATGTGCCTGACTTCAGGTGCACGGGCTCCTGTGGTGATCTTGCAGCGCAAGATCAGGCAAGGGTCTCCCACCTGTAAATGACACTGTAAATGACAAAGGGTTTGGCGATTTGATATAATTAAGGTCAATAATTTGAAGCTGGTTGTCTAACCCTCCAACAATGTTACTGACTATGAAAACATTTGCAGCTTACGGATTAGATGCAGAAACAATATATAGTTAATGGTACTTTTAATGCAGCCCCCAAGACAAGTCCTACAAGCAGAATTAAGCAGAATTTCAAAGTTAATTATCCACCAGGCTGGACAGGAGTGAGTTTTAAAGAGTCTTATAAAAGGAAAAAGATAGAGGTTAAATAAAAATTTGGGTATATTTTAGAAGTGAGAAAGAGTCCCCAAAATAGACTGATTAAAATCAGCAATGCAAAAGCTGGCAGAGTACCGGTACCTTGTTGATTAAATCATAACGTGCTGGAAATACTCAATAAATCAAGCAGCATCTGTGGAGAGAGAAGCAGGTAATGTTCCAGATCTGAGACCCTTTGTCAGACCTACAAAAGGGTGAATAAAGAGATTTGTTTTCAGTAGCAGAGAAGGTGGGAGAGAGATGGTAGAACAAAGGGAAGAGTTCTTATCTGATGAGACCAAATGAGGCGATAGGAGCAGATTGTACCAAACCAGCAGCTGGCAGATTTGAGAATGCAATAAGTTAGTGTTTGAACAGGTCCATTCATTTATCAAGTTTGTATTATCTCAAGTTTATAGAGTGTAGAACAAGGAAAGTCAGTCATGAAAGCTTTGGGGAGCCCAAGTCAGGAAATACTTTAGGGTTTTTACTGTAAATGAAACAGGCCAAAATAATTGTAGATTTGCAAAAATTAAAGGATTCTGTGGATATCTGCAGGGACTCGGTAGTAAGGGTTTATGGTGACTATGAACGTGAATGAGCTGAAAAACGAACCTGCTGCTAAGAAATGAAACCAAAGAATGAAAAGTTAACATTTGTTGGCTGGGAGCAGCTGACCACAAAATCCAGATTTTCACTGAGTTGCATATCAAAGGTAGTTTCTGGCATGAAAAGTTGGACAAAGTATCGATTGTTTATGAACTGTTCCCGGCACATAGGAGCTCTTATATTTGCCTTTAGAACAGCACTCTGTGAATATCAATGCAGTTCTTTGAGGGTTTTATTTTTAATGTGATCCACCAAACAACTCGTGGTCATATAGCACCTGCCTGCTCCTATCACATTTCAGTAGAAGTTCTGCATGTTTCAACAATGCCTGCTGAAGTTTACACCTTCTGCATTAGTATTACATTCATTAACCTAACTATGAAACGAAAATGCAAAGCAATTTTACAGCTGTAGAAGAATTTGGTGAGCCCACACTCAGAATAGTTTGTGCAGTGTTGGTGGTATTACTATGGGAAGGATATCAATATATTGGAAGGGGTGGAACCGGAGGGCTTGAGTTAGAGGTTGGATAGGCTGGCTCTCTACTCTGTGAAGCACAGGAGGCCAAAGGAGAACCTTGCAGAGGGACATGGATAAAGTAAATGTTCACAGTCTTTTTTCCCAGGAGAGACAATTCTAGAATCAGAGGGCACAGGTTCAAGGTGAGATGGGAGACGTTTAAGAGGGAGTTTTTTCATTTAGAGTGCAGTGCATATCTGGAAGGAGCCACCAGAGGTAGCTACTAAAGCAGGTGCAATTACAACTTTCAAACGACATTTGGATACTTGGAAAGGGAGAGGCTAGAAAGACGTGGATCAAATGCAAACAAATGAGACACCCAGAATGGATGCGCAAGTCCAAATGGCTTGTTTTATGCTCTATGATTCTGTGACTCTATTCATAGCATCAGAGAAACAAGATGTTGCTTTGATCTGTCAAAGAAGAACTGATCTTAAGAGTTCACCCTAATCTTCTTGCTGGCTAAAGAGGGAGCATGAGAGGGCAGGAGCTGCAGGGGGTGGGAAGGTAGACCAGGGCCAGGACGATGGCTAGGATTGGAAGCAGGGTGTAGGTAGTTTCTTCCATACCTATTCTCCAGGATCAGACTAAATCTATCCGGTCGGGAAAAACTTGGTAAGGATCACAAGAGCAGCACAAGCTGGAACTCTCTGAAAAAGATGATTAAAGTTTAAAGTAATGTATGTAACCCGATGTTAACCTGAAATTACTGAAGGTATAATGTAAAACATTACAAGCTGTCATACTGAAACATAAACTCCATATTCAGAACTTTTTAATCTTTAATTGTCACCCATGTCATACAGCCATCCCTCTCTCTATAAGTGGCCAAAATTGTTTGCCAATCCCTTGTGCACTATTTTATAACTTTAAGTATTACATATTCTTTAACCTTTAATGAATTGAGCTAAATTGTTTATTGTCACGTTTACCAAGATGCAGTTTGTTTTGCATGCTATCCAGTCAAGTCAACTCATGCTTAAGTACAAACAGGCAGGGTCAATGCAAAGCAATAGTGATAATAATGTCATAGAGAGAGGTACTGTTAAAACAGCACAAGGGCTGCAATGCAGTAGTGTTCGTAAGACCAAGACAAGATGATTCAAGAGTCTGACATCAACGGGGGGAATCTCTTCTTGAATCAGGTAGTGCATCTTTTTAAACTCATGTATTTTCTGCCCAATGGAGGGGAGGAGAAGAAAGTGTGACCAGGGTGGGGTAGGTCCTTTAATTTTCTGGCTGCTTTCCCTTGGCAGCAGGAAGTGTATGTGGGGTGGATAGAGGGGAGGTTAATTTGTGTGATAGACTGCCTTTACATTTCTTCACAGTTTCTTCTGGTCTTGGGCAGAGCAGTTCCTCTTCCATGCTACGATGCATCTGGACAAGATATTTTCTTTTGCGCATGAATATAAATGGATAACGGACACTAGGAAATGCTGAATGTGCTTAGCCTAATGAGGAAGTAAACATATTAATGTGCTTTTTTGGTCATAACATCTATGTGGTTGAACCTGGATGGATTAATGGTGATATTTACACCTAAAAGCCTGAAGCGTTCTAACATTGCCACCTCTACACAATTGATACAGACTGCAGTGTGTGCTTCACTCCACCTCCTGACCTTCAATGACCTTCTCTTTTGTTTTGTTGACATTGAGGGAGACACCATTCCGGCAAGCACATAGAATTAAGGACAGGAGCAAAACATGAAAGTCTGCAGTCACCGTGATTTAAGTAAAAACACAATGCTGGAGAAACTCAGCAGGTCAAACGGTGTCCTTTATAGAGAAAAGATAAAGATACATAAACGACATTTCATGCTTGATCCCTTCATCAAGGTATGACAAAATGAAGGCAGACGCCTGAACAAAATGGTGAGGGAGAAAGAGACACAGGAAAGAACCTTCCTGCTACAAGGCCGTGACTTGTCTCATGGTAGCAATATTTGATAATCCACACAAGTACTTCGATGGGGAAAAAGTTTAAGGCGTTAACAAGTTTTTCTTCTAAGTTTACATTTGCAAACATCTGTAGAAGACATACCTGGCTGTATCAGTATCCTCTTACAATCAGCACAATGACTTGAAACACTTGGTGGCAGAGTTACAGAACAGGGACTGGAAGAAAAACAAGTTCCCCATTGAAAAGGTGAGATGAAAATACAAAGTTCTCACTCATGCACACTTCCTTCTAGATTTCCCAACTGCCCTCATATGGACACAAGCATATTTATCCTTTTAAGTGTCCATACTATTTATCATTCACTGTTAAATCATCCTTAAACCTCCCCACGAATTTTCTGAGCACTCTGTCATTGGACTGGCTTATTTAACTAGTGAATGTGACTCACTGTGAGATAATGTATAAGAGACCCTTAGAAATCCTTAGAGTATTATCTCAACTGCTGACCTCTGGCAATTAAATATTAGTTGGGATGTCATCATATCTGCAGGCATGTTTCCGACATTTCCAAACGCTCCCGACACCCTGCAGTCCACAGACTTCATTGACATTCCCTGGCCCATTTGTGCACCTGAACCAAAATGGTCACAGGTTCATAGATCCTGACTTCTTTCTCCCAGATGCTTCCCACCATTGACTTCTGCTGCGTACTTCTTGCCTTGACTGGAAAGTTCCCAGATAAAATATGGAGGGTGAGAATTCACTCCCTCCATTACAAGCTTCACAGAGTAGTTACGATGGAGCATCTGTGTCAAATGTTGCTTTGAGGAAATTGATTGTATAATCGCATAGTGACAGGCAGCATTTCCTCTTTTGCAGACAGAGACGAAATTGTTGATTGGATGAATATGAAGTTTGTGAACAGTCAGTAGGACAAGAAGATTTCTCAAAAGGAACAAGCAAGATTCGATTCAATCAAACATAAATGGAGCATTAAATACCTTTATTGAGTCTGAGACACGGATTTGTTATTCTTCATCGATAATATTGTTGGGTGACAGAACCAACCATGTAATTCAAGGTATTGTGTGCCAGCTTCAGTATCTTGCAGTGAAGCGACTGACAGAGTGTCACCCCTCAAACTCTGCTCACATTTTTAAAATACTTTCTGCAGGACAAAAGTACACATCCTTATCTCATCAAGAATTTTATTCAATGGTATCAAAACAAAGATTAGATCTGGAACAAACCTCCAAATATTTGTTTCCAGTAAAGATCAGGCCAGGCAGCATTTTGAGGAAGGAATTAACATTTCAATTAAAGAGTCGGCCACTCCCTCAGAGATCTTGGCCATGTTGGCTCACCTCAAGATGATTTGCGGCATTATTTTGTTTCTCCACGTATTGATCAATTGAATGGTGATGAGGGCTGAGGAGGATGTTTGTTTCAGAAGTGAAATAGAGGGAGAGGGAGAGAGAGAGGTGGAGAGATACACAGAGCAGCAAGGATGGGGAGAGGTGCGCGGGGAAGGCAGCAAGGATGGGGAGAGGAGAACAGTGGGGGCAGCAAGAATGGGGAGAGAAGCATGGGGAGGCCAACAGGGTGGAGAGAAGTGCACGGAGAGGATAAGATAGGGAGAGAAGCACAGGGAAGGAAGCAGAATGGGGAGAGGTGCACAGGAGAGGAACATGGGGAGGGTAGCAGGGATAGGAGAAAGCTTGTGGAACTGTGTGGCTTATTGCAGGCAACTATCAACCTCAAGGTTTTTTTAAAAAAGATGAAGTACCCTCTTCATACAAAAGTGTATTGAATTCTAATTTGTCTTTGTATCCTATAAACTCACAACTACATGTTGTTCTCCACTTTTAAACTCGCTTTTTGATCAGGTTCTTACCATTGGTGAAAGATTTTTCTACTTGACATGTAGCTAGAAATGTACATAACCTTGAATTGTTTATTTACAATTGGTTATGAATCAAAGCACATTTGTGGAATGAACCAACCACAGTCATTCCTTTGTACTATCTGAATCACCGCTCAGTCATGATCTTCCCGAGCCCAGCATGGCTCTTGCTGTACTCCCTGTGACCATGTGGGGCTCCATGCATTTCATCCTACATCCCAGAAGCATGCACATTGGTAGGTGAACTGTTGAGGGCAGCATGGTTAGTGTAACACTACTACCCCAGCAGCGATGCGGGTTTAAATCTGGCACTGTCTATAAGGAGTTTGTATGCTTTCTCCATTTCCTTTGGGTGCTCCAGTTTCCTCCACCCTCTAATAATGTACAGGGTTTGTAGGTTAATTGGGGTATTTGGACAGCATGGTGCTACTGTGCTACATCACTAATATTTAACTTTTAAAAAAAGAATCTGGAGGAATACATGGAAAGGTGAAAAGAAAAGGATTAGTCTTTGTGTAAAATAGGTACTGATGGTCTCTCTGGGCCTGTTTCCTTGCAATGAAACTCATAGATTTCTTGAAACATTTAATTCCTACGGCAGATTCAATTCTTCACCTCTTTAAATTGTTGCATAATTTAGGCCCATCATCTCTAAATTGGCTCTTCTGAAAGAGCTACCTAATCAGATCTATTGCCCTCTCCCTGCTAACCAGGAGGGGAAACAACCCACACTTTCCCTGATTTCGAGGTGTGGGTGCAACTCCCGCTTCTGACGCCATGTGCTGAATAACTAGACGAGTCGGCAGATGAGGTGAGGCCAACAATTTTACTGTACCCAATCAAAGAATGAGAGGGAGAGAGAGAGAGAGAGCACATAGCATGGCATCTGCTCCCTGCTAGTACTTAATTCATCTAACACACCCTCGTGGAGCTCGCACATGTGCAGCGCGCTTTTGCAAGTATGTTATCAAAAGTAATAGTTCTGCACAGATTAGAAGGGC
This sequence comes from Narcine bancroftii, assembly GCF_036971445.1. Taxonomy (NCBI): domain Eukaryota; kingdom Metazoa; phylum Chordata; class Chondrichthyes; order Torpediniformes; family Narcinidae; genus Narcine; species Narcine bancroftii. The sequence continues at coordinate 224,392,647 of NC_091473.1, read as the reverse complement.
TGAAGGGTCTGTTTCTGTGCTGTCATGTTCTACGGTTCCATAACTTGCAGTGCCAGCGACTCATATTGAAAATTCAAGCTTTCCTTCAAATCTCCAGGGTAGCTCTTGTTCTGGACTGAGGAAGTGTGGGAGGAGTCTTCCTGAGAAGACTGAAGTGGGCAGAGCAACTGGCCACCATCCTGTCAACTTTCCATATGAGCTCTATCAAGAACGTCCTGGCTGGCAGCATCACAGTGTGGTACGGTTGCTGTAGAGCATCAGATCAGAGGTCAATCCACAGGACCACAAGAGTGGCTAATAGGGTCACCGGCATCTCCATCTCCCCTCCCCCCACCCCCCATTTCCCCTCCCTTCCCATCAATGGCATTTACCAGGATCGTTTTCTAAAAGAAGGCTCACAAAATCAGTGAGGACCCCTACCACCCTACACACAGCATCTTTCAGCTACTCCCACCAGGAAAGAGGTACGGGAGTATCAGAGCCAAAACCACCAGGCTGTGAAGCAAGTTCTTCCCACAGGCAGAGAGACTACTGAACAACTCAAACAAACCCTCTGTGACTGAACTATTTATTTAACAATAACATTCATGTATTTTCATATTTATTTCTAACTACTAGGCATTAATATCACTTGTCTGTATGCGTGTTTGCTGTGTTTTGCACCAAGGACTGGAGATCACTGTTTTGTTGGGTTGTACTTGTACAATCAAATGATAAATAAACTTAAGCTTGAAGGAAATCATGAATTCTTCCTCCAGTCCTGGCTAACTTTTACTGTTTAACTAGAACCTAAAAGAAAAGATTACCCAATTGTTGTCTTTTTTTTTTGCAGCTCACTGCATGCAGATGCAACATTGATTTCATAGGTACATCAGTAATTGAGACTTTTGGGATTGTCTTGAGGCTGCGATGGCATTGTGCAAATGAAATTGTGCTGTCTTTGTGGTGATGTTGTCTTCCATTAAAGATGGTTGCACCTTAAAGTACTTCAGGTGATGAAATGGAGTTCACAGGGCATCTGTTCTAGTGAAGAACAACTTGTTCCTTTTCTTATTTTGTCAGTTTCCTCATTATTAATCACCTTGTAATGGAAAACGTAAATAAATTTCAGTTCTTGGAATATTGTTATTTTCCTTGACCTCATTGCTTTTACAGTCCAACTTTTAGTTCTATTATTGAGCTATTTTTAACTCTGGATCCAAATTTAAATGCGGAAGCAAAATGTTCTTTGTTTCTGACTGGGGAAGTGTCAGTACCTTGAATATTTTTTTTTAAAGTTGGAGCTCCTCGCAGAAGTTATTCTTGACAACATAAACCACATTGATTTGAGGAAGTGCTACCACAAGTTTGGAACGTTACACAAGTCTTAGTGCTTGCACAGTTTTTGACATCTGATGATAAATAATAATGCCAATAAACTGGGTTTCACCTGCTTTTGGTGCTTAATCTTTGTTTTGCAATATTGCCAGTTCCTGTTTTAGAGAGAAAAAAATTGTGCAGTTTGCCAAAAGTACACTGGAGATCCTATTAGTGCGGTTTTTCTGCATGAGGTTTGTGCTCCATTAAGAGACTTGTACATTACAGATTGGACTGCACTTGGCTGAATGTAGCTTCCATCCATTTACCCCCCAACCATCAGAAGAGCATATGCCGTAAAGGCACAGTCCCCACTGGCAATCAGATAACAGCAGTACACGCTGTCTACCATGTGGGAGCTTGAAAATGTAGTGAAAGAGATTTGGAATGAATTAATGAATGTATGTCTAGAAGTGACAGCTCTGAAGCTTCAGTCACTCGCAAAAATAGTGCAGATTTAGTATCTTCTTGTCTTTCATCCATGTTACTCTTGCATGAAGATTGTCATGTTAGACTGAAGTTTATTTCTGTGACACATTCCATGGGCCTAGGGATCAACATGAGGTGAGGACAGAATGACGGTCAATTCTGGAAGAGCCTTCAGAAATCGGAATTGTTCCATGACATCTGCTTCCCTTTTCGGATCATACATTCATTCAATCCTTTTATGAAAATTATTACCCTTGCAGGATTAATATTTTAGCAGCCTGGTAGATGGCACAACCGTTGTAGACTCAAAGTGTGAATCTTTTGGGATCTGGACCTTGCTGATAAGGCAAAAATATCATAAGATCACAAGATAAAGGAACAGAAGTAGGCCATTTGGCCCATCGAGTCTGCTCTGCAAATCCACCCTGAGTTAAACCGTTCTCACATCTAGTTCCAAATTTTGTCCTTTTCCCCCATATCCCTTGATATCCTGACTAATTAGACACCTGTCAATCTCCTCCTTAAACTTCCTCAATGATCAAGCCTCCACAGCTGTATGTGGTAATGAATCCACGACCCTCAGGCTAAAGAAATTTCTCCTCATCTCAGTTTTAAATGTGACCCTTCTAATTCTCTTGTCCTGGATTCACCCACCAAGGGAAACATCTTATTCACATCTACTCTGTCCAATCCTTCAGCATTTGAAATGTTTCTATGAGATCCCCTTCCATTCTTCTATACTCCAGTGAATACAGTCCAAGAGCCGATAAACGTTCCTCATATGTTAATCTTTGCATTCCAAGAATCATCCTGGTAAATCTTCTCTGTACCCTCTCCAACATTATTACATCCCTTCTAAGGTAAGGAGCCCAAATCTGCACACAGTTCTCCAAATGAGGTTTCACCAGTGCCCCATAGAGCCTCATCAACACATCTTTACTCTTGAAATGAATGCCAACATAGCATTCGCTTTTTTTACTGCTGATCCAACCTGGTGGTTAACCTTAAGGTTATCCTGCACAAAGACCCCCAAGTTCCCTTGCACTTCCGAATTTTGAATTTTTTTCCCCATCCAAATAATAATCTGCCTGCTTATTTCCTCTTCCAAAATGTACATTTCCCAACATTATATCTCATTTGCCATTTCTTTGCCCTCTCTCCCAAGACATCCAACTCTCTCTGCAACCTTTCGGTTTCTTCAACACTTCCTACTCCACCATCTATCTTGGTGTCATCTTCAAACTTATCCACCAAACCATTCACTCCATAATCTAAATCATCAACAAACATTGTAAAAAAAGTGGCCCCAACACTGACCCTTGCAGAACTCCGCTAGTAACCGGCAACCCACTAGAAGAGGATCCCTTTATTCCCACCTTATGCTTTCTGCCTATCATCCAATGTTCCACCCGATCTAATACCTTTCCTGTAATTCTATGGGTTCTCATCTTATTTAGCAGCATCTTATGTGGCACCTTATCAAAGACCTTTTGAAAATCCAAATACACATCATCCACGACATCTCCCTTGTCCATCCTACTTGAGATTACCTCAAAAAATTCCAATAGGTTGGTCAGGCAAGATTTTCCCTTCATGAAACCATGCTGGCTTGGACCTATCATTGTACCTTGCACCTTGAGATATTTCATAACCTCATCCTTGAGGATCAACTCCAATAACTTTCCAACCACCGACGTCAGACTAATAGGCCTATAATTTTCTTTTTTCTGCCTCCTTTCTTTCTTAAACAGCGGAACCACACTTGCAATCCTTACAATCCTCCAGAACAATGCCAGAGTCTATTAATTTCTGGAAAATAATTTCCAATACCTCCACAATCTCCAAAGCCACCTCCTTCAGAACCCATGGGTGCACCTCATCTGGTCCAGGAGACTTATCTACCTTTCATCCATTCATCTTATTAAGCACTATCTCTCTGGTAATCTTGACTGATTTAATTCTATCCCCTGAGATCTCTATCCGTTATATTGCTATTGTCTTCCTCAGTGAAGACTGATGCAAAATACTCATTTAGTTCCTCTGTCATCTTTTGTTACCCATTATAATTTCTCCAGCATCATTTTCAATCGATCCAATATCTACCTGTGTCTCTCTTTTACTTTTCATATATGTATTTTAGTATCCTTTTGTATGTTATTTGCCAACTTCCCTTCATAGTTTATCTTTTCTTTCTTAATGAATTTCTTTGTTTCTTTCTGTAAGTTTTTTAAAGTTTCCCAGTCCGCTGTTTTTTCCACTACTTTTTGCTTCCTGTCTGCCCTCACATTTGTGTCATTTTTCCATTCATAATTTTATTTTTTCTTGGAATATATCTATCCTGAACTTCCTTTATTTCTTGTTGAAATATCATCCAATTCTGCTGTGTCGTCCCTCTGTCTAGCTTTCTTTTCCTGTCAACTTGGGCCAGTTCCTCTTTCATACTTCTGTAATTCCCTTTGTTCCACTGAAATATTAACACACCTGATATCAGCTTTACCTTTTCAAACTTTAAACTGAACTCAATCATATTATGATCACTACTTTCTAAGGGTTCCATTACCTTTAATTCCTAATCACCTCCAGTTCATTGCACATCACCCAATCCAAAACACCTACTCCTGCAAGGCTTGAGTTGGAGGGGCAAACTTCCTTCTTGAACCGCTGCGATCCTTCTGGGGAGAGTGTTCCTGCAAAGCAGTTAGGGAGAGAGTTTCAGGATTTGGACCCAGTGATAATGAAAGAACTTATTTGCAACATGGATGATTTGGAGGGGAGGTTGCAAGTAAGGGTGTTCCTTTGATCTGTTGCCCTTGTCATTTATATAATATATGTGTTTGTGTGTGTGTACATACATATAACACACACACACACACACACACACACACACACACACACACACACACACACACACACACACACACACACAGACACACACACACACACACATGTATGATACCCAGCATTGTCCGGGAAATGAAACACTTGGGCTTGGCGTTGTTCCTCAGTTTTCTGATGCCTGCTCCTTGTTTGCCTGGAGGCTGAGCACTGAGACGACTTTGGCCACTTGTTTTTATTCTGAATGTACATTGATGCACAGCATGGTAACTAATTGAGGTGTCCCTGGGGTTCAAGTTCATTTTTTTTTAACTTTTGGACTTCATATGACCTTAAAGGTTAAATTCAATGTGGTCATGACATTCAGCATCAAATGTTACCACAATTATAGTAAACAGTAATGCAAGTCAGTGCTAGTAAATACTTGTATAATAAACAGTAATGCAACTCTTTGCAAGCTGGTGAAAAAACACTTCTGAATTCATATGACCTTTCAGGTTAAATTCAATGTGGTCATGACATACAGCATCAACTGTTACCCCTACTGAACCTTCATGGACATTTCTGGAGTGCTCCATATTGATTTACATGGAGAACAGACAAACGAACAGACGTGCATGCACAAATATATTCCATACTTGTGCAATCAGAAGACAATAACGTTGACTTGAAGTCTAAATGGGACTGTGGTGAGAAATTTATAATGCTGTTTCTTGCATTGTTTTTTTTTTTTTTTTTTTTTTTTTTTGGCTGCAAATGCTGTGATTTTAGTAAAAGCATCAAAATGCTGGAGGAACTCAGCTGGTTCATTCAGCATCTACAGGAGACAAAGATAATACCACTGACATTTCAGGCCTGAGCCCTTCTCTTTTTTTTTAAATTTTTTTATTTTTCACACCATAAATCACATTAGCCATGATATACACTATTTCTTTTCACACATATACAGTGACTTTTTCTCCCCCCCCCCCCCTTTCCTCCCAAACCACCCCCCCACCCCCCCCTCTCATCCATTTTAGGTATACAATCTAGGTTGCATTAAGCCAGTCAGACAATGTTGTCATTCAACAAAATTACACCAGAAATTCTACTGAGTCCATTCTTTTCTTTCCTTCTCCTTCCATCAACTTAGGTAATGTTTGTCCCCGGTAGGTTTTCGCTATTGTATTTAATGTAAGGCTCCTATACTTGTTCGAATATTTCAATATTATTTCTTAACCTATATGTTATTTTTTCTAATGGAATACATTTATTCATTTAAGTTTAGTAGTTTCTTCCTTTTAATTTGGTTATGTATTCCATTAATATTTAAAGTCATATAGTTCAGCATAGCCCTTTTATATTTTGTTTATCTTCTCTTTCCGTTTTTCCATCATTACCTTTCCTCCTTTTCCATTTCTGTTTTCTTATTTTCAACTCTTTATAAGACAACATTCCTACAACATCTAACATTTTCCTTATTCTCCTATTTCTATCTTATTTATCCCCAATCTCCCCTTCACCTCCTGAGTTGTCCTTTATCCCTTGTCGGACAACCACATCTCCCCTCTCCATTTGGATTTGCGAATCCACTCGCAAGCGTCAACTGATTTTGCAGTGACCGCTATTTCCCCCCACCCCGCCTCCCCCAGAAAAGATTTCACTTTTCATATGTCACAAAGGTCCCTCTTTTAATTCCCTCCTTATTCTCTCTATTCCATTACCTTCCCTTATTAATTCTTGTCTATACTATCTATATTTTCCTCTAAGTACAGATACATTCATGTATGCTCATTGTCTCTATTCACTCTTATACCTCTTTACCTGCATACATATCAATCGTGATCATTTTTACTCTCATTACCCGTCTTCATCCCTCAGTCTATTTTTGTCTTTACCCACATACATATCAGTCGTGATCATTTTAACTCTCATTACCCGTCTTCCTCCCTCAGTCTATTTTTGTAATTGTTCTGCAAATTTTCGTGCTTCTTCTGGATCCGAGAATAGTCTGTTTTGCTGTCCTGGAATAAATATTTTCAATACCGCTGGATGCTTTAGTATAAATTTATACCCTTTCTTCCATAAAATCGCCTTTGCTGTATTGAACTCTTTTCTCTTCTTTAGGAGTTCAAAACTTATATCTGGATAAATGAAGATTTTTTGCCCTTTATACTCCAGTGGTTTGTTGCCCTCTTTTACTTTTTCCATTGTCTTCTCCAGTACCTTTTCTCTTGTAGTATATCTTAGGAATTTTACTACAATAGATCTTGGTTTTTGTTGTGGTTGTGGTTTAGAGGCCAATACTCTATGTGCCCTTTCTATTTCCATTTCATGCTGTAGTTCTGGACATCCTAGGGTCTTAGGGATCCACTCTTTTATAAACTCCCTCATATTCTTGCCTTCTTCATCTTCCTTAAGGCCCACTATCTTTATGTTATTTCTTCTGTTATGGTTTTCCATTGTATCTATTTTTTGAGCTAGTAGTTCTTGTGTCTCTTTAGTTTTTTTATTAGATTTCTCCAATTTCTTTTTTAAGTCTTCTACCTCCATTTCTGCTGCTACTGCCCGCTCTTCCATCTTGTCCATTTTTTTTCCCATTTCTGTTAAGGTCATCTCCATTTTAATTATTTTCTCCTCTGTGTTGTTTATTCTTTTTCTTAAATCCTTAAATTCCTGTGTTTGCCATTCTTTAAATGATTCCATGTATCCTCTAATAAGAGCAAGTATATCCTTTACCTTGCCTCTCTTTTCTTCTTCTATTTCACCATACTCTTCCTCTTCTTCTTCCTCTGGGTTGACCATCTGTTGTTTCTTTGTTGCCCTTTCCTCCTCTTCTATCTTGTTTCTATTGTCTTCTGTGGTCTCTTCTTGCTGCAGGTGTTCTGCAGCTGTCGTTGCCGGCTGTGGAGATCGACTCCCCAGCTGGTCCCCCCTCCCGTCGGTGTGTTTTTTTTCATTCGCATCGCGCATGCGCGAAACTTCGCGCATGCGCGGTTGCGCACTTTTACTCGGCTCTGCGAGCCATTTTTGTAGTCCATTATTTACCGACCTGAGGGAGCGGGTTTCTCTCTCCGCAGCGGGCCTCTTCGGACAGGTAAGGCCTTCACCTTTTTCCTCCGTTGTCTTCTCTTCCTCTCTTCTTACCGTTGTTTTCGACTTTTCTTTTTTTGTCGCCATCTTCTTTCCACCTTTATACTCACTTTTCTGTAACTTTTATTTCTGTGCCTTTGTGTTTTCTCTTGTTTTTCCCGACTTTTCTGGAGAGGGCTGGAGTTCACCGTCCGGCCACTACTCCATCACGTGACTCCCCTGTTTCTTGCATTGTTGATGACATTTCCATTGCTTTCCTGAGGAGTGAAAGTAATCAAGTTGATTCTCAGCCAGATTGGATTTTATCCTGCTTTTTGATAACCACCCATACCTGGGCAACCTTCTATTCTCTTAAGTAGTTTCTAGTGTTGTAATTGCAAGGGAGCAACTTTGCTGGAGGCAGCTAATTATGAAAAGCAATATTTCAGTGATACAGCAAGGGTCTTTTCTGGGCTGGTTGCCTTTGACCTCTCCTGTTCTATCAGCCATTCCTTGAAGTTGCGAGGAATGAATTAAATTAGTTGAAGGGTGGCTTTTGCAATGGTGGGGATCTCAGAAGAAAGCTGAGATGGATTATTGGTCTAGCCTTTGACTGCGAAGAATATCATGGGTGAATCCAATCTTGCTTAACACTCACACAAGCACATCACAGCTCTGTCTCTGAACTGAAGAATGTTTGTTTCTTTCCTCCCCACAATGTGGAAATAAAACCAGGGAGGTTTGGGTTGGTTTGGCCAAACCGATACTTCTACCCACTATGCAATCAGTGGAATTGCAGAACAGTTGACTTCTATATTTGAGGTTCTTCTTCTCCATTTGTGTGATCATTGATCAAAGCTTTTGTTCTGATACTTCAGTTCAATGTGCAACAAAATAAAGAATGGTTTGTGTTTGTACATTTGCTCCTCCACTTTACAATGGAACCAGACATGTCTGGGTTTTATTTGGGTGAAACTCAGACCTACTTTGAAACACATGAAGCTCAAGGAATCTGTATGAACAAGGCTGGATTCTTTTATGTTCATCTCGGAGGCATCTGGTCTGATTTAAACAACAACACCAGGCACTATTTGGTTTACTTGGCAGTACATCCAACACTATGTCTGGAGGAGCCTTCAGGGGATAGTTGCTTTAATATAAATACCATATATTTCGGTGTATAAGTCGAGTTATGAAACCCAAAAAAACTCTCAAAAAATGGGGGTCGACATTTGCTGGATATATTTTTGAGACCTTAAATTCACCTCAAAATCCAATCTGTGCTGATCAGCATATAAGCCAATCCTTGAATAACCAAAGCAAAATGACTGTGACTGTGTTATTGAAAACAACAAGACATTTAGAACCCTTCAAAATCACTCTCGCTATCAACAACTGAAGCAAAGATGGCAGCAGGCACATCCATTCTCTCACTGTTTAAACAGTCATCATATGGGTTCCAGTCTGTATTTGATAAGGCAGTTTCAGTTTCATCATCTGTGTCCCACAATAAATCATCTTCCATGCCATCAATTGCACAAGAAATACTGCACTTTTTAAATGATTTTACCACAGTCTCTACTTTAACATTGTCCCATGTCTTGAGCATGAAGTTACACAGCACATCAAGTGATGCAGCGTGCATTGCCCCGCTTTTGTAAATGACTTTTCTGCACTCGACATCCATGTATTCCATTCCTCACACACATGTCTGCTTGTTCAAGCAGACATCAAAAGGTTGCAATATAGACGTCAAACCACCCGGGATAACGGCCGTGTAAGTATTATGTAGTGCTAATCTACTTTTAGTGTTCTCACGTAAGTGGCTACAAAACATATCCTGGACCAACAAACCCCATTCTTTGCGTAAACTGCCTGGCCGCCTGTTCCACATGTCTAGCCATAATTTTGCACCATTTTCATCCATCCAACCTTTTACATGAAAATGTACAAAATTTCCTGCAGGGAATTTCATTTTCAGTTTAATTTTGTGTTTGAAGATTATTATGGGTCTTAACTGTGCTTCTAGTTTGCACAGTTTTAACACCTTTTCATTCCACTGTTCTATTGCCTATCATGTCAAAATTCATGGGGTTTCATCCCTGTTTCCGATATTTGCCAATGCAAACTGGTGTTTCTGCTGGTTCCATATAATAAACTGATGAAAACCTACAACTTCATGACCAAGATCTTTTGGTAGTTTCTGCGCAATTTTTGTAATACCAGATTTTTCCTGTTCACGAAACAATTGCACCAGCCGACTGTAGCCTCAGAATGATCACCAATATCTGTGTTCAACTTGACTCACTGCAGAGCAAATGTTCTTATTTTATTTTTGGATAACTATGTAGCAATCTTGTCTCTGTTCACGTATCCATTCTGCAACACGATTTCCCAACTCTGGCCAACAAGTGATTCCTCTTCTCAAAGAACATTGCCTTTCTTGTATATTTCTTAAAGCCTTTCCTTTGTTCCTCCAATCCCTTACCAACTTCTCATGCACATCAAATTTTCTTGCAGCAGCGCAGTTTTTTGGCCATTTCTATCACTTTCAACTTAAAGCTCGCTCATATTCATATTTTCATCGCGTGCTGTGTTGTATCGATGGACCCTCCATCGATACCCTCCGCGCAATCTATGGGGGTCAATGTATACGCCAGTCAACAGCCCATGTCAAGCATCGTAAGCTTTGGAAGTCCCTTCCTACACCGGTCAATAGGGCACCTCAGGCAGCCAGAAAATGGAGGTTGACTTGTACGCCAGATGTACCATAAATCCCTTAAAATGAGGCTGAAAAGTGGGGGGGGGGGTCGACACAGACTGGTCAACTTATTCGACAAAATATATGGTAACTCTCTCTGTATGTTAATATTAATATAAAAGGATTGGTGGTCTCCAAGAAAGGGGAAGACAAGGAAATGGTGGTCAACTGCCCCATGGTTAACATTTTTGTGTCTATTGACAATGCTCATTTGTTTTTGTGTTCAGTTCCCTGTTCAATCATCAATTTCAGGAAATGGAAGATAAATGATGCCTCTCATTTCCAAATAAGATTTGAAAAAAAGACAGTGGGAGGACTAAGTGTCAGGGTGAATTAGAATGGGTAAATTTGATAACAAATCCAATGTAGATGTACAAGTAAAAAAATGATTGGATTAAGGAAGACATGAAAAATTATTAGTTTTGCATTGCACTTTTAAAATGTCCTCCAAAAAAAATCACATCTTGAAGAAGTTAGACTGCAGACTTTCTGAGCAGACATGGCTGATTTGTAGCCATTAATAATGATCAAGCACTTGAAAGGGTATTTGCCCTACTAATTACTAAACTTGAGAAAACATGCCAATGCAGTAGGTATGTGAAAATCAGGGGGAGGAGAAATGCAAGGTTTCATGAAAAAGCCATTTAGCAATTTGTGGAAATCCTCAACAGTCAGGGTACAACCAAATAAGAAATTGTTGGCTCATTTCCTTTTATTTTTAGCAAACTCAAGCTCTGTGCACTTGGGGCATGAAATAGTTCCTCCATCCGAATCCTGCAGAAACACAAGTGTCAATATTGGACCATCCTTAGCACTTTGAGCCTTATCCTTGGTGATTCGCCTCAAACCAGCAACACAATTCAAAAAGGTTAAATTTTAACTCTAAATTTATTTATGACTTTTAACAATTTAATGTCTTAACCCAATTAACCCCACTCTAAGTATCTATAACAAATATACAGATATCATATCTTCATAAACAGTGTGTATGTGAAAAAACCCAGACCATTACAGTCTGTGCCCAATATTTAGAAAGAAAAAAATCCCCAAAACCCCCCAGGTCAGTCAGTCAATCAAGTAAGTCAGTCCAAAAACACAGTGCACAGAATTCAATCTCAAAGCTCAATGTCCAAATTCAGTTATTTAACTGAATAGCAAAAGGACGTTGTATTGAACATTGCAGAAAGAATTGATTGATGTTGCATTGCCGTAAGTTTAAGTCCTTTTTCAAGGCTTCCTTAGATAGCTTCCCTCACCTTTCAAATTGTAGTTTTTAACCCTTCATTAACTTATGAGGCATGTGCCTTTCACACAGCTCTCCAGTTGGTCTCTGCCACTCCAACTGCAGTTCTGCTGCACCAACTGCCGCTCCAACTGCCATTCTAAGCATTCCATTCTCTCTCCATCTGCACAGCTCGACTCAGCTGCACCACAAGTCACACGGAGTGCCCAGCAGAATTCCATCCTTTATGATGTCAATCCACTGTCCAAAAGGTCAGTCCATGGTCCATAACACTGGCAGACCACAAAATATGAACAGATTTGCTCAAAATAACCTCCACATTATGAATCTCCCAACATGTCAAGTTCTTTAGGATTGTTGATTACGTTGTAGTGGGCTGCCCTGATCCACAAGCAAACTGGGTCATGGAGGTGCAAGCTGTAAGGATAGTGATCATGTTTGCATTGCTACTTGCAATGCCTTAAGGATCATAGTTCCATGACTGCCAGCAGGGGGCTCATACAAAGAGAGAGAGACTGCTGTATGACAGATCTGTAATGGAGGCTTGAAAAGTTCATGGCATGCCTCATGGGTTGTTCACAACAACTTTAAAGTAAAGTAACTTCATCCATGTGTTATCTACAAACTCACACATACGAATACAAGCTGAAACACAGGCTCGCACTTGGCCCCAGTGAGGGGAGCAGCAAAGGATCATGGGAGCCATGGTGATAAGTTCTCGGAGAGTTACAGTAAAGTCAGTTGGTTGGTTCAGCTAATTCACAGCTTCTGTATGGTTTTTTTCTTTCAGTCATTGCCCAGTACCTCGACCATAACGTATCAAATTGATATCAGATGTTAACCACATTAATCAACAGGAATCAAATAATTGTGTTCCGATAGTGTGGTGAGTATTCCAGATATTAAATGTAGTTACAGAAGAAAGTTTGGAGAGGCTAGAGTCAAGTGCAATGCACAAATGTGCTGGAGAAACTCAGCAGGTCATGCAGCATCCATAGGAAATAAAGGGCAAACAAGGTTTTGGCCTGGGCCTTCATCAGGTGTAATTTTCCATCTTGGCAGTCTCCAAATTGATGGTATTAACATCAATTTATTCTAATTCCCTCCACTTTGTCTCCCCCTTTCCTCTATCCCTCTGTCTTCTTTCCTCCAGGTCCTCTCCTTATGACAGATATTTCCTAGTGGCCAACCATTTCAATTCTGCACCCCACTCCCATGCTGACATATCCATCCATGGCCTCATGTACTGTCAAACCAAGACCACCCATAAATTGGAGAAGCCACACCTAATTTTTCACCTGAGTTACTCTCCACCATCAGGAAAGAGGTAGAGATGCCACAAGACTCACACCACCAGGTTCAGGAACGGCTACTACCTCTCTACGCCTATCAGGCTCCTCATCGATAAACTCAATCAGGGACTCATCTAAGGACTCTGACTTTTGGACTTTATAGTTTGTTTCTTTTTTCCTCTCTGTATTGCACTCAGCTATTTACATTTGTTTATTCTCAGATTTATTGTCAGAGTACATAGATGGCATTCACATAAAACCCTGAGATTCCTTTTTCACTGTGGGTGCGGCAGAATTACCACTAATTGGTAGTGCAAAAAATAAACTGTACACAGCGTGAACATGTAAGCAATCAAAAGAACTGTAAACGGATACCGAATATATTAGTTTACATGTGCACATTGTGTTGAGGAACTTTTTTGCAGTACGTACCAATAAGTAGTAATTCTCCCTTGCCCCACTGGAAAAGGAATCTCAGGGTTGTATGTGATGTCTGACAATAAATCTGAAATCTAATCCTCACTGTCATATACATTCTAGGCATGCACTGAAATTCTTGCTGCAGATGAGCGGGTATTTGTAAAAATAAAACCATAATAGTAAACATAATTTAATTTTAAAAAAAATCAATATATAAAGTGGATAATTAGCGCAACACTTTTACTGTACCAGCCACACGGGTTCAAATCCAATTACCCTGTGACTTGCAAGTGTTTTCTCTGGGTGCTCTGGTTTTCCTCCAGGAACCTTTGGAGTTGGCAGGTCAATTCGGTGGGACGGATTTCACAAGTTGAAGGGGCCATCTTCTTTGGGCTGAATCGTTAAAATGTAAAAAATGAATGAATACACATTCTCAGTAATTTTGACAGCAAAAAAAGCTACTGCAGAGAGTCCTCTTGTGCTGCCAGAGTAGTCCCTGATTAGTTCAAGAGTCCTGGATTAAAGCTGTTCTTGGACTTGAAGGTTTTGGTCTTCAGGCTTCTGTAGCTTCTGCCTGAAGGTAGCAGTAAGAAGAGCTGATGGGGGAGGGGGTCCTTCACGTTGTTGGCTGCATTCTTGAGACAGTGTCTCACATACAGTAGATGTCTGCAATGGATGGTGCTACGAGTCCAGAGGACCCCAAAACCCAGCAGCAATAGATATGCATCATGACAAAGGGTTACTTAAACAAAAGTTGTTTTTAATTATCTTTGAACATGAAAATAGAATCTTATCTCTATTGACTTACTTAACCTCCTTAACCCCCTTCTAATTCCTAGCGCATGTTCAGTAAAGTTCTTTGGTTCACAATCCGATCTCACTGGTTGCAGGCAATTCTTGTACTAGGCACAGAAGTTAACATTAATAAAGTTCACCAGGTTTTTGTGCTTAACAGGTAAATGGTTACCACTCAGGAGGGTTCTTGCTGATTTTTAGAGAGTTTCAGGTCACCACAGAGTTGCTTTCTGTTTCTCCTATTCCAAGGGAAACACTGGGCAGCCAGTCCTCTCCTTTGACCAGGCCGTCTTCCAAAGCTTGCCAGCTTGTCTGTGTCTCTCTCTCTCTCTCTCTCTCTCTCTCACTCCCTCCCACTCTGAGAACAAAGCCTGCTTTTTTCTCTGCTCTCTGCTTGCAAAGATCACATGACCTTCCAGACAGCAAGTTCTGTTTTCCAGGCAAAGCTGCATTGCCTGTTGTTACATTTGTTGCCCTTTTGAGTCTGAGCACTCTTGCAAAAGCTCCTGCAAACATTCTGTGTTTTAAAGTGTTTGTGTGTGACCTGTTCTAACAAACCTTTCCTGATTTATCTCCCAAACACCTCTGTATACTCTGTCACCTGGTACCTTGGCACCTGTGACAGATCTGGCTATATTTGCAAATTCGACGTTCCTGAGGATTTGAATTTCCAAAACAAGGTCATGATTCCATTCCTGAGAATTGTTGGTACCCCCTGAATTTCGTAAGTGAAAAATGTACATAAGTCACTGTGTGACGAGGGAGGGAGCAGGCTGGGGAAAGAACAGCCACTGGTCAGCTCTCCCTGACCTTGACCCCAATAATTACACCTTGAGTGAGTAAACAAAGTGAAATTCCCCCTTCCTACCAGGAAGAAGATAACAGCAGGCAGCAAACAGATCCCTCCAGTCTATCCCACCAGACTCCCAAACACTCATATGTTCAGGTGTCCGATGGCCAGTGAACCCGGAAGGACATGTACATAAAATGCCAGCACTTCAAAAATGCCTGATATTCAGTCAACGACTTGCTTCTGCAGCCCCCGCAGGCTGGAGGATTTGAAAATGAAAACCCCAAATTATTTCTGTGCACACGGAATCAGCAGTGCCATGTTGAAAATTGCATTAACACCAAGTGATGTAACACATATCTAGGTGATCCTCACCAGCTGCCAGCCTTGTACAAGATTTTCTTGTTAACTGATGCTTTTGCAGATTCAAAGATACTTGTGTATCAAAACTTTGGCATCTTAAGAGCTTCTCACTTTAATCATATCCTCGCGATCTTGTTCTCACTAACATTTCCACACAGTTAACAATATAATTTAGTGTCGTGGTTAGCGCAATGCTATTACTGTAACCCAATTTGAATCCAGCACTGTCTGGAGGGAGTTGGTATGTTTTCCCCGTGACTACATCAGTTTTCTCCAGGTGCTCCAGTTTCCTCCCACCCTCTAAAACGGACATGGTTTGTAAGTTAATTGATGTAATTGGGCACCATGGCCTTATGGGACAGTTGGGTCCATTACTGTGGTGTATTTCTAAATGATAAAATTATATGCAGGAGGATGTTCTCAGTTGATGAGTCAGTTACCGAGTCCCGAAATGGCCCCATATCACTCCAACTGATTGAGAAAAGGTGAGAACAAAAAAATACAAAACAAAATATTCTCATTTGTAATTTTTAAAACTCAACCATGGTTTGAAGTTCATTGGTCTTAGCACAAACACCACATCAGGTCTGACAAATATTCCACAGCAGAACTGAAAGAGTGCTGCACTGTCACTAGTGTTACCTTTATGATGAGATGATAAATTTAATCTCTGTCCTCTGGCTAGTGGACATGAAAGATCACGGGTGTGACAGCCGTGCCACGCTGTCAGGGTAGAAAGATACACAGCAGAACCACGGAGTACAAAACACAGATATAGTGAGTCTCGCTAGCGGGAAAGAAACAATATTAGGTTCAGGTAGACAGTGTCAACCAATATCAAGGTACATTCAAAGAACACAGAGAAACAATGCAGTATTTATGTCATTTTCTGGCATGCAAATCTGAGAGGCATCTCTTTGAATGCCTAGTTTAACACCCGGCATTATCCATTTCTTAAGACAAGGAAATGGTTGATGTCAATCGTACAAGTCATAATGAAGAGAAATCATTTCTTACATATGAAACTAGCAAAAGTCTGGAAGGATGGGTTCCATAACCCTGTAACATCTGCGTTCTGCATACCCGAGATTCAGTCATTAATTAGCACATGTAAATGATCAGTCTCACAATAATATTAAGCTATCAACATTAACAAAGGGAAAGGAAGTTTCTAGGCTGAGGTAGAATTGGAACAAAACTCTGCTGGAGCCTTTAGAGATGAGGTGTGTGCCCTACGGCCATTGACAAGTCAAATCATGGATGACGGTTGCAAGGCTTAATCAGCAGTATTAACGCAGGAAACTACTTATGAATGGGCTCGCTTGTTGACAGTTCTCAACTTGATTGACAGAGCGATTTAGTGTTTCTGTAGCCATTTTCACATTTGCAAGTGGCCCCAGGAATTAATGGCCAATCGGCCTAAAAAGGATCTAGTGTGAAACAAACATCTTCTCAACGCCGGCGTGAGATGATGTCATCACATACTGGGGATAGACTACCTCAACCCCTAGTACAATCCTCTGCGTCTGCAGACGCCAGTGTTGCAATCAGGCAAGTGTAGAATGGGCAATTGCATTCTGGGATAGAAATTACGCAAGTTTTTGCGTGAGTGCAGGAACGTGAAGAAAGAAAAGATTAAAATGAAAGTATAAACTTTGCCGTGGCAAAGTGCAGCAGGAGAGAGGAAATAAATAGCAACAGTGGACAATTTTTAGATAGCGTGTGAAAATTGGTAGCAATTTATAAAGACCATGGGGAAAAGCAATGGCGGACCTGACTTCCCAGTATGCCTTGCGGCAGAGAAACCCTTCCATGAGTGCTCTGTGCATGCAGTCATGCATATAGCCCTTTCTCTGCCACATGGAACTCTGGGAGGGCAGGTCCGCCATCGCTTTTTCCTACACTATTTATATACAGTGCATGATGGCACTACCAACTTACCCATGCCATCTAAATTGTCACAACAGCATTGCGCCAAAATCACCTTTCCCACACTGTTTAAAAATCGTGTGCTATTGTGATTTATTGCTAGCACTTTCCCACGGTCCCTTATAAAGGTTTATATAGGTCGACACATCAACAACAGGGGCTGAAGGGCTCATACTGTACTGTACATAAAGCTTAATTCTGTTATAATTAGGCATGATTAATTTTATTCAAATATAAGATCATAATACATTGATCAGGATGCACTTGATGCATCATGACATCACCGGTAGAAGGTAGAACAGTCCTAACCCCAGGGATGGTTCCTTGTAAGTGGGAACACGTGCAGAGTCCCAGTTAAGAGTGGTCAAGTGTGAACACTTTGTGAGCCTGCTTGAGTACTATGTTCCCAGAAAATGGTTGAAGTGATAAATTCAAATGGTTTTAGGTGATTAGATGACCAGCTTAATGGTCCATCTGGAAGCTGAGCTGCCCAGTAAACATGTGGTTTTCTCTAGCCCCAGTTCTGAAGATAGGGACTGGTATTTTTAATAAAGACAAAATCAGTGGTGCTTTTCCTTAATAAGTGTAATTTCTGGATTGCTGAAAAATACAAACTTTCACATGGGGCACAATTCTCATTCTCAGTCCTGTCACCTGACCAACATCCTCCAATCATTTAAATGTTGCTGTTTTATGGGATCACTGGGTAAATTGAGAACCATATTTCCAACAATGACATTGATTGTACTTTGCAAGAAACTTTATTAGTTATAAAACACTTCAGGACTCTCCGAGGGTATAAAAATGCATCTTTCAAATACAAGCTGAACTTCCTTTGACCTCAGAGCTATTGCTCTAGCAGAGATAGTTCTGTCTGTCTGGTTACAAAGCCTTTAAAGGCCATAAAATAAATATAACTCATCACAGATGCCACAACCAAGCTCTCTGCTAATGCACAAAACAGTTATAATACCATTGAGCCAACTGATTAATGTGGAGCGCATAGGATTGCATCTACATTCCATTTTGACTCAAATGATTTTTACCAAATCGCACCACAGCAACCATTGGGCTCCCTGCTCTCAGAATTTACAGGTTCAGAAAATGTCAGTAGATGCACATGCTGCATGCAAAAAGCAAACATGACCAAAACCTTCTCTCCAATTCCCATGCCCAATTGCATGTTTTGAATATTCTTCCAAACTTCATTCCAAATTCCTTCTAAGAGATTTGGCCGCAAGGAACTCTGAATTCAGACAGCTGGCCTATCATGTCTTCAGGACTGTGGTGTAACTCAGCATGGCTATTCAGGGCTGAAGTCAGTAACATTTCTTTTGGTAAGACCAGCAAGAGATACAGAAAAAAAGGCTGGCAAATTGGGAAATTGTATTAAAAGATGAGAAAGAGAAAGAGAGAGAGAGAGAGAGAAAGAGAGAGAGAGAGAGAGAGAGAGAGAGAGAGAGAGAATGTCATGCCTATCAACTGGAGAGTAAGGTAACATATTGTTTTCAGCATATGTATATCTCTCTGAGGTATGAAAGCCCAATAAGAAAAGCAGTCCAACCATGTGTATAAAAGAAGTTAAAGGTAGTATTTGATCAAAGGAAAAGGTTGGTTGTGTTGCCAAAAAGTCAAGTCTGATATTTGGAAAGAAAAAAATCAAATTTCAGCAAAGGAGAACCATGAATCATGAAGAAAAGGGAAAGTAAAATTTGAATGATTTAACAAGACACGTGTCTACAGACTAAAATCTTTCACATATTTCTTAAAAAGAAAAAAAATTGGGAGAAGTTGATGTGTCCCTTCAGGCAAAGGCAAGAGAAATTGCTTTGAGGAATAATGTATTTGCAGAAAAATTAAGTAAAATAATCTACTATGAAGAAGGCATAATCTACTATGAAGAAGGCATAATCGGGTACTGAGAGAATAATAGGATGGAGCAACATCAACATGTTTATGATTGCTCTCTCTGTCTTTTG
Source organism: Narcine bancroftii (assembly GCF_036971445.1). Classification (NCBI taxonomy): domain Eukaryota; kingdom Metazoa; phylum Chordata; class Chondrichthyes; order Torpediniformes; family Narcinidae; genus Narcine; species Narcine bancroftii. The sequence continues at coordinate 224,373,404 of NC_091473.1, read as the reverse complement.
CAGAGATCACTGTTTCCGCGACTCCCTTGTCCACTCATCCCTTACCACTAATCGAACCCACAGAACTTATCCCTGCGACTGCACCAAATGCTACACCTGTTGCTACACCTTCTGCCTCAGAACCATTCAAGGCCCCAAAGCATGCTTCAAATGGAGGCTTAGAATCTGTACGGGGCCATTTGCTGCATCTGGCACTCTTGGTGCACCCTCCTCTGCAACGGGGAGATCAGATCTCCTCATTGAGCACCTTTGCTCTGATAGGATCTCCGCAACCAGCCATTTTAATTCCACTTCCTTTTCCCATACCGACATGACTGCCCATGGCCTATTGTACAGCCAAGTTGAAGCCACACACAAGTTAGAAGATCAAAACCTAAATTCTGTCTTGGCAATGTCCAACCAGATGGCATCAACATAGACATCCAATTTTCCATAACATTTCCCCCCCCCTTGTTTTCTTAACATCCCTTGGTTTCTCTGATCCCTCTGTCCCCATTCCTCCTGCTCTTTTCCCTCTCCTCTATATCCGCCTATCATCCACAACTTCTTTCCTCTAGATTTCCACCCTTTTCCATCATTCCATGATCTACTGTCCTCCTATCAGAGTGAACCTTCTTTAGTGTTCTGCCTCAACCACCTCTCACTTGTTAACTTGCTATTTTCCTATTTCTTCCTCCTCTGATCACCTGCTACCTCATGCTGCTTCCCCTTTCCCATCCTTTTAACTGGTCCTCTGCCTTCTCTCTTGCTATTCCTTGTGAAGGGTTACGGCCTGAAACATTGACTATCCATTACCTTCCATTGATGCTTCCTAACCCGTTGAGTTCCTCCAGTATTTTGGGTAACGTTCCAGTTTTGCAGCATTTGCAGTCTTGTTTTTCTTTGGAAAGTGAATTTTTTTTAATAAATAGGTTAGAATTTTTCAGATTGTAACTAGCAGAATAGATGAATAGGAATCAATGGACATGGTGCATTTTGAATTTCACAAGCCTTCAATAAAATGTCATGTGAGAGATTATTAAAAAGAATTAGAGCAGATAGATTCCATACTGGTATGGAATGACAAATGTTAAAAAATAGAAAAGGGGAATAGGAATCACTGAAAGATTTCAAGGTCAGGATGTTATGACTTGCAAGATGCTACAAGAAACATTGAAAGATGTTTGCAATCTTCTTGGAATGAGTGGGATGAAGGGACTAAGTATAATATATCCAAGTAAAACACAAACTTCTGCAGACACCATGGTTAAAGTTAAAATACAATGCTGGAGAAACTCAGCAGGTCAAACAGGGTACATAAACATACATAACCAACATTTCAGGGTAGAGCCCTTCATCAAGGTATCCATATATCCAAGTTGGCTAATGATTCCATGCCATTCAGCAATGTCAGTTTTAAGGAAGAAACAGAGAGGGATAGAGAAAGAAAAGCTAAGTGCATGAGCTAGAACATGGCAAAATGAATATGACATGCAAACTAATGTCATCCACCTTAACAGAAAAAATAGACAAGAGTGTCCAGTGGGACCAAGGTTTCCTGTAAACGAGTCACTGTTAAGAAATGGGCAGGAACAGAAAGCATTTAGGAAGGCAAGTGCAATGTTAGCATTGATTGCGAGAGGTTGTGGGTACAAGTGCTGTTGAATCTGCACTTAGAATATTGCACACTGCTTTGGTTTCCCTATTCACAAAAGTATATATTTGCAATCGTGGCAGTGCAACCAAGATGCAGCAGGCGGATTTTTGGGTCAGAAAGATTTTTCTGTGAGGAGACTAGAAGAGAGGTAACCTCATTAAAATTAACTATTCTCATGGGTCTTGAAAGTAGTTAAAAGTGTGGCATTTCCTCAGACTATAATGTCTAACCATAGCATACACGCATTCAGGTAAATGTTGTCCATTCAGATTTGAAATTAGAAGAATTTTCTTCCTCAGGAAGGTAAATAAATCTTGCATATTCTTCATCCAAAAGAGCTCTGGAGGATCAGTCACTAGACATGTACGGATAAAGATTGATGGAATCTTGGATGTGAAAGGTATTAAGGAAAATATGGTTGGCAAAGGAAGGTAACAATGAAGGATATTACAGGTTATATTATATATGTAAATATGTCTTTAAAAAAGATAGATTGTGGGGGTTTAGTGCAGGTCACTTCACAAACAGATACTTACACCTCACATCTCATTTAAAATGCAAGAGCTTTGCTGAAGCTAGACATTCAGGCACAAATAGTGTGTGTGTGTGTGTGTGTGTGTGTGTGTGTGTTTGTGTGTGTGTGTTTGTGTGTGAGAGAAAGAGAGAGAGAAAGAAGGAGAGGGAGAGAGAGGAAGAGGGGGAGAGAAGTCAGTTCTGCAGTTGCTTTTGAGGCTGTAACATGGCAAGCTGGCAGGCTTGTTGAAAACCCCATTTTGAAGACTGATTGTGAGTTCTGAGTTCAGCCTGTTCAAAACCCTTGTAGTCCTTACAAGAGGAAATGGCTGGGTAGACTGTTTCTCCTGAATTAAGAGAAACAAGAGGAACTCTGTGGTGACCAACACACCAATGGCATCATGAAGAAAGCCTATACTTCCTCAGGAGTTTGCGGAGGAATTAGTGGAGTTGTTCAAGTGAACCGGTACGGACTTGAAGGGCCGACATGGCCTGTTTCTGTGCTGAAAACGGTTATATGGTTATATGGTTATATGGACCTGGAAGAAGAGGTTATCATTTAGTAAACCTTTGAATGGGAAAGTTTCTTTGGCAAGACACTGAAGTGACTGATGGGAGGAAATCAGTTTGTGTGTGTCCAACAAGCAACAATATCTCTCTGAAACCAACAAGAACCTTCCTGAGCGGTAACCATTTAGCTTTAAGCAGCAGCGCCTGGTGAAAATTCATAAATGTTAAATTCTGTGCACAGTACAAGAATTGCCTGATTCCAGTGAACTTGGAGAAATGAGAAGTAAATGATTGGACAATGAAACAAAAAACTTTCCTGAAAATATACACATTACATGTGCACTTAGAATTAGAAGGGGGTTAAGTTAAGTTAATAGTAATTGTGACAGATTATAGATATGATTTTGGGAGATAAATTGGGGAAGTTTTTTTGTGTAGGTCACACACAAACACTTCAAAACAGATCTCATTTATAATACAAGCTCTGCTCAAGCTAGACATGGCTCCAAGAGCCTTTGCAAAAACTTTGGAGAGTGCCCAAGAGACTACTAATGGATTGTTGTTTTGAAAAGCAACAGGTGAAAGAACTCGAAGGTGGACGTTCAGAGCCCCAAGCTGTGTGGGAGTGCTATTTGCTGTTCTAAGAGGGTCACGTGGTTCTTTTTGCAAGCAGAGAGGGATTCAAAAAGGCTTTTCCCTGAGAGAGAGAGAGAGAGAGAGAGAGAGAGAGAGATGAGAGAGAGAGGAGAGAGAGAGAGAGAGAGAGAGAGAGAGTGAGAGAGATGAGAGAGAGAGAGAGAGAGAGAGAGAGAGACAGACAGACAGAGAGAGAGAGAGAGAGAGAGAGAGAGAGAGAATGTCATGTCTACCAATTGGGGAGAGAGAGAGATCAGTTCTGCAGTTTTAAAGACAGCAGCAACAGCTGGAACTGGAACAGGACAAGCTAGCAAGCTTGTGGAAAAAACCCCATTTTGAAAATGAATTGTGAGTGCTTAGCTCAGCCTGGTCAAAGCCTTGTGGTTCATACAAGAGGAGAGGGTTGGCTGCCTACTGTTTCACTTGAAAATAAGTGAAACCAAAAGGAACTCTGTGGTGACCTGAAAGAAAAAAGGTTATCATCTGGAAAACCCTGATGGGGTAAGTTTCTTTGGCAAGACACTGAAGTGGCTGATTAAAAGGAATCAGTTATAGGGTGTCCAGCAAACAACAAATCTCTCTCTGAAAATTGACAAGAACCTTCCTGAACAGTAACCATTTACTTTTCAAGCACCAAAGCCTGGTGAACTTAAATTCTGTGCACAGTATAAGAATTGCCTGCAATCAGTGAACTTGGAGGAATTCGAAGTGAGATTGGACTGTGAATCAAAGAACTTTTCTGAACTTACACACACATTACACACATGTGCTTAAAATTAGAAAGGGGTTTAAGTTAGGTTAAGTAACTTAATAGTAATAAGTTAAAATGATTCTGTTTTCATGTTTAAAGATAATTAAAGGCAACTTTTGTTTAAGTAACCATTTGTCTTGGTGAATATCTATTGCTGCTGGGTTTTGGGGTCCTCTGAACTCGAAATATGAATTTTTATTAAATTAGCCATGTATATAATAATTATAACAATTAATATCAAATTGAAATGTTACATTGTTTACAAATATATGTTGATATATAAAAAGAAAAGAAAACAGAAAAAAAGGTATTCTAAAAGAAACTACTTAAGTTATAAAAACACCAAAAACCAACTAAACCCTCCTCCCCAACCTAAACTAATTCCAATAGCTAAAGTCTAATATAAAATACAGAATAACATAGCTATATATTAATTTGGATGCTTCAGAACGCACTCAAGGAACCAAAAAGAACATTTTTCCAAAAACTATTATGCATTTTCAGGGAAAACTTCACTGGTTTGGAGAATTTTAAACAAAGAAAAATATATAATTTTAATCTCATTATTCTTTTCAAATTTGTAAAAAATACAGAATATTTACTCCTTAAATTATATGTAATTTTTTAATAAAGGAATACAACTTTAAATCTCTGTTTGCCTTCTTTCTAGTGTTAATGGAACATCTGATTTCCAAGTAACAGCAATAAATTTCCTTGCTATTACCAAATCTAACAAATTTCTATTGAAAATCTAATAAAGATAATTTAGGAGTCATATTCTCGAAATTTCCCAATGATAATAATTCAGGATTTAACAGAAAAACAACACCAGTAATCCATTGTAAAAACTTACTAACAGAAACCCAAAAAGGATTAACCTTTGAACAAGTCCAAGAAAAGTTCCAACTTCTTTTCCACATCTAAAACATTGGTCCGATATATCTGATCTCCATCTATTCAATTTCTGAGATGTAATATATAATTGATGTGAAAAATTATAATAGTAATCTATATCTTACATTAATAGTATTAGACATAACTTCTTTACATAAATCTTGCCAAACCTGCTGATCTATTGTTATGTTTAAATCTTGTTCCCATCTTTCTTTTGAGTTAAACAAACCTACTTTAGGTGTTTGTTCTTGTAACAACATATATGCTATTGAAATGATTTTTTTAATTATTCCATCAACAATAATTTGTTCTAAATCAGTAAGATATTTTAAAATCATATCAGATCCTAGTTTCTCTCTTAAATAAGCTCTTAATTGAAATTAACAAAATAGCATGTTATGAGGAATATCATATTTAATTTTTAACTGATCAAATGACATCAGTCTATCATTATCATAACAATCTCACAATTTATAAATACCTTTATTATTCCAAATATTCAAAAAAGGATTATCTTTTAAAAAAATTAAAAGAGGATTAATTAATGGTGTTTTAACGATAAAAGATTTCCATCAATTTCTAACTTAACTTTATTCCAAATATTAAACAAATGCTTCAAAATTGGAGCATCTTTATCCATTGTTATTAATTTGGAACCCATTTATAGATAAACTCTTCAGGTATAGTTTCTCCAATTTTATTTAATTCAATTTCCACCTTTTACAAACAAAGAAATAATAATTCTTTAAATTAGGAACTTGTAATCCTCCTAATTCATATATCCATTTAAAATTTTCTACTGATTTTCTTGCCATTTTTCCTTTCCAAAGAAATTTCCTAACTTGTTTATTTAAATCCTGAAAAAAAAATTGAGGTATAAAGATTATTATTAATATGTATACCTAAATATTTAATCTTATCTGTCCACTTAAATTGATTTTATTTTCAACATTGTGAATAATCTCCTTGTACCAATTCCATTACTTCACTTTTATCCCAATTTATTTTATATGCTGAAACATTTCCATAATCTAACAACTGACCATAAAGTCTAGGTAATGATAATTGTGGTTGAGTTAAATACACCAACACATCATCAGCAAATAAACTAATTTTATGTTCAGTCTGATTTATTACAAAACCTTTCAATTGTTGATCATTTTGAATCCTTTGTGTAAATGGATCTATAGTTAAAGCAAACACAGCTGGAGATAGAGGACATCCTTATCTACTTGATCTAGTTAAATTAAAAGATAGAGATATCTGTCCATTTGTTAATACTTTGGCTTTAGGATTTTTTTATATAATGCCTTAATCCAATGTATAAAATTCAATCCAAAATCAAACGTACTCAAGACCTTAAATTTAAAAAATCTCATTCTAACCTATCAAAAGCCTTCTCTGCATCTAAAGCCACTATTACACTCAAATCCTTTTTTCCTCTGTGCTAAATGAATTATACTTTATAACTTTATTATATTCCCTGAAATTTGTCTATTTTTAACAAAACCTGTCTGCCCATATTTATTAATTCAGGAAGATAGTCATTAATCCTATTCACTAACACTTTTGCTCTAATTTTATAATCAACATTTAATAACGATATAGATCTATATGAAGCTGGTTTTAATGGATTTTTGTCTTTTTTAGGAATAACTAATTATTCCCGTAGAAAACATTTCTGAAAGATAATGCAGTTGAAAGCTTGCTCTATTACCTTCATAAATAAAAGAATCAATAATTATATTTTGAATTTTAACTGGTAAAATTTTCTTAAATAAAATTGCTACTCCTCTAGCTTTAGAGTTAAAGGAAGAAAATTATCTGACCTACCCAATCTCTTTTTAATTTTAAATGTTCTTTTTCAGTTAAATGAGTCTCTTGTAAAAAAACAATATCTATTCCCAATTTCTGAATATAAGACAAGATTTTCTTTCTTTTTATTTACCCTTTAATCCCATTAATATTAAAACTCAAAATCTTAACTGCTTTATTCATTTTCATTATCTATAATTTTTTTTTAAATCCTTTCCATCACTCCTATCCAGGAAGGATTCCCACAAATTAATTTGGTCCTGAACGTCAAAATCTGCAATCCAAAAACATCAAAATTATTCAGAATAAACACATTATTAAAAGTTATTATAAAAAAATAAAGAAAAAAGATAAAATAAACCATCCCCTCCCCCCTACCAAATGCTAGAAATACTAGCATTACCACTCTCCATTTTATGGGCCATGGGCAAACCATGAAAACACATGCAGCCGTCAAAAATCACCAAACACACACCCCAACCCCCACAGGGAAAAAAAACCTTTTCTGTCTAACTAACAATTTCTCCCCTTATGAAATTTCTTCATCCATCAAGAAAAAAAAAGAAAAAGAAAAACAAGGGGGAATGAAACGCCCTCTTCTATACCTCAGATTTATTGCAATAAATCACTGTAGAGCTCGTCGAAAGAACCAAAGACTTGTTGATCCAAACCAAGGCTTTTATTAGCAAAAGGCCGGAGCTCTTCACAGGTGGCCGACCAGTCCGGAATGATCCGACCTGGCTAGGGACACAACCCTTTAAGGCCCAGACAATAGGAGTGGCTTAGCTCTCAGCCAATCGCTGTAAGCACAGTCTAGGTACAGTAACTATATACACTATGTACATTGGTGATAGACCTGTACTATCACATTCACCCCTTCTTGGTGAATTGACCCTGGAAAAAAAAACAAAAACGAGGGAGAGAATGAAAGGAAGGGGTAGGTCAAGGACTGTAGCGGTCAGGGGGTCTGACCATCCGGCGTGACCGCCGTGGTGCCGGGATTGGGGTCACTGGAGTGGTGTTGCCAGCGGGCTCGTCGGGAGCGACTGCTCCGTCGCTCAATTCCCCAGTCGTTTTGTCGGCAGGGTGGCCCGGGTCATTGGGATGCTGTTGGTCCTTCTGTTGCGGCACGGGGCCTGGAGAAGGAGTTGGGGGGTTTGCTGGGTCTACCGCGTCCTGAGCTAGGTCCCGCACCGAAACAGTGTCCTCCCGCCCGTCTGGGAACTCCACGTATGCGTAATGTGGGTTCGCGTGGAGTAGAGTCACTCGGTCGACCAAGGGGTCGTTCTTTGAGTGCCGGACGTGGCGTCGCAAAAGGACGGGGCCAGGGACGGTGAGCCATGCCGGTACAGTGGTTCCCGATTCGGATTTCCTCGGGAAAAGGAACATCCTTTCGTGGGGGGTGGCATTTGTTGCAGTACATAGGAGGGAGCGGATGGAGTGTAAAGCATTAGTGAGAACCTCCTGCCAGTGAGAGGTGGGGAGACCTTTAGACCGGAGAGCCAGTGTAACCGCTCTCCATATGGTGGCATTCTCCCTCTCGACCTGGCCATTACCGCGTGGGTTATAGCTCGTGGTCCTGCTTGAAGCAATACCACACTCCAGAAGGTACTGTTGCAGCTCTGCACTCATGAATGAGGACCCCCTATCACTGTGGATGGAATTGGGGTACCCGAAGATGGTGAAAATACTGTGAAGGGCCTGTATCACTGAGGTGGCAGTGGTGTCTGGGCAGGCTACAGCGAATGGGAAGCGGGAGTACTCGTCGATGGCCGTAAGGATGTAGGTATTACAGTTGGTCGACGGTAGGGGCTCCTTAAAGTCTACACTAAGACGCTCGAAGGGGCGGGTGGCTTTGATAACGTGGGAGTTATCCGGACGGAAGAAGTGGGGCTTGCATTCAGCGCACACCGAACAGGCTCGGGTCATGGAGTGGATCTCCTCAACTGTGTAGGGTAAGTTGCGTGCCTTGACAAAGTGAGCAAACCTAGTGACCCCTGGATGACAGAGCGCCTCATGGAGTTTCCGTAGTCTGTCCATCTGTATGCTGGCGCACGTCCCCCTGGAGAGCGCGTCAGGCGGGTCGTTGAGCTTACCAGGCCGGTACAGGATGTCATAGTTAAAGGTGGAGAGTTCGATTCTCCATCTGGCAATTTTGTCGTTTTTTATCTTACCACGCTGGGTGTTGCTGAACATGGGAGACCGCGCGTTGATCAGTCAACAGTGTAAAGCGCCTCCCAGCGAGGTAATGTCTCCAACGACGCACCGCTTCAACTATGGCCTGGGCCTCCTTCTCGATCGAGGAGTGTCTACTCTCCGGACCCTGGAGGGTTCTGGAGAAGAAGGCTACAGGCCGACCGGCCTGGTTCAAGGTGGCTGCCAGGGCGAAGTCGGATGCATCGCTCTCGACTTGAAACGGGACAGACTCATCGATCGCGTGCAGCGTCGCAGCAGCGATGTCAGATTTGATTCGATCGAAAGCCGCTGTGGCTTCGGTCGAGAGGGGAAAAGAGGTGGTCTTGATAAGAGGACGCACCTTGTCGGCGTAGTTTGGAACCCATTGGGCGTAATACGAGAAAAGGCCCAGGCAACGTTTGAGAGCTTTCTGGGTATGTGGGGGGGGTAAGTCCATTAGGGGACGCATGCGGTCAGGATCTGGCATGACTATCCCGTTCTCCACCACACATCCTAGAATAGCGAGTCGTGTGGTCCGGAAGACACACTTGTCCAAGTTGTAAGTCAGGTTTAGCTGACGGGCAGTTTGAAGAAATTTGTCTAGGTTGGCGTCGTGGTCCTGCACGTCGTGGCCGCAGATGGTGATATTGTCCAGATACGGGAAGGTCGCGGTTAGCCCGTTCTGGTCCACCATCCTGTCCATTTCCCGCTGGAAGACCGCGACACCATTCGTGACCCCGAATGGTACCCTGAGAAATTGGTATAGCTGCCCATTCGCTTCAAAGGCCGTGAATGGTCGATCCTCGCAGCGGATCGGGAGCTGGTGGTAGGCCGAACGTAGGTCAATAGTGGAGAAAATGCGGTACTGGGCGATCTGGTTCACCACATCCGTGATGCGTGGCAGGGGGTACGCATCCAGGAGCGTGAAGCGGTTAATGGTCTGGCTATAGTCGACCACCATCCGTAGTTTTTTTTCATTCTTGACAACCACCACCTGGGCTCTCCAGGGGCTTGAACTGGGTTCGATGATGCCCTCATCCAGCAATCTACGCACCTCACTCCTAATGAATTGCCTGTTTTCGTAACTATATTGCCGACTTTTGGTGGCCACAGGCTTCCAGCCAGGGGTGAGGTTTGCGAAGAGTGCTGGCGGGGCAATCCGGAGTGTGGAAAGGCCGCAGGATTGGCCCCGGGGCATGGGGGCGGGTTGCTCGGGGGGCGATGGCAGACCGAGAGGGGGGCGTGGGGTCCCCCAAAGTGTAGGGACACCGTTTGGAACTGACACTGGAAGTCTAATCCCAGCAACACTGGGGCGCACAATTGGGGAAGGACGAATAATTTGAAGTGGGTGACCGTCACACCCTGTACTTCCAGCGTGGCGATGCAATACCCCTTTATCCCAGTCGAGTGCGACCTCGTCGCTAATGAAATCCTCTGGGTAGTGGGAATAATGTCAAGTCCCCAACGGAGGGCCAGATCTGGCTGGATAAAACTGTCAGTTGACCCAGAGTCAAATAAGCAATTGGTGTAGTGTCCATGCACTTTAATCAGTTCCATTGCTTTAGTGAGGGGATGAGAGCATTGCTGGTTCAGTGTGATTGAAGCAATTGACAGGGGAGTTTTGCGCGATGACGTCACGCAATGGGATGACGTCACGCAACGGGATGACGTAGTCAACGCTCGAGGAGCAGGTTGGAGGACCTCCCGGAAGTGCTGTTGTGGCGGCGTTGGCGGGTGAATAGTAAGTATTGGAGTTTGTAGTTGCTCGCGATTGGCGGTGGGTAGGTCGTTGGTCGCGGCGGTCGGGCCCTGGCGGTCGTCAGCGATGGACGCTAGGGTGAGCACCTGGTTGGCCGCGGGGGTGGCTGTGGCGGCGGCAGCAGCGGCGGTAGCGTCGGCCCCGGGGTTGGCTGTGGCGGCGGCAGCAGCGGCGGTAGCGTCGGCCCCGGGGGTGGCTGTGGCGGCGGCAGCAGCGGCGGTAGCGTCGGCCACGGGGGTGGCTGTGGCGGCGGCAGTGTCAAGTGTTCCGCACGGGGGCGAGAGGCGGGCCATCACCATGGTTGCGACGGTGGGTTGCCCCTTCCGGGTTCGGCGTCTCCGTGACGTCAGGCGTTGCCGTGCAGGGGAGCCCTCGCTCTCATTGGACGAGAGCTCTGGGGAAGAAGAGTTTGAATGGGAAAGCGGCGATTGGGCTTCACACGAGGCACTGTGTTTGCTGGCGGCCATTTTAGACCTACAGACTGCAGCAAAGTGGCCCTCTTTAAGGCACTTCTGGCACCTGGCTTTTCTTGCTGGGCACTGGGACCTGCTGTGCTTGTCCCTCCCGCAGAAATAACATTTCGGGTTCGCACGGGGCAGGGTAACAGCAGCCGACAGGCCGTCAGGGGTAGGGTAGAAGGGCACTCTACTCACATCAGAATGTGGGGTCCAGTCCCTAGAGAGCTCGGTGGACTTTAAGGCTGCATCCTCCATTGTGATTGCAATCCGGGCCACGTCCTCTAGTTTTTCTACCCCTTGTTCGAGCAAGCGCAGCCTCACTTCATTCGATCGGAGCCCGGCCACATAGGCATCCCGGACGAGATCATTTGTGATCTCGGCAGCAGTTTTGTCCACACAGTTACAGTCCTTGCCCAATGCCTTTAATACTTGTAAATATGCCCTGCTGGAGTCACCGGGCTGTTGCTTCCTCGACGCAAGCACGAGCCGGGCATGAACTCTGTTCACCGGTTGATCATACAGTCCTTTCAGTACCTTTATGGCTGCGGTGTAAGTAGTCTCATCCTGGATGTTCTCGTAGGCTCTCAAGGACACCATAGACAGCAATGCTGTTAGACGCTGGTTATCCTCCTCTACCTGAATGAATCTCAGGAAGTTTTCAAAGTTCAGCAGCCAGAAGTTAAAGGCTTTGAAGGCTGTAGCTGACTGTGGGTCGATATCAAGTTTTTCTGGCCGAGTTAAACGCTCCATCCCTTTCAAAAAAAATTCTTTTGCTAATAAAATTGTAGAGCTCGTCGAAAGAACCAAAGACTTGTTGATCCAAACCAAGGCTTTTATTAGCAAAAGACCGGAGCTCTTCACAGGTGGCCGACCAGTCCGGAATGATCCGACCTGGCTAGGGACACAACCCTTTAAGGCCCAGACAATAGGAGTGGCTTAGCTCTCAGCCAATCGCTGTAAGCACAGTCTAGGTACAGTAACTATATACACTATGTACATTGGTGATAGACCTGTACTATCACAATCACTACCTTTTCTTATTTGAATTTGAGACAAACTCTCCGCATGCTCTTCAGCCCATACATGACTTGTAAAAAACATATTCTGCTGATCTGTCAAAAATACTTTCAGAGTAGTTGGATACTGTCAGAAATAAAACTTCTCACACATGAGTCTCTTTAAAACTGATGACACGACAAGCTTTATTTACAAGTCTGCAGAGTTGGACTCAACTGGCTTCTCACCAGTTAAGCCCCGATACATACAGTGCATTGATTTTTATACCCTTGTTGTTTGCCCTTCCCCTTCTTATTAATACTGTTTTAATTGGTTAGAATTGCAAAAGCATTCTAAGTACAACTGCATTTTTAATTATCACGTTCGTTACGTACGCTGCGAACTCTACATACACTAAATTCTGTTTCTCACCCTTCTTATCAATCTTTTGTCTCCTGCATGTCTCTCACTATGACCATGAAAAGATATGTTTAAAAAAAAACATATCCAGCTGAACTTTTTGTCCTTGGCTGCTAGTAAGCTCCCTGTCCGTTCTGGCTTCCCTTTTTATGATTAATCATCACATTTTAACTTAAGCCATTTTAACCTAAATTCTCTATCTCTAACAATCCACCCCTTTCTCTCTTTAAAATGTGTGTATTATATATATATATATATATATATATATATATATAAATGGGGATTTTAACTCAGGGAAGAGAAACGTCTCATGATAAATTAATTTCGTGCTGAAGTAAAATTCTAACGGGATCTCCCAGTTCCCCTGGTTGCATAGCCTGTAGGACCATGGAAATCACCAGGCTGCGTAGACAGGGAATAATACAGGGCAAAACAAGTATTACCACATACCCAGAATAATCCATTTGGGGATACTCCATATCCCCGTTCCCCCGCAGACCCAACAATTGGTTACATTAAAAGTTCCTCCAATTTTAGTTGCAAGATCTACAAAAAGGTTATCTCCCCCAATTGCATTACCGAAACTTTCATGGTTATTTGGATGGACTCGAACTAAGTCCGGCTGTCTTAAAGGGGCAGGCACTTTTGACTGTGGAGTGGAATTTCTTATTGGAACAGTACGCTGGTGTATGCAAAACCAGAGTCCATCAGGGCATGGTGGGCCTGAGTCACCCTTCCAACCGTTAAGAGGGAAAGGAGTGGTATTAGGAATCTGTATATAATGACCCATATTATTTCCTTCTTTTTCCACACAAGGGGTATATAGATGTTGGGTGGTATTTTCTGCCCAGCATTTCTCAGGAACTGAGGTATGGGAAATAAAATTACCCTCCTTTCTTCCCCAAATGCGGTCCTGAAACAGGACCACTGTGTCTCTGCATTTCTTACATTTCACACCTGATAAAGACATAGGCAAACTAAGAAAAATCAAAGAACATAACAATAACATTGTGAATCAAGTCTTTCTGCGAAATCGCAAGGTAAGAGGTTTTTCTCCAGGAACACAAGTCCAATCTGAGTTCGTATCAGGGTCCTGAGGCGCCTCTACAGGTCCCTTAAATCTGGATGCGTGTGTCCACCCCTTCTCTCTTGTTCGTGCTGCAGCCTCTGTAGTTAAGAGAACTTGGTATGGACCTTCCCACTGGGGCTGGAGTTTTTCAGTTTTCCAGGTCTTGATGAGAATCCAGTCTCCTGGTTCCACTTTGTGTAAAGAAAAGTCTAGAGGCGGTGTTTGTGCCAATAGTCCTCTCTTTCGTAAATCTGTAAGAGAGCGTGACAGTGCCTGTAAATAGTTCCTAACAAATATATCCCCTTCCCCCAAGGTGGGACACCCCTCAACTGTACTCCAGAAGGGAAGTCCAAACATCATTTCATAAGGGGACAACCCTACATCTTTTCGTGGGGCAGTACGAATTCTCAATAAAGCCAGGGGCAGACACTTTATCCAAGGCATTTTAGTTTCCACCATTAATTTTGTCAATTGCATTTTTAGGGTTCCATTCATACGTTCAACCCTCCCTGAGCTTTGTGGATGCCAAGGGGTATGCAATTTCCAAGAGACCTGTAATGCATTACAAATCAATTGCTGGATTTTTGAACAAAAATGTGGACCCCTGTCTGAGTCTATAGAATCCATTATACCATATCTGGGGATTATCTGCTCTAGGAGGAGGCGAGCTACGGTAGAGGCTGTAGCATTTAATGTTGGGAAGGCTTCCACCCATCGGGTAAAGTGATCTATTACCACCAACAGATACTTCCATCTTTGGACCTGAGGTAACTCTGTGAAGTCGATCTGGATACTTTGAAAAGGGCGTATGGCTAATGGTTGACCTCCCATGGTCCCTGTCCTTATTATCTTCTTATTAATTTTTGTGCATAGGTGACAGTTCTGCACCTCCTGTTGGGCCAAGGTGTAGATTCCCTTACACACATATTCTCGAAGCACTGTGTCACATAAGGCTTGGGTGCCCCAGTGGCTCTGATGATGCAGGTGTTTTAAAATATTGCGAGTTATTTCTTTATTTAGAACCATTCTTCCATCTGGTGTCTTCCATGTTCCATCAGGCAGCTGGCTTGCGCCCAGCTGAGCCATGTCCTTTTCTTCCTTAGCAGTGAAAATGGGAGCCTTCTTTATGCCTTGTCTTATTGGGATTAAGGTCAGCAAACGGACTTCTCGTTGCATGGCTGCCCTTTTGGCTTCTTCATCAGCCAGTCTGTTTCCAATTGCTGTCGGGGTATCTCCCCTCTGATGACCTGGTATGTAGACCACTGCTATTTCCTGGGGTAATGTCAAGGCTTCTAAAGTCAGAGTAATCATCTGTTCGTGTGCCAATTCCTTTCCTCTTGATGTAATTAGACCACGCTCCTTCCAGATCTTACCAAAGGTATGCACTACCCCTTATGCGTATTTGGAATCAGTGTAAATCGTTCCAGTTTTCTCTGCCAGTATTCTGAGGGCTCTCTGCAAGGCATATAGTTCACAGGACTGTGCTGACCAGCTTCCGGGTAGTCTCGTGGATTCTACTACTTTCCAAGTATTTCCTTCTATTATAGCATACCCACTTCTTCTCATTCCGTCAACACATCTGGCGGAGCCGTCAATGTAGAATTCATATCCTTCTCCCAGAGGAGTATCGCAAAGATCTTCTCGGGTCTTGGTCTGAAGATCCGTCAACTCGACACAGTCGTGCTCCACCTCTCTCTCTGTTTCACTGCCGTATAAAAACTGAGCTGGGTTGCAGCTATTAATCTTTGCAAACTGTAGATCTTCTCCGACCATTAAAATGGTTTCATACTTTAATATGCGAGAATCAGTCAGCCATCGATGGGCAGTTTGTGTTAATAAAACACTCACAGAATGGGAGGTGTACACAGTCATCTTTCCTCCAAAAGTAAGTTTACGTGCTTCCTCTACCAACAGAGCAGCAGCCGCTACTCCCTGGATACATGTCGGCCATCCGCGAGACACTGGGTCCATCATTTTGGAAAGGAAAGCCACTGGGTGTCGCTGACCGCCTTTTTCCTGTGTTAAAACTCTCACAGCTGTTCCTTGGTTATGAGTGACAAATAGCTGGAAGGGCTGTTTTAAAGAGGGCAGAGTGAGTACCGGGGCTCGTGTCAGGCGATGCTTCAAGTCCTCAAACCATCCCTCCTCCTCCTGGGTCCATTTCAATGGATATTCATTTTCATTTGTCAGTTTTTCATACATAAACTTCACCAACGCTGAGTAGTCCTCTATCCATAACCTACAGTAACCTAAGAGTCCCAGGAATTGTCTTATTTCCTTCTTATTACGGGGTAACGGCATTCTAGTGATTCCCGCAATCCGTTCAGGGGTAATCCGTTTCTGTCCTTTACTTATCTGGTGTCCCAGATATACCACAGTTCTCTCAACGAACTGTAACTTGTTCCTGGACACCCGTAGACCCTTTTTCCCCAGATAATTCAAGAGTCTAATTGTATCTCCCCTCATTTCTTGTTCCTTGGGTCCTGATAATAGTAAATCGTCCACATACTGCATTAGTTGGGAATCATCAGATTGTGGATAGTCCACCAGGATTTGTTCTAGCATTTGTCCAAACAGGTTCGGAGATTCAGTGAACCCTTGGGGCAATACAGTCCACCGAAGCTGTCTCCGTCTACCTGTCCATGGATTTTCCCATTCAAACGCAAACATATCTCTACTTTCCTCTTCTAATGGACACGTCCAGAAGGCATCCTTCAAGTCGATAACACTAAACCACTCATGGTCTGGGGGAATCCGACTCATAATAGTATAGGGATTAGGCACCACTGGGTGACGGGTCTGAACAATAGCATTCAAATTTCTTAGATCCTGAACTAGGCGATAGGATCCATCTGACTTTTTCACTGGGAGTATAGGGGTGTTATAAGGTGACATGCATTCTTCTAATAGTCCGTCTCATATTAGAGTCTCAATTACCAGCTGTAGCCCTTTTCTCCCTTCCAAAGAAATAGGATACTGACGTTTCCTTACCGGCTGATGACCTGGTATTAATGTGACATGTAAAGGTGGGATGTCCAGACCTCCTCGATTTCCCTCCTTATACCAGACTCTCTCGTCAATCTGCCGTTCATCCTCTTCCTTTAGAGCACAGAGGTGGACTCGCACTTCTCCGTCCACAGGGAGAGCACCCAAACCTAGGAGAGCCTGTAAGTCCCTTCCTAGGAGGTTAAATCCAGCCGACGGTAACAACAAGAGGTCTTGTACCCCTTCTCTTTCTTCCAGTTTCACTGTTACTTGGGGAATTATTGATACCATTCTGGGAGCCCCTTCTATCCCAGAAATTTTTAAATTACTTTTTACAGGTTCAGTCCCGATTGGCACAGTTATTACACTACTTCGTTCCGCTCCTGTGTCCACCATAAACACCACCTCTTCTCCCTTGGGACCAATTTTTAGTTTTACCAGGGGTTCCCTCTTATACTTGGTCCCCAACATTTGGAACCCCTGACCCCACTAATCTTCTTCCATAAGTTCGAGGGCACGCAATTCCCTCTTGTATCGGGGGCATTCCCTCTTAAAGTGTCCTTCCTCATTGCAGTAATAGCACTTAACGAACCTCCGGGGTCTTCCCTCTCTTGGATATCTTGGATTGTTTAGAGGAAGGTTTTGTTTTCTTTCCCCTCTGGATTCGGCATTCATCTGTCGGATAGTCTGTACCATAACCTTTGTCGCCCTCTTTTGATCTTCTTCTTCTCTCTGCACATATACTTTTTGCGCCTTTTTTAACAGGTCGCTTAGGGGTTTTTCGCTCCAGTCCTCCTCCTTTTCTAGTTTCTTTCTAATGTCCTGCCATGATTTAGAAACAAATTCAATTCGAATAAGCTGTTCACCCATTGGTGTACTAGGGTCCACGCCCGCATACTGTTGGACATTCTTTCTCACCCTCTCCAAGAAATCAGTAGGGGACTCGTCTTTCCCCTGGTGGTTCCCAAATGCCTTGGTGAAATTGTGACCCTTTGGCACAGCCTCCCGTATCCCTTTAATTGTCCACTCTCTATATTGTCTCATACTTGCCAATCCCTCGGGTGTTCGTTTGTCCCACCTGGGTTCATTTAAGGGATATTTTTGTTCATGGGGTCTGGGGTCCCCAGGTTGTTCATATTCCCACATGAGGAGGGCAGCCCGTCGAATCATCTGCCTCTCCTGGGGTGAGAATAATGTTCCCATTATTGCCTGCATCTCTTCCCACGTATGTGTTTGGTCCCAGGAATTGGTCGAGCTGTTCGGCCAGTCCTATAGGATCTTCCAATAACTTTTTCATTTCTTTCTTAAATCCCCGCACCTCTGTACTAGTTAGGGGAACATTCAAATATCCCGTTCCCCCTCCCGGTCCTCCCATAGGAACTTCCCTCAGGGGATTTAGGCTTACTGAAAACTTTGATGGTCCTGGACCAGTCTGGGATCTTGTCCAGGGTCGGTTTACCGGTGGAAGTTTAGGGTCCGACTCCCTTAATTCATTCTTTTTTTCCCGGCCCCTTTCGGGGCAATCAGATTCATCACCTTTCCCCTCCAGTAATGAGCTTTCCTCGGGCGCAGTAGGCACCGGGGCAATATAAGGAGGGGGAAGGTTGTCCAGAGGTTCCCACTTCTTTTCTCCCGCTACCCTCAATTTAAAACATTTTGTTAAGGATCCTGGCCAGGGAACCCAACAAAATGCATATGCTGACTCTTCTTGATTCACCTTTGGTCTCGAATTTACATATATGTTTAATGCTTGTCTAACCCAATCCTCATCAGATCCAAATTTCGGCCACCAGACCGAGGAACCTTTAATAGGTTGTTTCGACCAAAGGAGACAATATTGAACCATCTTTTTCTTGTTTTTGTCTCGATATCTTTTACTATCCCAATTTTCAAACATTCTCCCCAAAGGGCTGTCAAGGGGAACTCCCAGGAATTGTCCTGAATTTTCAGATGAGCCCTTAGATTTTGATCCTCCCATTTTCCCACTTAGATCTGTTTATCGTTGCTGAGGACCCTCTCGTTCTGGACCCTACTCCCTTCTTCTCAGACGCCTCGTCGGAGGTACTGTCCCTCCTTCGGTTACCGCTGAGGTTTCCCTGGGGTTGACCCCTCTCTTCTCGGCACTTCGTCGGAGGTGCTGTCCCTCCTTCAGTTACCGCCGAGGTTTCCCTGGGGTCTATCCTAGAGTCCCACGACAGGGTCCTCACGCCACGACAAAAGCTCTATACCTGATCTATTACGTTAGGTTTTTTATCCAAACAGGTGTATCCCGTTACACCTGTTACCCAATCCCCACACCACAATCGTAAGTCGTCACTTCCCGGGGATTGAACCGTCACCCTTCTCCTCTCCGTCTTGTCGTGTCACCTTGTCCGGATACCACTCGCTCAAGCCGCCCGAAGCGACGAGCAAGGGACTAGGAGCCGCTGAACTCAGCGGGGTGCACCGCCTCCGATGTCCCTCTTCTCGCCTCCCCTCACGGCTGGAGTGTAGATCCCGGACGAGCCCCCATTTGTCAGAAATAAAACTTCTCACACATGAGTCTCTTTAAAACTGATGACACGACAAGCTTTATTTACAAGTCTGCAGAGTTGGACTCAACTGGCTTCTCACCAGTTAAGCCCCGATACATACAGTGCATTGATTTTTATACCCTTGTTGTTTGCCCTTCCCCTTCTTATTAATACTGTTTTAATTGGTTAGTATTGCAAAAGCATTCTAAGTACAACTGCATTTTTAATTATCACGTTCGTTACGTACGCTGCGAACTCTACATACACTAAATTCTGTTTCTCACCCTTCTTATCAATCTTTTGTCTCCTGCATGTCTCTCACTATGACCATGAAAAGATATGTTTAAAAAAAAACATATCCAGCTGAACTTTTTGTCCTTGGCTGCTAGTAAGCTCCCTGTCCGTTCTGGCTTCCCTTTTTATGATTAATCATCACATTTTAACTTAAGCCATTTTAACCTAAATTCTCTATCTCTAACAGATACCAGAGAACAAATCTATATCCTTTATAAAACTTAACTTGGTTAAAATCTCTTTTTTTCTTCAATAGAGTTTGACTCAAATATGAATTTAAAAAATCTTATCCTCCTTCATAATTCAAAGTCCATATTCTCTAGATCTTCTCATTGCTAAGCCAAGTATCCTCTCTCTACCCTGATAGTTTAAAAATCTAATCAGAATAGATCAAGGTCTCTGATTACAACCCAGCTTTTGGACTCAAGGCTCTATAAGCTCTCTCAATTAAAATCTTATCCTCAGTGTTCTCCTCCAACATTTTCGGTTTCCATTCTTGAAAAATTCAGATCGCATCTTAACCTTATTTGTCTTATTTGCTGTAATTTTCCAAAATGAAAACTTTTTCAAGCAGTTTTTCATTCATAGAAATCAAACCAGTCAATGTATCTTCATTTATATTTGACCTTTCTTCCATACATTGTACTTCTTTGCGCACAACTTGGATTTTTTTTCCTCCACTTTATCAACTCTTTGTGAAACATTATTTATCAATTTAGTCATATCTGTTCTAACTCACTTCAATTCTACAGTTAAAAGTTTAAAATTGCATCAATTTTATTCATTTTTTAAAAAAATTTTTTTGCCTTTGGATCTTTCTTCTTCTGAGCTTGCCATTTCTTCTTCACTTCCATAGTCCTCTGAGTCCTCTTCTACGGGAGAAGTATCACCCTCCTGTTCAGAAGTGGAGTCACTGGAGTGGCCCTTTAAAAGACAAAGATTTTTTTCAAATGTTTTCCCTCTGCAGCGTCCATGCCCGACTTCTTGCGCATGCGCGGTGCGGTCTTAACTTTTCCAGCACTGCCATCTTTGTGAGCCGCTGCAAAGAGAGCTCTGGAGAAAGGTCCTTCCATTGGGTTCTCACCGGCAGATCCAGAACCAACTTCAATGGCCGGCTTCGATGACAAAATAGGCCCAAATTCTCTTTTCTTCATCAATTTTACCGTTGATGTAACTTTTGTAGCTTTTTTTTAGTGACACCTTTTTTTCTTCTATTGATCACTTTAAAATAACTTTAAAATGGGTTTTATAAAATTAACTTTGCTCATTTTGTACATTTTTCAGTTAATCCCACAGGAGTTGGTAAATTGCTTGATGCTCCTCACGGCATCACATGACGTCCCCCACAGATGAAATTTCATGCAGAAAATTTGAAGTGATATGGTTTTTTTTTTCACACCATAAATCACAATAGCCATGATATACACTTTTTCTTTTTCACACATTTACAGTGATTTTTTCTCCCCCCACTCCCTCCTCCCAAGCCACCCCCCACCCCCCCCCCTCATTCATTTTAGGTATACAATCTAGGTTGCATTAATTCAGTCAGACAATGTTGTCATTCAACAAAAATACACCAGAAATTCTACAGAGTCCATTCTTTTCTTTCCTTCTCCTTCCATCAAGTTAGGTAATGTTTGTCCCCGGTAGGTTTTCGCTATTGTATTTAATGTAAGGCTCCCATACTTGTTCGAATATTATGTTTGATGAGAAAAATGAATAGAACCAAATAATAGGATGAATGGAATATCAACAATGGGGCAGGAACAGAGATCTGGTATGTGTGTGCCCAAAGACCTATGAAAATGAAAAAGCAGTTTTCCTGAGCATTATTAGAGGGAGAGAATGCAAATACAAGGAAGATGATGAATGATTAATTTGGCCACAGTTGTATCTCATCCAATTATTAAGATAAGAATGTTAAAATCTTGTGGGGAGCACAGAGAAAGATTTATTACCAGGAAAATTTTGCCACAAGAAGCTAGTTTACATTTTTCTTAGAACAGAGAAGATGGAACGGAGATTCGATGGTTTTGTTCACAGTAAAGAAGAATCCAGATAGACAAATTATTGCCATTGATGGAAGAGCTGACAACTGAAAACATAGATTAAGGGTGATTGGCAAAAGATCCAAGGCAACATGAGGAAACACTTTAAAGCAGCAAGTGTTTGGCATCTGGAATGCATTACTTGACAGAACTATGGAATGAGACTCCATAATGACTTTCAAGAAAAGAATTGGAGTAGAAAAGTAATGCAATTGTACAGAGTAAAGATGAGGGAGTGGAGTCAACGGTATTGCTCTGCAAAACCCCAGTATGAACTTGATGGGTCAAGTGGCCTTCTATGCCTTTTATCATTCTTTTGATTCTTTCAGAGGTTATATAGATCAGTCTGATAACACTGGACAAGGAAGACTTTGCTTCTTGAACATTTTTGGGTGTAGTTTATGGTTTTGGGGCTGCTGATCATGAAAATCACATATTTTAAGTCTACTTCAAGCAGAGAAAACCATGAAGCGCAGCATCTCGTTGAAAATTCATTGTCTGCATTTTCACTTGGACGTCTTCCCTGCTGATCTTGGTGCAGTCATTGATGAACACGGTGAAAGGTTTCACCAGGACATTGCGACCATGGAAAAACGGTATCAGGGCAACTGGAATCCATCAATGATGGCCTACTATTGTTGGATACCAACATGAGAGGCATCAGATGCTAAGTACCAATGAAAATCAACGGTAAAATATTTTTAGGTCAGTCAAAGTAATGCAATGTGTCAGCATCATTATGTGATTAAACATGCTAACTTATTTTTCTTTTTAAAATGTTTTTATTGATTTTATTAAAAAATCTTACAAACAAACAAGGTACAATTCAATAAGATGATATGGACAATTACACAAACTAAATAAGGTATTCCATATAACACTAACACATAGATTGTAAATCGTATCCATAATTCATATTCTAAATAGTATAAACCTTTTTTAGAAATAATACTCGAATAATGCAAAAAAAGGGGGGTGTGGCAAGATGGCGTAGGGAGCGGACGTGCATTCCCGGTCTCCCCCAGGCAGTTATATAAATACCCGTTTTAAGAATATTTATTTTCTGTTAAAAGTCTTTGTTTTGTTTATCAATTGTTTTTAGTTTAAAATGGCAACAAAGATTAAGGAAAATAGAGTTCAAATACAGAACAAAACTACACTCTCCGACTTTGGAAGAAACTCGGCCTATTTGCCCAGACAGAACCATGGAGTCAAGGCTGGAATTTTCTTAAGAACGGAGCTCATTAATTGGACTGTCGGATAAGCTGGCCTTGGACACCCCTCTGAAAGATGGTGATGAATATTGATTTGAAATGTTTTATGAAGATAAATTGCAATAATTGGCATTGGTTGCCCATGAGTTTTAAAAATCCAGATAATATTAAAGTTTATTAATGATTTTATTTGGATGGAATATCGGAAGGATGAATTTATTATCTATAAATACAGAACAAAATTACATTCTTTGACTTTGGAAGAAATTTGACCTATTTGCCCAGACATAGCCGGAGTTGGTGCTGGAATTTTCTCAAGAACAGAACTTATTAAAGTTGATTTCGGACTCCTTTTTGAAAGATGGCGACGAATGTTGATTTGAAATATTTGAAATATTTTCTGAAGATAAACATATATATGGAACTCCTTGACCTGCAATAAGGTTTATCAGTGATTTTTTCTTGGATGGAATATTGGAAGAGTGAATTTATTATCTGTGAGTATGCATACATTGCAAACAGATTTTAATAGTTTTGAAAAGGTTTTTTTTAAACTAAACAACAAGATCAGTTTAATATTGAGAAAATTGGAAAAAACGGAAACTTTATTATTAAATTTGGAAATTCAGTAGAAAGAAACTATGAACAAGATTGATGATTTATAAAATTAAAGTTGAAGGAGCAATGTCCAAGAAGAGTTAAAAATTTTGAATAAGTTTTTTTTAAATAAACAATAATTTCAACTTAATATTGAGAAGATTGACAAAGTGGAAAATTTGGTATTAAATTGGGAAACACAGAAGAAAGAACTTATGAATAACATTGATGCTTTAGAAGATCAAGACCGAAGGAATTATGTTCAAGAAAATTTTAAAAGATTTGAAAAAAACTTTTTTTGAAAGTAAGTTACAAATTCAACTTGAGACTGAGAAGAATGGAAGATTCGGTGTTGAACTGGGATGTTCAGAGGTGTTTTAATTCAGTGGATGAAATTCAGGAAGACTTGAAAAAAAAAATTTTTTTTTGAACTTTTATTGATTGTAAACAATGTTTAACTCAGTGTTGGGAGGATGGAAAGGGTGCAAAATTTAATATCAAATTTGGATTTTCAAAAAAAAAGAGTTTATGAATAAGATTGGTTAAATTGATGGACCGGGGTTTTATGGATATAAGAAATGATGATTTTTCAGTTTATACGTGTATTTTGTCTGCCTGGGGGGGGGGGGGGAGGGGGTGGTACTTCTGCTCCCGAAAGTCATATGCCACTTGTGGTTTATACCACACCCATTTGGGTTTTTGGGAATTAACCACCACAAGGTGGTTTCCTAAGGGGTTAGGGGAGGTGGGGGGGGGGTGAAAATTAGAAAATTATTTAGTATCTATTATGTAATATTATACTAAGTCAATTTGAAATGAATGTATGGAGATACTATAAATAAATTTCATAATAATGCAAAAAAGAAGGAAAGAAGAAAATAGTAAAGGAGAAAAACTTAAATCCTTTTCCTAACCATGTTGCCAGATGCTATATATGATTGGTATTAAAAGAAAAACAAAGGTTAAAAAAATTAATATAAAGAACTTGGAAAAGATAAAAGTTAGACAATTTAATTATATTGAAGTAAAATTATAAAGTGAGTCATAAATGACCCCCATAATTCTGGAATTTTATATCTGAATTACTAATTGAATAATGAATCTTTTCCATACTCAAACAGGACATGATGTCACGCAACCACTGATCATGAGTAGGTGGGACAGCATCCTTCCATTTAAGAAAAATCACACGCCTCACCAAAAGAGAGGCAACAGAGATAGTGCGACTGTGAACCAGAAATAAAGAAGAATCATTTCATCCCATTGTACCGAAGAGGTCCTCCAAAGGGTTTGGGTGTTAAATCTATATTGAACATTTTTGATAAGAGTATGGAAAACCTCTCTCCAGTATTTTTCTTGACAAGGACAAGCCCAGAAAATATGAATTAATGCTGCTTCTCTGCTCTTACACCTGTCATACCAGGGAGACATATCAGAATAAAAGTGAGACAATTTAGCCTTAGACAAACATGATGAATTAATTGAAAGTTATTTTAATGTTTTGCTAACTTCCTATGTGATACAATAAATCTAAAATGATCTTTGTGTTCAGCTTGAAGTTGTTTATCATAATCCCCAATTTTTAAAAAAAATTGTTGTTCAGTTTAATACCTCATTTAAAAACATAGCTCAATATGTTAAATCTCCTGAAAAGGTGACTTAAAGCAATAACTCACCAGGTGTCCTCATCAGCCCCTGACTAGCCCTTCAGCAGTGACAATGCAGCATGTGTACTAAAATAAGTCTTACACAATTTACAGGGCGACAAGAGATTGCAGATACTGTAACCTGGAGTAGAAAATCAAACAGCTGGAAGAACTCAGTGGGTTCAGCAGCACCCTGAAGGAAAAATCAACCAAGGGGAGAGTATTGGGCAGGAGGTATGCATAATTCAGAGTTCTCATGGGGGATGGTAGAGAACCCATGTGCAGGGAACATGATCATGAGCTGGCTGTCATTTTGCAGAAAGATAATTAGTGGGATTATGTGGGCTCAGTTGGGAGGTAAGGAGAATTTGATTAGGGAGACATTTCAGAATTTCTTTGCAAAGGAGGTTTGGGGAGAGGATCAGGAGGTCAAAGGAAGTAAATTGGGCGATCATTAAGAAATTAAAGGAAAATGGTGCCTTGAACTGCCTCGCAAACATCCAAGTGAGTTTGGGTCCTTTAATGCCAAAGCTGGCCACAACTCTCAACAGTTTACTTTTGGATGTGAAGCCTGTGTCACTCTCAGATCTTATAAAATGAAGAATAATTTTGTGAAAGCAAAATTAAAACATGCTTTGTCTTTTGTGCGACATTATCGTGCACTCTGGGCCTGTTCATAGGTGCATTGTACGTACAGAGGATCCAAAGCAAAAAAAAAGGGAACAAGCGAGCTGCAAGTACACCAGTGATGAAAGTATTTTACTGCAGAAAGGAATTTCTACACTACCATTTTCACCACGAACTTTCCATTATTTCAGCCTCTCAAGGGTAGCTCTGATTTATAATGGATAATGTAACAGTTGTTGATTATAGTGTAGGAGGAAGGATTGGATGTGGGGATTTGAGCCCCATGAGGATCTTACCTGAAATCTTTAATCAAATTATCCCTTTACATGTTAAATTCTAGAGGTAGGTTTGTGAACTCCCTTTACGACAGTGGAAATTGTGAGTTGAGGTATTGGTTTGGGAATATAATTACTGTAAGTGATCTGCAGATCAGGTAGCATTTTTGAAAAGGAAAAACAAAATGAATGTTTCAGGTCAGTTTCATTGGTTTGAAGGGTAACCAAAGTTTTGAGCCTGGACCCTTCGCAAGGTTCAGGCCATAGACTCAGGTATGAAACTCTGGTTACTCTTTACTTCCCATGGATGCTACGTACCTGCTGAGTTTCCCCAGCACATTTGTGTATCGCACAATAGTCAGGGTATAATCTGATTTCATGCAAACATCCTCGCCCATCTTGGTTCCAGGAACTTAAGTGATCTAAATTCCACTAACCGCAGGATATTCAGCCAACTTTCCATGCCCCTAACAACATTTCCATGCCCATCCACTTCATTTCACCATCCCCACCAAACCCCTAATTCCCAGGATTAAACTAACAATATAATATTGGCTTCTTTGCCTTACTTTCCTTTTTTAAAATAAAAGCACCAACAGCAACTTGTGACGCAAAGCCTCAACTCTGCATGAGGCATTTCTGTCAGATGTGTGAGAAATATCTGATGACAAAAATATGAGCGCCCAACCTCCTTGCTTTTCTTTTTAAATTTCTGACTTTTGAGATGGCTGATAGCGGGATTTGAATTCTCGTTTTACTGCACTGTTTGATTAGGTCTGTTCATGATGAGATGTTGGTCTGGACTGCTCTGGAAGATAATGAGATGCAGCTGCTGTTGAGATCAACTGAGAAAGGTGGAGCTGAGGCATCCTGAGCCAGAAGTGTGTGGGGAGCTGGGGATGATGTTATGGATGAATTTCATTAGGCCTTCTGCCTTGGATCTGCTTCCTACAGCTCGCAGAAGTCTGAAAGAAAGGAGATTTGTGCACATGACTTTTTGGGTTGTATGCCGTAAAGCAGGGAAATGGTACGGGACAGAAAACACATGCTAAGACTCTGCAGAGAGAGCAACCTCCGCAGGGACTGGGTTTGACAATATCTGTTCACATTTACCATTTGAATTTGACGTTAAACGAATTTTTAAAAAACTGTCAGAGAAATTGCAGAGAGTAGTGGTGGGGGTTTTACATATATATTGCTGCAGAAGGCTCATGTTTCACCAGCTTTGTTTTTGTCTATGACAATGCTTCCTGGGTGTAAAGAGAGAAGGTGGGGGGTGATAGGAGAGTGAATTTCCCTTCCCAATAGAGTGGTGGTTGTTTCAGATGTTAGGGGGTTGTTGGTTAAGGGGAGGGGGGGGGGTGAAGGAGGAATGATTTCCCCATCCCAGGGGAGAGGAGAAATAGAGAAGGAATTATTTGGAATTCCTAATGGCCCACTTGCTAAGCCTTTTTCCCCAAATACACCCCTCAGCACTGGTGGTCTTGAGTAAACTGATGGAAAAGTAAACAGGAACAAAAATAAAGTTGCTGGGAAAGTATACCGTGCTCTGATTGCCCTCTGAAGCCCCAGTTGTGCCCACTCCAAAGACTTCACCACACAGGTGCATTTACTCTTGGCTGTGATTTAGCAACTAAATCACTGGCAGAATTCAAATAGCAGGCAAAAGTACAACTAAGTCCTTGTATTCACGCGCCACCTGCTGTCTGCTGGCAACACCCTCGGCCACACACAACTTAAATGTTGACTTACTCAAGCAAACACTGAACACAAGCCAGTCGGTCTGTGAGACAAGTTTCATTATCTTTGTGTGAAACAGTATTTTTTTTTAAACCAAAATTCAGGCTATTAATACTGGAACATGTAGTTGCAATATGCAAATGCTGTAGAAATTCAGTAGGTGATGCAGCATCAGATTTCTTGTCAGACATCGCATACAACTCTGAGATTCTTCTTCCTGCAGACGAGGCAGAATTATCACTAATTAGTAGTGCAAAAAATTGCACATGGCATACACATGTAAACAAATAAAGAAATGTAAACAAACTGACTGCAATTCAAAGAGAAAAAATATCAATAAAGTGGAAAAGTATTCGGTATGTCACTGAAATTTCTTGAAAACTTCTACAAGTGTACCGTGGAGAGCATTCTAGCTGGTTGCATCACTGTCTGGTATGGAGGTGCCAGGTCTCTGGACAAGAATGAACTTTGGAGGGCTGTTAACTTGATTTGCAACGTCACAGGCAGCAGACTTCACTCCATCGAGAACATCTACATGAAGTGGCGTCTTAAAAAAGCAGCCTCTATCCTCAAAGACCCCCAACACCCAGGCCATGCCCTCTTCACTCTGCTACCATTGGGAAAAAGGTACAGGAGCCTAAAGACATGCACTCAACAGTACAAGGACAGCTTCTTCCCCGTGGCCATATCAGATTTCTGAATAATCAGTGAATAGTGGACTTTTTTATTTATAGTAATGTTGTAAGATTATTCATAATATGAATATTTGCAATGTGACGCTGCCAAAAAACAACAAATTTCATGATTTGTTTGTGAAAATAAGTTCTGATTCTGATTCTGAAGTAAGAGTCCTTGAATGAGTCCCGGATTGAGTTTGTTGTTGAGGAGTCCGATAGGTCAAGGGTGTAGAGCACGTCGAAAGAATCAAAGGCTTGTTGATCCAAACCAAGGATTTTATTAACTAGAAGACTGGAGCGTATCACATGTAGGTCGACCAGTCCAGAATGATCTGGGTCTGGCTAGGAGCAACCCTTCAAGACCTGCCAGTAGGCGTGGCTACACTCTCAGCCAATCACAACCATCCTATACCACAATGTATACATATACACATTGGTGATAGAATCCGTACCATCACATTCACCCCTTCTTTGAGAACAGCTCTGAAGGGAGAGTGAAGGGAAGAGGGTAGGGAAGAGGGTAGGGGGAAGGAAGAAGGGATAGAAGGGATAAAGGAAAGAGAAACGGAGGAGTTTAATGGAAACTGGAGAAGTTTATGTTAATGCTATGTGGTTGGACAGTGTTCAGATGGAATACAAGGTGGTGTTCCTCCAAGGATGGCGGCGCTGACAGAGCCACTGTAGCACCAATGCTTCCGCTGGTGCAGACCCATGGGGTCTGTGGGAGTGGAGATACAGTGCTCCCATGGGGTCCGGCTGCCCAGTTGACCACCATCAGCTCCGCACGGTGTTTGAATGCCCCATAGAGGGAGTCAACGATGGGTTTAGTCAAAATTCCATGATTATGGCTCTGATGCGCCCAAGATGGCGTCGCAAATTATCCAGCAGCAGCCACGAGGGAAGTGAGGACTGGAGCAGGTCACCAGAGGAAGGTCACACACCATCTGAGAGGGAGAAGTGGAGGAGATGTCCCGTGGGGACCGTGACCATGGCGGTGAACCAGTGAGGGAGCTTTGCAGCTGAGGGACCAGCGCATGCAGCAGACTGCTGGCGACTCAAGGCGAGGAATCCTTGGAAGTTGTGGGCTGCTGGAGACTGCTGTCGGGAGACTCGCGCCAGGCTGCTGAAGACTAGCTCGAACTGGTCGGAGGGGTACCAGTTATCAGAACCTGGAGTCGAGGAGGTGCCAAGGATGCTGAAAGGTTTCTGACCGTGTCAGAGGTTCAGATCTGGAGCTTGGGTTGCCAATGGTTTGGATTGGACTCTGCATGGCTGCACTGTGTGGCTACAGAAGCACTGGAGGTGAATCTACAGACACTCGGTGATCCTGGGGGGACTGTCTTTTGCTTTCCCTCTGACTGACTCTAATTCTGACTGTAACAACTGGAAGAGGCACTTCGGCAATTCCTGACGGTGGAAAATCTGTCTGCCTTGCAGCAGGCAAAACAGATATTTCATGTAATATGACAATGTTTTATTACTATGACAATATGAATCTTGAATATATGGGACGCAGCATTTTGGCAGTTCATGAGACCATGGATAGGCAGGTTGATGTGGGAATGGTGTACGGAATTAAAATGGTTGACCACTGGTCTTTGCTATTGCAGTGGACAGAGCAAAGGTGCTCAACATAACAAACTCTCAGTCTGTGTCCAGTCCACAGATGTAGGGCACAGCGGGAGCACCAGTTTAGTAAAATAGCAAGGCCCTCTTCCCTGATCCCATCGTGGAGATGTCAAAGAAGTCCAACTGTGAAAGACAAGAAATCCATGCACCAGGTGACTATAGAACTGTTCAAGGAACCATACAAAGGGATGACCTCAATCGTAAACACTTGCAAAATGGAAGTCAAGTCGATTGTCATCTGTTTGCACAAATACAACCTGGCGAAAGAGCATTCTCCCGTTCTCGGTGCAAAACATGCAGTCACACAACCAGACATAACACACATACAGATTAAAAAATACATATACAGTATTTCATATATGCAAACAAATAAATAAATATTGTTTCAGAAAATAAAAGTCTTGGATGGCAAGTTTAAGCAGTTTGTTTGGTTGTTCAGCATTCTCACTGAACAACTGTTTCTCAGCCTGGTGGTGCTAGCTCTAATACTCCTGTATCACTTTCCCGATGGGAGCAGCTGAAAGATGCTGTGTGCAGGGTGGAAGGGGTCCTCAATGATTTGGTGCACCCACTTCAGACAATGATCCCAGTAGATCATGTCAATAGGGGTAGTGAGACTCTAATGGTCCTGTGGATTAATCTCTGATCCTCTACCAGCCAGCTGCCACTGGACAAAGTGCCATATGACAGTAAAATTCCCCTCCAGGAAATGGAGAATGTGGTCCATTTTCATTAACTCAGGAGGAACCTTTCAGTGAAGGCAGATCGTGAGAATGAAATTTAACACTGCCTTCAGCAAAACCTTGGGCCACCTGATGAAAAGAGTGTTCAAGTTCAAGTGAATTTATCATCCAGTTGTAACTGTACAATCCAACAAAATTGTTCTCCAATCCATGGTACAAAAACAGTGCAAACACACAGATAAAACAGACAAATGATACAGTACTAACCATTTTCCTCCCTCTGTACTGCCTTGGAATTGGGCCAACAGCATGTAAGTCTATAGCGATTAAAGCCTATTAATCTTGGCCTCTGGTCTGTGGGGTCTAATTGATAGCGCTACAATTTAATTTCTATAACTTCGTGTCATGGTCAAGGCTTTTCAAATGGAGAAGCTGGACACTGACCCTAAGGATCCAGAGGCGTCCATAGAATTTGACCAGTGGTTGCCCTGCCTGGACACCTTCATGAGCTGACACAACATTCAGGAAGAAGTTTGCACAGGTCAGCCACTGCCTCTTCCAAATGATTAGAGACTGTGAAACTTACTCAGCCACTATGGGGCTCCTGCAAAAGCAGTACTGAGCCCCGAAGAACTTAATCGATGCCTCCTGGGCAGCCATCAAGAAGCACTTGGTGAGTCCGTTGACGAATACATTTGGGCTTTGCGAGAGCTGGGGCGAGTTTGTGGCTGCACTGACTTTAAAACAGCCTACTACCAGGAGGAGCTGATCAGGGACACATGTGTGGCCAGTCTCAGGTCTGACCATATCAGACAAAGGCTTCTAGAGAAGGGCGATGGGACCCTGCAGGATGTGGTCGATTTCGCCAAAAGACTAGAGATGGCCAAGCAGAGCCCGGAGGCTTACTCCTCTGGAAACGCGGCGGCCATGTGGGGAGCACAGGGTTTCAAACAGCAGCCGCTATTGCCAAGCATCTGAAGTACTATTACTGCAGCCAGACAAAATGCCCACAGAAGAACTGCCCTGCCAGAAGCGCGACCTGGTCCAGCTACAGAAGAAAAGGACACTATGCAAGGGTATGTAGGTCCAGACCTTCCCCTTGCAGCACTGCGTTTAATTAGGTGCTGTAGGTGCTGTTGCATTGAAGCTGCCAACTTTCTAGATGAACAGGCCCTGCACTTGGTTTGGTCAAGCAGAGGCCCAGTTCCAGATCCAGCTCCACTTTCGATCACAGGGAACAACACGGTGGGAACCCGGGCTCGACATCCCAGGTTGGCGTCACTTCCAGTGGCAACCGTGTGTGAATCATGGGGGCAGCCATCTTTGGAATGGGCATATTGGAGGTCACCATCGCACACATACAACAGCAGTGTGTCAGATAATGAGCTGACACTGGTGTCCATCATTCTGGACCAGAACAGCCCACATCAATGAGCAAGTTCCACTATGGACATAGAGGTAAAGGGTTGCATTACAAACTGCTTGTTTGAAACGGGAAGAACCAAAAGCTTTTTACACCCAGGCACAGTACAGCGTTGCTCCCTCACAGTGACCCCAGTCCAGTGAACTCAACCGAAATCCGTGGGTAGCGCCAGGTACAAGAATTTTAAATTGCCACAACTCTGTGCACTGGTCATACTGGGGCTGGACTTCCAGTGCCAACTTAAATGTGTTCTGATAGAATATGATGGCCCCCACCCCTCCCTCACAGTCCGTAATAAAACCAACTTTTAAACCACCTGCCTGTCTCCCTGAACACAGCCAATCAGTGTCCCGCTCACGACCTGTGGTCTGCCTGCCCTCTAGGTCCCATCGTCGTTCCCCCCCGGTCGAAAACCTCACTCTGACTGTAAGCCTATGGCAACGAAGAGCAGGCGATACAGCCCCGGGGACAGAGTCTTTATCAAGGCTGGGGTTAAACAACTCCTATCGGGGGCATCATAGAGCCCAGTACCAGCCCATGGAGAGTGCAGGTAGTGGTGGTAAAGAGTGGGAAGAAGCACAGGATTGTCATAGACTGCAGGCCAGACCAAACCATCAACTGGTGTAAATTATGTCTCGATTCAAGAGTTTGCAAAAGATTCTACACTTGCTGAACTACATTAAATCTAAATAACACTCATTAAGCATGACACCATCCAGGAGTAAAGAGCCACTTGACTGTCTCCTCTTTTGACATCTTTAGTTATTTACACACCCCACCAGTTGCATTGCATCTGCGTTTTGCAAAGTCCACTTTATTAAATTGCCAAGGCAATTTAAACACGTGATCGGTACCACTAAGAGTGATCAAGTGGTGCAACTAATACTGCAATTGCCTCACAGTGCCAGACTGGAAAAGTAACCAACGTATTAAAAGGCTCAGCTCACATGAATCTTATCCCCGATGGGAGGAGGGAGAAGAGAGTGGGGATGGGGTGGGATGAATCTTTTAGTAATGCTTGTCTGAGGCAGTGGAAAGAGTAGGTGAATTAATGGAGGGAATGGGGTATTCTGTGGTGGTCTGAGCTACATTCACAGCTCAATGCAGGTTCTCTGAATCTTGGGTGGTGCTTAGTGATGCACTCTGACAGGGTACTTTCAATTGTGCATCTGCAGAGGTTGCTGAGGGAAGTAGGTGAAGTGCCAAATTTTTCTCAGGCTTCTAAGGAAGCAGAGTACTCCAAGCACATCAGCAAAAACATAACTGTATCAGCAATATAGTACCTGTTCTGGATATGATGCACCTATCAATGAAATGATAGAGTTTAACCTATTCCATTTGCTAACAAATATATCTGCACATGGAAGTTTATATCCGTCCCGATGCCAATTACAAACAGGCACTTGCAGAGCTGCATGATGTGGTCACTAAACAAGAGGCGGCTCAGCTGACACACTATAAATCTTAGTCAGCGACTTTAACCATCAAGAAAACCCTGCCCAACTATCACCAGCACGTATCCTGCTCTATCAGAGTTCCCAGCACGCTCAATGACTGCTACACCAAGATAAGGAAAGCCAACTGTTCTTTCCTGACACCTCAGTTTGGCAAGTCATATCGCCTGGCCGCGCTCCTTCTGCCTTCAGGCAGAGCCTAAAAAGAGAAGCTCTGGAGATCAAAACAGCTAGAAGGTGGACGAGTATTAACAGGGCTTCCTCAAATCAGCGGATTGGGCGGTGTTCTAAGACTCAGCTGAGGATCTAAATGATTGCACTTTATCAAAGTAGCTGTGAATGAGTGAGTCCCCATCATATCGTTCAAGGTTTTCCCCAACCAGAAGCCCTGGATGAACAAGGAAATACAGAACCTGCTGAGAACCAGATCACAAATTTTTTAATCCAGAGATCCAAATCAATACAGAAGGAGCAGGTACAACCTGCAAAAAGCAATCTCCCAGCGAAGTGGGGATTCCAGATGAAGATGGAAGCAACGAGGGACACCTAACAACTGTGGCAGGGCCTAAATGTCATATCCTGCTACAAAGCCAAATCCAGTGAAGTAGCAGATGCCAAAGCTTTGCTCCCAGAGGAACCCCATGCCTTCTATGCATTATTTGACCATAGTAACTGTGAAGAACCCCTCTTCCACACCCCCACATCCCCTGATGATCCTTCAGGAGAGTGAATCCAAGAAGAGCATCCAGCCTGGATGGGATAGCTGATCGAGCATTAAAAATCTGTGCTGACTAACATCCGAATGAATTCACGGATATTTTCAATATCTCACTCCAGCAGGGCGTGGTAGCCATCTGCTTCAAACAGGCATCAACCAAGAGGAGCGTAGTTAGTTGATGACTATCAACCAGTAGCACTTACATCAACAGTAATGAAGGGTTTTGAAAGGTATATGAGCTCCTGTCTGAGCAGTGACAAGGATATCTTCCAGTTTGCCTATTATAGCAACAGGTCTATGGTAGATGCCATCTCATTGGCTCTACACAAAGCCCTGGAACACCTGGACAGAAAAGATGCATTCATCAGGTTGCCCTTTATCGATTACAGTTCGGCATTGAACACTATCCTCCCCTCAAAACTGATCAGCAAACTCCAAGATTTTGGACTCAGCACCCCACTGTGTAATTGTATCATGGATTCCTTACCTCCAGGCCACAATCAGTGAGGATTGGTAAGAACATCTCCTCTACAATCTTCATCAGCACTAAAGCTCCACAGGGCTGTATTCTTAGCCCCCTGCTTTACTCACTTTACACCTATGACTGTGTTCCTCTATAGGACAATAACATCATCTACAAGTTTGCTGATGGTAGTGGGTTGTATAAAGAAAGGTGATGAGTCAGCATACACGAAGGAGATTGAAAACTTGGGTGAATGGTGCACCAACATCAACCTTGCACTCAATGTCACCAAAACTAAGGAGTTGATTTTTAACTTCAGGAAGGGAAAGTCAGAGGTATGCAATCTAGTGACCATTGGGGGATCAGAGGTGGTGAGGATAAGAAAATTTAAGTTCTTGGGAGTCACTATCTCGGAGGATAATTCCTGGAGCCAATACACTAATGCCATCATGAAGAAAGAATGTCAGTGCCTCTATTTCCTCAGGAGTTTGAGGAGGTTTGGAATGACACCAGGAACCCTAGCAAATATCTACAGATGTGTGGTGGAAAGTGTGCTGACTGGCTGCATCATGGTCTGATATGGTGACACCAATACCCCTGAGCAGAAAGCCCTCCAAAAGGTCATGGAAATAGCCCAGAATAACACAGGCAAAACCATCCCCACTATCAAGAATATCTGCAGGGAATGCTTCCATCAGAGAGCAGCAATAATCATCAAGGATCCACACCACCCAGGACATGCTCTGTTCTCGCTGCTGCCATCAGGAAAGAGGTCTAGGTGCAACAAGACTCGCACCACCGGGTTCAGCAACAGCTGCTCCCCCTCCACCATCAGACTCCTCAACAATAAACTCAATCAGGGGCTGATTTAAGGACTCTTACTTGTGCACTTTATTGATTTTGATGACTGTGTGGCCAGACACAATTCCAATGATATCTACAAGTTTGCCGATGACACCACAGTATCACAAATGGCAATGAGGAAGGATAGAGGAATGAGATAGATCAGCTCATTGAATGGAATGACGACAACCTTGCGCTCAACACCAGCAAAACCAAGGAGATGATTGTGAACTTCAGAAGGAAGTCAGAAAAATATGACGAGCCCCCATCGAGGGCTTCGTAGTGGAGAGGGTCGAGAACTTCAAATTCCTGGGTGTCAACATCTCTGAGGATCTGTCCTGGAGCCTCCATATTGATGCAATCACAAAGAAGGCTCACCAGCAGCTATACTTTGTGAGGGATCTGAGGAGATTCGGTATGTCACCGAAAACTCTCAAAAACCTCTACATGTGCACCGTGGAAAGCATTCTGGCTGGTTGCATCACTGCCTGGTATGGAGACACCAATTCTCAGGACAAGAATAAATTCCAGAGGGTTGTGAACTTGGCCTGCAACCTCACAGGCACCAGACTCTATCCTCAAAGACCCCCGCCACCCAGGCCACGCCCTCTTCACTCTGCTCCCACGGGGGGGGGGGGGGGGGGGGAAGGTACAGGAGCCTAAAAAACGTGCACTCAAAGGCACAAGGACCGCTTCTTCCCCACTGCCATCAGATTCCTAAATAATCCATGAACCGCCTTACTTTTTTTGTGCATTTTTTTTAATTTAGAGTAATGTCGTGAGATTTGCAGTCTGATGCAGCCGCAAAACACCAAATTTCATGACTTGTTCGAGACAATGAATTCAAATTTTTAAATTCTCTCTGAATTGCACAGTCAGTTTGTTTACACCTGTTATTTGTTACATGTACTTTTTGTTTGCACTACCAATATGTAGTAATCTTGCCTGGCCCGGGGAGAGAGCAAAAGAATTTCAGGATTGTATGTTTCTTCCAAACAGAGGCCGAGTCAGCCCCACGAGGAGGGTATTAACCATTTAATCAAACCTCATGAAAGAATTGCGGGGGGGGGGGGGAAGATGCGTCTGCAGGGAATTAGACACGAACCATTCAGCGAGACCTGCGCCGGTCCCTCTCTGAACCACCCATGCGGACCCCCGAGCAAAGTGACGGACAGCACGGCCGACCAATCGGAAGGCGGGTCCGTGAACAGGTGGAGCGGAAGGGACCAATGAGGCTTTTCTGTTTTACGGAGGGGGCGGGGCAGGACGGTCGCCGCTGCTGCTGCTCGCCGGTTGCGCTTGTCCTTCTGGCCGCTTCGTGACTGAGGCCATGGCGGCCAGCAGCGCGTTGACGGTGCTCTACCTGCTGATGGGACTGGCGGTGACTGAATCCTGCAAGGTAAGGCCGAATCGGGTCACCTCCTGGGGCCGAGACTGGGATGTCGGCGGATCAGCGCAGCTGCAACCTGGGCCGGCGATGGTCCTGTCCTGTCCTGTGATGTGATGTGGCCACCCGCGTTAGCAGTGGCTTCCCTGTCAGCATCTGCACATTTCATCCTCCCATCCCCAGAGGATCCCCACACCCCCCCCACCCCCACCCCCACCTCCACCTCCCCCCACCCCCACCTCCCCCCACCCAAACCCCCCACCCACATCCCCCCCACCCAAACACCCCACCCCACACCCACACCCCCCCCACCCACACCCCCCCACCCAAACCCCTCCACCCAAACCCCTCCACCCACATTCCCCCAACCCACATTCCCCCAACCCACATTCCCCCAACCCACATTCCCCCAACCCACATTCCCCCAACCCACATTCCCCCAAACCACATTCCCCCAACCCACATTCCCCCAACCCACCCAAACACCCCCCCCCCCCAGCACCTTCTCCTGTGGCCGCAGGAGGTGCATCATGTGCCCACACCTCCTCCCTCACCACAATCCAGGGCCCCAAACAGACCTTTCAAATGAAGCAACACTTGTATATCCATAGAACTGATTTACTGCATCCAGTGCTTCCTTTGTAGCCTCTACATTGGAGAGACTAGTTGCAAATTGGGGGATCACTTTGCTGAGCTCTTCTGCTACAGTAACAGAGACCTCCCAGTAGCCAACCATTTCAATTATGTGTCACACTCCCATGCTTGCATGTCTGTTCATGGCCTTGTGCACTATCCCACCCAGACCATCTGCAGATTGGAGGAACAACTCCTTATTTTCCATCTGGGCGCTCTCCAGACAGATGGCATTAACATCAACTTCTCTGGTTTCTGCTATTTTCCCCTTCCCTCTTTTCAGTTTTTCCAGTTCTCCTTCCTCCCTCCCCCTCCACTCACCCAGCCATCCCTTCTCCCCGATTGCTGCTTTTCCCTCCTCCACATATCAGCTCCTACCTTTGCCCCTCCTCCACCTTTTTGTTCAGATGCCTACCAACATTCTTCCATACCTTGATGAAAGGCTCAAGCCCAAAATGTTGGTTATTTATTTTTACCTTTGGTCTATAAAGGACACTGCTTGACCAGCTGAGTTTCTCCAGAATTTTGTGTTTTTACATGTATAGGAAGAGTTTAGAGGAATATGGGCTGAATTCTGGCAAATAGGACCAGCTTGGTTGGCATGGACAAGTTGGGCTGAAGGGTCTGTTCCTTGCTGTTGAACTCTGACTCTAGGAGTGTAAATGGCTGCAATTAGAATTAGATCTTTTTGTAATCAGAGAGAAGAGGCAATAAATGGACAAATAAAGATAGTCGATGATGAGAGAGATGAGTTCAGGAAGCGGAAAAAGTTGTAATGAAGTGGGGGAAAAAATGAAAGGGAGTGGTTGGAAAGGAAGCCACATTTCCCCCACTACCTCCTGTCTGAATGCAGATTGTAGTCATTGCAATCAGCCACAATAAAGCATCTGAAAGG
Source organism: Narcine bancroftii (assembly GCF_036971445.1). Lineage (NCBI taxonomy): Eukaryota > Metazoa > Chordata > Chondrichthyes > Torpediniformes > Narcinidae > Narcine > Narcine bancroftii. The sequence continues at coordinate 224,335,028 of NC_091473.1, read as the reverse complement.
GTAGAAGGAGAGTGAGAGAACAGAGAAAGGAGGGAAGCAGGACAAAGAAAAGGAGGGATAGAAACTAAATGAGATTGCAGTTCCTTTAAATAACAGTGATCAAATGCAATTAAAGAAATTCTGCACTTTTTCAGTTTGTAATGAATGTACCATCTCAATGTGGCAGAGTGCCTGTTTGTCCAGTATTTGTGTTGCTTTGAGGGAGACCATGTATAACATGCTATCCCAGAATCTGCACTGTTATTCTGCTTGCACAGACTGTCAAAGTCAAGGATGATTTACTTCCACTCTACCTGTGTGGGCATTGAGTAACTATTGAGGCCAATGTTGGGATCTAGAGACTTTGCCACAGCTAGAAGAGGAGGTTCTTGTAGTGCAGGTGTTTGGATCACTTGGGAGGTGTTGTATTCCTTTCACTATTTGCAATTAGTCTCTGTGTGCTATCAATGCATAGACTCGAGGTTGTCAGTGCTAGTGTTGTTATCTAAAAGTAACAGCAACCTACTGTCTGCATGAGCGCAGTTGCGTTTGAAGATGTTGATGTCGATGCCTTCCACTTTCACAGTTTATGCTAATACAGCCTTCAGAAGAAGCAATCGAATGTGGGGAAGTCGTGGATCCAGTTGCAGAGGGAGGGGCTGAGACCAAGGTCTTGGAGTTTGGGGGTGAGTTTACTTGGCACCGTGGTGTTGATAGCAGAACTGGAGTCAATGACATAAGTGTCTGTTATCCAGATGTTGCAGGGCTCAGTGTAGGATGAGGGACATATCATCTGCTGTGCACCTGTTGCAGCAATAGGTGAATTCAAGTGGGTAGAGGATGGCAGGGATGCTGAAGTTAATGTGAGCTATGACCATGGTGGTGATGCCGGAGCCACTGGGCAAGAGTCATTTAGGAACTCCAATTAGGAAGTGACCTTCTTGAAGAAGGTAGGTACTACTGCCTGAAGCAGACAGAAGTTGAAGATGTCTGAATATTTCTGACGGCTGATCTGAACAGAGTTTGACGACGTGTCCAGGTTCACTCCAATGAAAGCTGATCTGATGTCTTTGGCGGTGACCAAGGTTGCAAATGTGTCTGAAGTTGATGTATAACTGCTGGCTTACAGACCTCCCGTTCAAAGCGAGAATAGAACTGCTGACTCGCACCTTCAACCACCGGGTTCAGTACTCCCATTGTCTCGTGTTTGCACATTATCCCTGTGACTACTGGGTGCTCTGGTTTCTTCTGGCATCCCAAAGATGTAAGTTGGTAGGTTAATTGGCTATACATATCTAGGTGAGGGGTATAACTTGGGGAGAGTTGATGGGAGTTTGGTGAGAATAAAAAGGGATAGGTATAAATTGATGGTTGATGGGATGAAGACCCTGTTTCTTTGTATGAAATTGAGTTATCTGAGTTACAGCATAATCCTTTTGCGGCTTTTTGTATTCGCTCAATTGTCGTGAAGAGTTTCAGTCTGAAATCTTGACAATTCTTTTTCTCCCACTGTCGCTGCTTGACCCACTGAGTTCCTTCAGAAGATTGTGTTTTCATACACACTGCAGCTTGGAATTTTTGTTATTTACTGCAAACTTCAGTTTTGGCTTTCATATTGGTAAAGCTGTATTATTGTGTGTTTGGAAGCTGTTTATCCTTGTATCAAATTCTGCAGTAATAAGGGATGAAGTATTTTAGTAATGTTGGGAAATGATCATGATTTCAGTTTGTTTCTTTAGAGCTCTGAAGATGTGAGGTGCAAGTGCATCTGTCCTCCGTACAGGAACCTGACTGGCCACATTTATAACAAGAATATCTCCCAGAAAGACTGGTAAGACTAGTCTTAACATTTCAGTTATATTGTGTGGGTGCATGACAAGATGGCTTTCTTCTTTTCAATCTTTTTATTAATCATACCATAGGTAAGTAAATAGGAGTATATAATCAAAAAGGTGAAAAAAATCACTATAACATATGATATAACATATTGCATTACACCACAATTACCTAATATGTTCTCATCTCTTCAAACTGAAATCTTCAAAAATAAAATGTTATTGTATAAAACCTTACCTAATCTGGAAAAAAAAGTCTGAGCAGCCTATCCTGAGAATTTATTAATAAAATTTAATCAGCTGGTCTTCACCAACAAAGAGAAAAGAAATAATATATAGTCCAGAAGAGAAAATAATTATACTAACCAAGTCCTGTGGAAGTAATTTATAAAAGGTCGCAAGTCTCTTCAAATTTAACAGAAGCATTAAATATATGACTCCTAACTTCTCTAAACCTAAACAATGCATAATTTGAGAGAGCCACTGAGTCAAAGTAGGTGGAATGAAATCTTTTCATTTAAATAAGATAGCTCTTTTAACCGGCAATGTAGAAAAGGCTACAACCCGATGTGTGGAAGTGAGAAGTCGTATCACTTCTGGAAGTATAATTCCAAAAAGAGCAGTCAATGGGTTTGTTGGAAACTGATGTCCAGTATAGCTGGCAAAGTCTTAAAAATACCTATCCAACATAGGACATGACCAAAAAGTATGAGTTAGAGAAGCCACTTCTGATTTACATCTATCACTAATAGGACTAACGTTAGAAAAAATACAAGCCAATTTGTCTTTCAACATATGAGCCTGATGTAGAATGGCTTTCTAAATAGCCCAATTTCATTTTTTTAAATTAGTTTTCTGAACTGGTGGCAGTTCAATTAAATAAAGTTATGTTGTGTTCAAAGACTTTTACTGTTTTTGTGGTGCTTTCAGAAATTCAATTTGCTTTTCCATAAAATATGAGAATCATTAACCTTAGATTGAATCTGTTTATGTGGAAGTCCCATTGATGCCAATATGTTGGTTTTAATGAAACTCTTGAGATTTTGTAATAAGTGCTGTCAGATAATTGTGCTGGAAACATTCAGCAAGATCAAGATGCATCTATGGAAGGAGAAATAATGTTAATCTTTCAGATTCAAGCTCTTTTGTCATGTCCGATATTGTAATAATGTGAAATATTACCTCTGTTTTGTTTTCCATAGCATTTTCTATTTTTTTTGCTTTAAAGAAAAACTGCAAATGGTTTAGTTTTGCCCTGTCTATTAAAAATGCAGGCAAAACAACCCAGTCAATCACTGTCACCCATCCATCATTCCCAGTTTCAATCAATAAAGCGATGAAAGAATAGTGGTACCATGTAGCTCTTGCCTCCAGTAATCTTGTACATGTGCAGTTATGAGACCTTCATTTTCAGATCTCATCATAATAGCAGCCCAAATGTGGATAAAAGGAGTGAATCTCCGATGTGAGGTGAAAATGACTCCTCTGATCATCGGGGCATTATTGATTGGATGTGGGATCAAGGAGTCCTGGTAAAATTGAAGTTGATGGAAATCAGGGTCAATACACTCCACAATGAAGTCTTACTTGACACAGAGAGGTTGTTGGAATTTAGTAATCTCAATCCCCAGGAATTCTTCCAATTGATTACCCAAGCCCAATCCTTTTTAGGTGCTTTGACAAGGATCTTTCCTTTGTAATGTTAAAACTGGAGATATTTTCTCATGGTCAAATGTCATGCCCATGTGGATCAATATTCAATTTTGGACTGAAAAGTGGCAATTTACATTCATGACAGATAGCGATGAATCCTATTTTGAGAGAGTCCATGTACTTCAAGCAATTTCCATTGCATCACTATATTGGTATCCTCTAGCAGTGACATCCTTGTTTTCTCCGTTATTCAGATCCTATTAACTAGTCCAACTGCATAATTACTGTGGACCAACTACATAAAGAACAGATCATATTATGAGTATCCTGGGATGACTAGTCAATCTTCTGCCTTGCTAAAGCATTCCCTTTATCTTCAAAAAGATCAGATGTGCAGTGGATTACTTCCGGCTTGCTGGATTTACTGAGAAGTAACCTTCTGGGCTTCATGAATGTCAAGATTAGTCACCAAGATGTGATGCATTTTTATAAATCAAGACATGAAGGGACAGGAGACTTGATCCACAGTTCAGTGACCAATGAGTGAATTAAGTCCGCCTCAGAAGAGAAGAATGAGAATGCTCTGCAAATCTCTTTGTAGAAATAACTTGATTCTGACAAAATACAGTTCAACTCCAATTATCCGAAATGGTCATCTTTTAAAAACAGTCCAGAAGCAACAGCAAAACATTTTTAACAGTGTTTAAACAAAAACAAACAACATGGGAAAGTTTTTTAAGCATTAAAATGATGTTTAATTCTCACCCCAAAAAAATGCTGGTCGCTGCTGATCACTGACACCTTCCCACTGAGGTTCCCACTGCTGCTGGGAGCCCAAGGTCCCCGGTCAGTTCCAGTCCAAAAAATTTTGGATAAATGAGGATTTCGGAGAATCTGATTTCAGATAATCGGAGTTGTACTGTAATTGATAATCCTCAGGTGTTTGTCGCAGATGGCACGAAGGTTGGAAGGATTGTGGATAGTGTAGGAGGTTGTTTTAGGTTAAAACAGGATGTAGACGGGGCAGAAAAGTGACAGGAGGCACTCAATTGGATAAACGTGAAGTGATGTATTTTGGAATGTTGAACTTGAAGGTGGAGTACATGGTTAAGGCAGAATTCTTAATGGTGTGGAAGAACAAAGGGATCTTGGGGTCCAAATCCATTGATATCTAAAGGTTGCTATGCAGGTTGATAGGGTAGTTAAGAAGGCTTATAATACGCTGGCCTTCATTAGTTGGGTGATTCTGTTCAAGAGTCGTGAGGTAATGTTGCAGCTCTATAAAACTCTGGTTGGACAATACTTGGAATATTGTGTTGAGTTCTGGTCACTTCATTACAAAAAGGATGTGGAAGCTATTGAGAGGGTGCGGAGGAGATGTACCAGGATGATGCCTGGATTGGAGAATGCATCTTGTGAGGTAAGGTTAACAGTTGGCACTTTTCTCTTTGGAGCAAAGGATGAGAGGTGACTTCACAGAAGCCTACAAGATAATGAAAGGCATAAATAGGTTGGACAGCCAACACCTTTTCCCCCAGTGCAAAAGTAGCACATACCTGAAGATATCTGTACAAGGTGAGGGGAGGAAATTTCAGCAGAGACATTGGAGTATCTTTTTTACACAGTAGGGGGCGTTTGGAATACATTCCTAGGGATGGTGGTAGAAGCTGGTAAAACAGGGACATAGAAAAGACAGACACACGAATGCAAGAAAAATAGAAGGTTATGGGGGTGAGAATGGTTCTATGTGCTTTTGGTTTATTAAATTAAAATGTTAATTAAAAAAAATTGTTCTCCATGTATTTTTTTTTTAAATGGGAGCTTCACGTCTTTAGAATTTAATTGTCCTTTTTTGCTTTCTTTTCAAACCCACTTTTTTTTATGGGATCTTAACAGTGAATAAAAAGTGTTGGCTCTTTTGAAGACAAAATTGCTGATTTAATTTTTGGCTTTGAATATTTCTCCTGTTGCTTCAGGTAATATAAATGGATAAAGATGAAGCAAAGTTTGATCTGTTACCCCAGGACTTGGCAGTTAATTTAAGCTAGGAACCCTTCAGAATTTTTTTTTTAAAATACTGTGCTCAAAAGCAGGACAGTATTTATTATATAATTAAGTCATTGAGTATGCCATCAAGTGTTGTACTGATTGGCATTTTTATAAAATGAATACCTGAACCGCATTTTCAGCTTTAGACTGCAAAGAGTCTCACCATTAGAGGGCTCTATGGTAATGCATGTTTATATTGATCAGAAACCCAAGGGTTCCTTGAGATCTGCAATGCATATTATTGAATTACTGTTAGTATTATTTCTAAGCACAAATTTTGGTTAGTGGATGATAAAATAACCTCTCAGAAAAAGGAATTATTAAAGTCAAAATGGCAAATTGGAAATGGTCTCTGGCAAAAAAAAATTGGATTCTGAACATGAGAGATTTGCTCCTTCCCTTAAGTTTTAAAATGAGTTTGCAGCTGGAGGATGCAAGCAACTTACAAGCTTTGTACCATTTACCACCAAGATCAAAACCTAAGGGCTGAAATTCCAAGGCTAATCTTCCCTATTTCCTCTGCTCTTTCCTTTCTTACTGCAATATTACCTTTGCTCATCCCATCGCCTCCTCCATAACTCAGTGCTTCACCGATTTCCCCCACCTTCACTTCCTCTGCCATACGTCTCCAATAGCATCCTATTGATTTGAATATCTCAATAGTTTAGCATCTGTCTCGCTGCTTGACGTTCCCTGTGTTCTCTTTAAATTCACAGGGGCTCTGTTTTCTACACTCCTTTTTGAACTCCACAGCACTTCTGCATTCCCTTTAAACTCCCCATGTCCATCTTTCTTGTGCTTCCTTTTTAACTGTGCTACTGCTTAACCTTATTGGGGAAAAAATGAATTAAAAGTGTGTTGGGATATCATTCAGTCGTCTGGAAAATCTACCACATTTGCACTAACAAAGCAGCATTGACTATGGACATTGCATTTACTCTTTAGATTGCTTATGCGCATTGAGAAGGTGGTGAGATGTTATGGATAGATTTGTGCTCTAACACTGCTCAGAAATGTCAGCGGATGGCGAGTGGTGTTTGAACAGAAATAACTTTTTTTCTGAGCACTGATGTTAATCACCTCAAGTGGAGATTTCTAAATTAAGCATTGCAGGGACCACAATAAACAAATGAAGGAAAATAACAATGTAGCTGAGTTAAACATGAATGTAGGCAGAAGCTAACAGAAAAGTTAAAATCAGAAGAGCAAATGAGTGCATGTCTGATGCACAGAAAGTATCCAAACATGTGTTTAAGAATATCATTAACATTCTGTATGGAGTCTTTCAATGTGCTGTGAACATAGAATATTGGAGCAGCACAGTGTAACTGTTAATGCGACTAACAATTAGTGCACATTTCTTATGGCTGTCTAGAAAAAAGGTGGGAGTGGGATTGATGGGAATACCTGATAGATGGCATAGATAAGATGGGTCGAATGCGTTAGAGTCATTGAGTCTTGCAGTGTGTAACTGCGCTTCTCAACCCAACTTATCTATGTCAGAGAAGTTGTCTACCCAAGCTAGTCCCATTTCCCTCTAAACCAGTGGTTTTCAAACTTTTTCTTTCCACTCACATACCACCTTGTAATCCCAATCCCATAGGTACTCTGTGATTAGTTCTTTTTTTTTGTCTTTGGCTTGGCTTCGCGGACGAAGATTTATGGAGGGGTAATGTCCACGTCAGCTGCAGGCTCGTTTGTGGCTGACAAATCCGATGCGGGACAGGCAGACACGGTTGCAGCGGTTGCAGGGGAAAATTGGTTGGTTGGGGTTGGGTGTTGGGTTTTTCCTCCTTTGTCTTTTGTCAGTGAGGTGGGCTCTGCGGTCTTCTTCAAAGGAAGTTGCTGTCCGCCGAACTGTGAGGCGCCAAGATGCAGGGTTTGAGGCGATATCAGCCCACTGGCGGTGGTCAATGTGGCAGGCACCAAGAGATTTCTTTAGGCAGTCCTTGTACTTCTTCTTTGGTGCACCTCTGTCTCGGTGGCCAGTGGAGAGCTCGCCATATAACACGATCTTGGGAAGGCGATGGACCTCCATTCTGGTAAGGGATTACTTAAAGTTGTATATGAGTAAAAAGGAAAAGTTTGAAAACCACTGCTCTAAACCTTTCAGATCTATGCAACTATCGTTTAAATGTCTTTTAATTGTTACATTTATACCTGTCTCTACCATTTCCTCCTTTCTTGTTCAAAATTATGTTAATGTTATGATGCACAAACTTTCTGACTGTAATCCAACCTGTCAAATGTATTTCAGTTCATTATTTGCTCTGCACATAATACGAACAAATTGTAATTGTCTTTTGATGCCTTAGTGCAAATGATATTGTGTATAGAACCTAATAGTTATTGTAAACTCCCTCTGATATACCAGGATGACTCCCAACTATTCAGCCATTCTCAACAGGTGCCATACCACATTTAAAGGAGGGGGGGGGGAGGGAAGCACAGACTGAAATCATAAAATTATTTTTTTTGTGCAGGCAGTTGGACAGAAGTACAGAAGAAACCAACTTATCCTCACTTCATGGAATGGGGCCCATGACCTTTGAACAGAATCCTAAGTGGGCCAAAGACAAAAAAGATTGAGAATGGCTGATTTAGATCATATTTTCTGATCTGAGCTCCCTTTCTGCAATTTATCTGTTAGAACCGTTTTCTGCCTTTTTTGAGATATGCTTAGGTAGTACTAACACTAGGTATGTTTAAGAAAAGGGATATATCTAATGTCTATGAGGAGGACAGATAGTTTAAAAAAAAAAGCCTACTTGCATTTACTCTAAGGTTAGACGAGACAAGAGCTAAAGAACGTAGGTTAAGATAAAAAGGTTAACCATAGAACATTACAGCACAGGAACATGCCCTTTTGCCCTTCTAGTCTGTGCCAATCTATGTTTCTGCCTAGTCCCACTGACCTACACCCAATTCATAGCCCTCCATACCTCTCCCATCCTTGTACCTGTCCAATTTCTTAAATATTAAAATTTAGCCTGCATTCACCTCTTCAGCTGGCAGCTCAATCCACATTCTCACCATTCTCTGTGTAAAATTTCCCCTATTTGCTCACCCTAAACTTTTCCCTTTCACTCTTAACCCATGTCCTCTCTATCTCACCTACCCTCAATGGAAAAAGACTATCTACATTTAGTCTGTCTATCCCCATCATAATTTTAAATACTTCTCTTGAAATCTCCCCTGTTTAACCTTTCCATTACTCAGTTCCTGAAGTCTGGGCAACATTCCAGTAAATATTCTCTGCATTTTTTCAATCTTATTGATATCTTTCCTACAGTTAGGTGACCAAAACTGTACTCCAAATTTGGCCAAATTTATACAGCTTTATCATAACATCCCAACTCCTATACCCAGTACTTTGATTTATGAAGCCATTATGCTGAAAGCTCTCTTTACAAAATTATCTGACTGTGACACCACTTTCAGGGAATTGTGTATCTGCATTCCCAGATCCATCTATTCTATTGTAATATTCAGTGCCTTACCATTTACCTTGTATGTCCTTTCTCAATTTGTCCTTTCAAAATCCAGGACTTCACACTTGTCTGAATTAAATTTCATCTGCCATTTTTCAGTCAATTTTCGAGCTGGTCCAGACCACTGCAAGCTTTGAAAGTCTTCCTGGCTGGCCACAACACATCCAATCTTTGTCATCTGCAGATTTTCTGATCCAATTTACCACATTATCATCCAGATCATTGATATAGATGACAAACAACCATAGTCCCAGTACTGATCCCTGAGGCACACCACTAGTAGCAGGCCTCCAGTCTGAGAAGCAATCATTCACCACCATTCTGGCTTCTGCTGTCTAGCCATTGTCAAATCCACTTTACTAACTCACCATGAATAACGAACATCTGAACCTTCCTGACTTGCCACCTGTGTGGAAATTTGTCAGAGGCCTTACTAAAGTCCATTTAGACAAAATCCACAGCTTTTCCTTCAACTTTTCTGGTAATCTCCAAGGGAAAACTCAAGATTAGTTAAACATGACCTACCATGCATAAAGCCATGTTGACTATTCCCTAATCAGTTTCTGGCTATCCAAATACTTGTATACCTGATCCCTTAGAACATCTTCCAATAATTTACCTACTACTGATGTCAGGCTCGCCAGCTTATAATTTCCAGGGTTACTTTTGGAGCCTTTTTTTAAACAGCAGAACAATATGAGCTACCCTCCAATCCTCCGGCACTGCACTGTGACTAAGGGCATTTAAATTTTTTTATGCCAGAGCCCCTGCCATTTCTACACAAGCCTCCCTCAAGGTCTAAGTGAATATCTTGTCAAGCACTGGGGATTTATCCACCCTTACTTGCTTTAAGATGGCAAGCACCTCCTCTTTAATCTGTATAGGTTCCATGATTGCGCCGCTTGTTTTCCTTACTTCCCTGGATTCTGTGCCAGTTTTCACTGAGTAAATACTGATGCAAAAAAAATTTAAGATCCTCCCCCCACCTCTTTTGGCTCCATACATAGTCATCAACTCTGCCTCTTACTATCTTTTTGCTCTTAATATGCCTGTATATTAAAAACAACCTCATGCACCTCCCTCTTCTCCTAAACTAGATCCCCAATATCCCTTGAAAATCAAGGTTCCCTATGCCTGTTAACTTTGTCTTTAATCCTGACAGAAACATACAAACTGCACTCTAAAAATTTCATCTTTGAAGGTCTCCCACTTATCAGCTTATCCCATTACACGCATTCTCGATTCTTTCTTATTTCCTCAAAATTTGCCTTTCTTTAATTTATAATCTCAAACTGAGGACCAGACCTTTCCTTCTGCATAATTAATTTGAAACTAATGGCATAATGATCTCCAGACCCAAAATGTTCCTCTACGCACACTTCTGTAACTTGTCTTTCTTCCTTAGTAAAAGATCCAATATTACACTCTCTAGTTAGTACCTCTATGTATTAATTTAGAAAACTTTCCTGAATGCATTTGATAAACTCCAAGCCATCTAGCCCTTTCACAGTTTGGGATTTCCAGTCAATAGTTCTCAATGGAAAAATAAAATCTCCTACTATCACAACCTTGTGTTTCCTACAGCCATCTGCTATCTCTCTACAGATTTGCTCCCCAAATTCTCATTAACTATTGGGCGGTCTCATAAGTGTGGTCATACCTTTCCTGTTCCTCTGTTCCACCTATATGGCCTCCCTCCGAAGATGAACCCTCAGGTCTGAGCTGCCTGAGCACAAGCTGTCCTGATGAGCAATACCACTCCTTCCCATTTCAATCCACCCCCCACCCCGCTCCAACACGTCTGAAGCAAAGGAAGCTTGAAACATTGAGCTGCCAGTGCTGCCCCTCTTGCAACCAAGTTTCATTAATGACCACAGTGTCATAATTCCACGTGCCAATCCACACTCTCAGCTCGTCTGCCTTTCCTACAATACTTCTTGCATTGAAATAGATTCCCCGAAAACATATCTTCCACTTACAACCGGTTGACTTCTAATGTTGCAAGCAGTTTTCACATAGTCTTTTCCCTCCTCCAGTCCACTATCTGCTCTAGCACTCTGGTTCCCACCCCCCTGCAAATCTAGTTTAAACATCCTAGAGCAGCACGAGCAAACCTTCCTGCAAGGATGTTGTTCCTCCTCCAGTTCAGGTGCAATTTGTCCTGTCAGAACAGGTCCCACCTTCCCTAGAGAAGAGTCCAATGATCCAGAAACCCTCCCTCCTGCACCATGTCTTAGCCATGCATTATCCTCCTATTTCTAACCTCACGAGCACATGGCATGGGTAGCAACCCTGAAATCACAACTCTGTAGGTCCTGACCTCCAACTTTGCACCGAGCTTTCTTTACCGGACCTCCTCACTCTTCCTACCCATATCAATGGACCACAGTATTTGACTGCTCACCCTCCCTCCTGAGAATCCCATTAATGATCTGAGATATCCCAGAACCTACTGCAGGGAGGCAACATCTCTATTCCCTTCCACAGAACCTCTTATCTGTGCTAACTATGGAATTCCCTATCACTACAGCTCTCCTCTTTTCCCTTCATAGCCACCGGACCAGACTCTGTGCCAGAGACCTAACAGTTGTGACTTGTCCCTGGTAGGTAATTTTTCCCCCTCCCCCCAATTGTATCCAAAATGGTACACTTGTTATTGAGGGGGAATGATCACATGGGTTCCTTGCACTGCCTGCCTGTTCCTTTTCCCTCTCTTGACTATCACCCAGCTACTTTCCTCCTGCCTATTGGGTGTGATAGGATCCCTATAATTCCATTATATTACTACCTCTTCTGAAGTTCATCCAGCTCCAGATCCCTAACTCAAACTCTTAAGGAGCTGCAGCTGGATACACCTCTTACAGGAGTAGTCATCAGAGACAACTGTGCTCTCCCAGATTTCCCACATCCTACGTTCAAAGCATTCTACTGCCCTAGCTGCTATCTCCATTACCTATTCTCTGTTTATATGCAAAGATCTTTCCTGGCCTTAGCTTATCTGAAAGAAATTTGTCCTCTGCTCTTTGAAGCCTCTTGAGCCAAGACTCTAAGTCCCACTCCTACCCTGAGCCACTCACCCAATGGCTGCTCTACACTTGCCGCACTGCTTGAGCTTCCCCTCTTGTTTGTCACTGCCCCTTATCTGTAGTATTCACTCCCACCAATCACCGTTCTGTTTAACACTTAAATTGTCCTTCACTTCTCCTCTCTGTGACAATCCTGAAATGACTTGCTCTCCAAGTCCCCGCTCCACTCCCTTTTTAAACTTGCCTACCACAAGCCTCTGGTCTTGGAATCGTTTGCTCTTCCTCTCTCCATGACAGTCCCGAAACTACTCACTCTCCGAGATGAAATGTTTAAAAGGAACTTCTTCACGCAAAGTGGTGAAAGCATGGAATGAGCTGTAGCTGGGCTCAATTTTGACATTTAGGAAAAATTTGGATTGGTTCATGGATGGGAGGGGTATGGAAGTCTGTGGTCCAGTCAATGTCAATTGGAAAAGGCAGCATTATAGTTTGGCACAGACTAGATGGGATGAATGGCTTGTTTCTGTGCTGTAGTGTTCCATGGTTCTACTTTGTGCCCAAAAGTAGACTACGCTATAAATCTGATTTGAGCGAAGTTTGATAATTCTCTGAGCATTTTTATTGCTCTCAGCACCTCTGACCCAGAGGAATGGATTGACCTCCATTGTGAAATACAGTTGCTCTGCATGCCCCGAAGTAAGAGCTAGTAAAATGAGTGACAGTCTCTGTTCCCCACCCTTTTTCTAAGTGTCCTACTGGTCTTCATCCTTTTTCTCGAGACCCTTTCTGATGTGAAGACATTGCTTTGATCATCCCTTTTACATCAGTTTCTTTTTTTGAGACTACTAACCAACAACAATTCCTGTTCTGTAATCTTTTATTACATTGGCGTCATTAGAGGGGTAGGGTTGGAGTGGTGTTAGAGAACTATATACAAGAACCTGGTGTCAGGGATCCTGCCAATAAATATTACAATTTGAAAAATAAAAAGCATAGACCCCAGCTGCTTCCGCTCTTTTTAAAAAAATTTCATAACTGAGTCACATCCCAAGACTAGAGGATTACTTTCATGCTGGCTTTAAACTGGAGATTAAATTTCCCTAACCAAAGGACCTCTATGTGTATATTGCACCTTTCCCTAGGAGAGGAAATGGCCAGGTGGGAAAGGATTTCACTTCTGTTGGATTTAATGGGCTAGCCACTTCAAACACAGGTTGGTTTGTATTTCAATTGATGCATCAAACAGATTAAAATCAGGCTGAGCACTTAAGGTGCCATTAAGGTAGTTTACCCAAATCTTTCAATGTTTCAGTGGAGATGAAATTGGATGGAATGATTAAAAATTTCCACATACGGGAAATGCAGGAGTAATGAAATATTGCAAATTAGAACATAGAACAATACAGCCAGAATCTGATCCTTGGCACCAATCAAGATGCCACATTAAACTGAGATTCACCTCCTGAGGGGAGTTTGAAATGCTCTCTCTCTCACCTGGAGATATAAGGTAGCAAAGTCCACTTCACTGCCTGAAGAGACTATTCATTAATCCATCTTTTGATATTATTATCTCTCTTTCTGCCTTGGAATATTGTGATAATTTAATTTTTTTACTCTTGTCATTTGGTGCATCTTATGCACCTGCTTGGCTGCAGCATGTAAGAATTTTAGTGGATATGTAACTTCTAAAGTTTTTATTTTAAATTTATTTAATTTAGACATTCAGCACAGTATTAGGCCCTTTTAGCCCATGAGTCCGTGCCATCCAATTACACCCAATTGACCTTCAACCCCTGGAACATTTTTGAATAGTGGGAGGAAACCGGAGCCCCTGGGGGATAACCCATGCAGACACAGGGAGAATGTACAAACTCCTTACAGACAGTGCTGAATGCGAACCCCAATCCACATCACTGGCGCTGTAACTGCATTGTGCTAAATGCTACACTAACCGTGCTGCCCACTGGTTTACTTGTGTATATGACAATAAACTCACATTGACACATCAATACCAATTCTGAAGATGTCAAGAAAATGTTAGCTCTCTTTGTCACCACCGAGTTGACCTTTTTGTTTGTAGTATTCATTGTATAGTAACATCTTTTGCAGATCTCCATAGCATATACTGGGCATAAACAGGACCATCAATTAAATCTTTCTTTGGCTTGGCTTCGCAGATGAAGATTTATGGAGGGGTAAATGTCCACGTCAGCTGCAGGCTCGTTTGTGGCTGACAAGTCCGATGCGGGACAGGCAGATGCAGGTGCAGGGGAAAATTTTTTAGTTGGGGTTGGGTGTTGGGTTTTTCCTCCTTTGTCTTTTGTCACTGAGGTGGGCTCTGCGGTCTTCTTCAAAGGAGGTTGCTGCCCGCCGAATGCACGGTTTGAGGCGATATCAGCCCACTGGCAGTGGTCAACGTGGCAGGCACCAAGAGATTTCTTTAGGCAGTCCTTGTACCTCTTCTTTGGTGCACCTCTGTCACGGTGGCCAGTGGAGAGCTTGCCATATAACACGATCTTGGGAAGGCGATGGTCCTCCATTCTGGACACGTGACCTACCCAGCGCAGTTGGATCTTCAGCAGCGTGGATTCGATGCTGTCGGCCTCTGCAGATCTCCATAGCGTATACTGGGCATAAACAGGACCATCAATTAAATAGGTTAACATTATCAACAAAACAGAAGCTGCCATTGAACCAATTCAATATGATTTAGACCATTTCCCACAGATTTCAGAACAGAAACTCTACATTTCATACATTCCATGTGTAACAAACTTCATTCCAGTGGACATAATGTTCAAAATTCTTTAATCGTCATGTAATATTACACGAAATTACATTTAGTCTGCTGTAAGGAAGACAGATTCACCATCAGCAGAAAATACCCAATGCCCTTTCAGTCAGAGAAAGAGAAACAAAAAGAGTCTCCAGCGCTCCTGCAGTGTCTGCAGTCACAGAGACCTCAGGCCAAACTATCGGCAAACTGAGCTCCAGATCTGAACCTAACACGATCAGGAAGTCTTCAGTGCCCAAGGCCCCTTAGGAGCCCCTCCCATCCTTGGCATCCTCGCGCATTTCAGTTCTGATACCTGGTACCTCTTTAGCCAGACTCCCAATTGTCCACAGCCCAGTGTGAGTCCTTTGACTACATGGGTTCCTTGTCCCATGTCTCCAACTGCCTGCCATCTGTGTACTCTTCAGCTACAGAACACCTCACTGGCTGCTGTGATCCCTGTCACGTAGGGTCATCTCCATTTCTCAAACTGTGGGGGGGGGGTGTTCTCCCCATTTTCAGGAACCCTGTGCCAGGCCACTGCTTCCCTGGAGTCTGGAGTCTGCAATCCCTTGAGGCTGCTGCCGAGCGCCGATGCCACGGTCCAAACGCTGTGGTCACGGGATTTTAAAATGAAACATAGTTAACTCCTTTAACAGGCCAGTTAACAGGTTGGTGACTAGTGGAGTTCCTCGGGGATCGCCGTTGGTGACTAGTGGCGTTCCTTGGGGATCGGTGTTGGTGACTAGTGGAGTGCCTCGGGGATCGCCGTTGGTGACTAGTGGAGTGCCTCGGGGATCGCCGTTGGTGACTAGTGGAGTGCCTCGGGGATCGGCGTTGGTGACTAGTGGAGTGCCTCGGAGATCGGCGTTGGTGACTAGTGGAGTGCCTCGGGGATCGCCGTTGGTGACTAGTGGAGTGCCTCGGGGATTGCCGTTGGTGACTAGTGAGTGCCTCGGGGATTGCCGTTGGTGACTAGTGAGTGCCTCGGGGATCGCCGTTGGTGACTAGTGGAGCGCTGGGTCCATTGTTGTTTGTCATGTATATTAATGATTTAGATCAGTGTTTTTCAACCTTTTTCAACTCACATACCACTAAGTAATCCCTTTGCCATCAGTGCTCTGTGATTAGTAAGGGATTGTTTAAGGTAGTATGTGAGTGTGAAGGGAAGGTGGAGAATCACTGCTCTAGACCCAATTGTTACTGAAATATTTTGCTTGAGAAAAATTGTCATTGGTCCATTTCCTTTGGAGTTATGAAACCGTGCACATAACGAGTCAATTAGGTACGATTTAAAGCAGTGGTGTTCAAACACTTTCTTTCCACCCACAAACTGCCTTACTAATCACAGAGCACCTATGGAATAGGGAATACTTAAACTAGTTTGTGAGATGAAAGAAAAAGGTTGAGAACCACTGATCTAGATGATAGGGTGGTAAATTGGATTAGTAAGTATGCAGATGATACAAAGATTGGTGGTGTTGTGGACAGTAAAGAAGGTTATCAAAGCTTGCAGTGGGATATAGGATAGTTAGAAGAGTGGGCTGAAAGATGGTGTTTAATACTGATAAATATGAGGTGCTACATTTTGGTCGGACTAATCAGCAAAGGTTATACACGTTAAATGGTCGACCATTGAGGAGTGCAGTAGACCAAAGGGATTCAGGGATTCTGATACATAATTCCCTGAAAGTTGAATTACATATAGATAGGGTGGTGAAGAAAGCATTTGGTATGTTGACCTTCATCAATCAGAGTTGGGATGACATGTTGAAGTTATATAAGACATTGATTCGGGCAAATTTGGAATATTATGTGCACTTTTGGTTGCTAAATTATAGGATGATATGAACAGAATAGAGAGAGTGAAGAGGAAATTTACAAGAATGTTGCCTGGGTTTCAGGGTTTGAGTTACAGGGAAAAGTTGAGCAGACTGGGACTTTATTCCTTGGAGCGTAGAAGATTGAGGGGTGATTTGATAGAAGTATTTAAAATTGAGGGGAACAGAGAGTCAATGTGGACAGGCTTTTTCCTTTAAGAGTGGGGGAAATTCAAACAAGAGGTCATGGATTGAGATTGAAGGGGGGAAAGTATAAGGGAAACATGAAGGGCAATTTTTTCACTCAGAGGATGGTAGGAGTGTGAAATGAGCTTCCAGCTGAAATGGTAGAAGTGGATTCTATTTTAATATTATTTAAGGAAAAGTTGTATAGGTTTTTGGATGAGAGAGATATGGAGAGTTATGGATCGGGTGCGGGTCAATGGGACTAGGTAGGAGTAGGTGTTTGGCATGGACTACAAGGTCCGAACTGGCCTGTTTCTGTGCTGTAATTGTTATTGAAAGCCTGTACAGAGCCATTGGTAGTAGGACTGGGTGGTAGGACCCTGTGAGGGAGTGCTGTGTCTCTGCTCCCCTCTCTCCCCAGGTCTGTGCCAGCGACATCGGTGCCGTTGCAGCAGCTCTGCCATTTTTTTTGCATAATATATTTTCCTCTCTTGTACAGTTAATAATAGACCAATGTATTCATGTTTAAATCAAAAATTAGTTTGTAAGTTAGGGATTATATAGACAGCAATCACTGAAAGTTACAGCACATTTTAGTAGGGTTCTTAAAATAAAGTAACCCAACAGAACAGAACTGAGAAGTAAGGAAGTTAGGTTGAATCTGTATCAATCCTTGGTCAACAGTTAAGTATTGTCCATAGTTCTGGTCTGCAGGTTATAATTGAGATATAGTAATACAAGGAAATGTGCAGAGAAGAATAATTCCATAAATGTGAATAATGGGTTTCTTTTCTCTCAGGCGAAAAAGGCCAGATGTTGACCTAATGAAACTTTAAAATTAGGAATTTTTTTTGAGTTGTAGATATAAAAAAAAAGATTGTTTCCACTTGTGATAAAGAGAAGAATGTCAATAAAAGGAGGCCATTTTAGGAAGTCATGGGGAATTCAGAAGAAACTTTTTTTTTACTCGCTGGGCAGCCTTTATGGGATCGCCTGTCTGACCCACACCGGGACCCGCAGTACTTACAGGGGTGAGCTGTGCCGGCAGCTGCGATTGTCTCCTCCACATAGGGCTCTTTGGCAACAGCAGTCGTTTGCACCTGGCAGGCTGTGGGTTGGGGGAGTCGGGCATCATAGACCTCTGCGTGATGAGCTGTAGCCTCCAGGGAGTGGACTACCTCCATTGTCATGGTAAATAAGGCAATGCTTTCCTCCAGAAACTTCTGTCGAGCACTCCTTGAGTGCAGCCCTCGCATGTAGGCATCCCTGATAAGTCGTTCCACTTCCCCTTTGGTCACCCTGGTCTTGGCTAGGAACAGGTGGGCTAGTTCACGCCGGACCTCCAGATAGGCATCTGCTATCTCACCTGGCTGCTGGGACCTGATGCTGAGCACACCCTGGGCGTAGACCACGTTTGTCGGGGGCTTGTACATACTCTCCTGGACACCCATCGCATGTTTGTAGTCCATGCAATCCTTGATGGCCTGGAAATTTCATGGGCCCAGCTTGGTGCGGAGCACCATGAACCGTTTCTGGCTGGTGTTGATCACCTCAACCTGTGTTAGGATGATTGCCTCATTTGCATGCTTCCAGATCTCAAAGTCTGCCTGGGCATCTGGGTGTTGGGGCCAATCTCCAGGCTCCCGATCATCAGAAAATTCTCCATGGTCTCTCTTTAAAATTTTATTTGAATAAATTGTGGTGCATTGAGGTAGCAGCAAACAAGCCCAAAACTAAAAAAACTGTACAACAGGCTTTATTCCAGTAAAAGTCTGATCACCAGTTCAAGCCTTCGTGGCTCCCCGTGTGACAATGGCTCCCCGTGGGCCATCTCAAATTTATATTCTGGTCGGCTGATTGACAGCCGGCCAGGTGGAGTCAGCCCCTTAAGTGGTCTTTCTGCAGGTACACATTGACCCCTGCAGTAGGCTGGTGGTCACATCGGCAAAAATGGAAGGGTAAACTGAGTGCATAAAGAAGCCTGCCAGTTTCTGCCTGGTATCATTCATGGAGCCTCTGCCTGCACAGTAGCAAATTTTTCAGACTGCCAACATAAGGTTCTACCTGCTTCCTTTTGTAATAGATACATGAGAAATGCAGTGGATTGCTGAAACACTCAGAATTTTAAAGGGTGTAACTTCTAAAGTTGAATCTAGGTCTTCAGCCTGAAGCTGAAACCCTATTTTGAATAATTTTTGAGGAGGTAGTTGGTACTCTTTTTTTTTTCCCTCTCATCCTTAGATTATTTTTGTGGTCACATCATTCAGGTTTAATGATCAAAACCTTTGCCATTTCCCAATCAAACTTGTGGGGTCTATATCTGTCCTCTATAGATTTACCTTCAAAACTAAGCCAACAACCCAAGCCAAATTTTCACAGATGCAGTTATTGTTTTTGCTGTACAGCAGGGTAAAACTCCTTTCACTATTTTCACTTACAGAAGTATCTCCCAAGTTAACTAAAAGGTGATTTATTTTTTAGAATATAATTTGAGGTATATGAAAACCTGATTTATATTCTCGAAGAGTTTAATGAGCTATATTTTTGGCATTGGTCTATCTTGGTTACGCTCATGGTTTCCAAAACCCCTAGCTTTAATGTTCCAAGGAAGACCTTGAGATCAACTTGAGAAGCAATGGCTGCCTGTTCCACAAGTGGCATGGACTGAATTGTGACTGCGGCCACCCAAGCACAGCATCACCCTCGTTCTACATTGAGAGATCCACAGCTTTTCACGTCTGCAGCTGTTGAAGAGATTGCTAATCTTGACATCAAACTGTGCCTGCTTCCACAGCCATTTGAATGTTTATACTGAATATGTACATACCATGGCTGTGCCACCATCTGTCCAAAATAATTATAAACGATGGTGTAAGCAAACCAACTCAAAGTTGTGCTTGTAATATCTGTAGATGTCTTGAGTCTGATTGCACTTTCAGCTCGTCCATAATATTAATTAGCAGGTGAAACAGTATCTGTCCATCCATTTGTGTACAAAGTTAGACAATATAGGAAGTGTATTCATGAAAAAAACAGCATTGAACACATTTTATTTTATTTTGAGAAAGAGAGCTAGTTCTCGTGCTTCCAAACTTGAGACATTTATATTTTTGACGTACAAGTGACATTGTAATTGCAGCATAATTGTTAAAACACTTGTGAATGGATCTTCACAATAGACAATGTGGTTAAAGTGCCAATTTTTTTTTAAAGTTAATGAAAACAAAAGTTGGTGGAGGATCTTATTAAATGTAATTTATTTAGAAAAAAAAGTTCGACACTAAAGGTGGATAAATCTCCAAATCCTGGTAGCTTTTTTAAAAAAAAGTAGATGAGGATATTGTAGAAAATGTTCTATTCACTTCTTTCAACGATGCAGTTGGACCCTTAGTGATGAAAAATTGCTCGTAACACGGTTTCATTTACAAAGATTAATGGCAATAAACTGAAGAATATAGGCTTTTTAAATCTGCTATCTATTCCAGGGAAGCTAATAGAATATTATTAGGAGCAGGCATTACATGTATGACCTGATCAAAGACCTGTTCAAATATAGTGCAGCTCATGTTTGATGTTGCAGGTTGATTTTATTGGTGGAAAATAATGTGGTGGATGACCACAATATGATGCCTTAGGTGGCAGAGTTAATAGTCAAGGTTAGTGTCATCTGATTGTAAAAGTATAACCTGACAAAACCGGGTTCTCCGGTCCTCGGTGCAAAAACACCCAGACTCACAACCAGACAAATGTACATATGTCGGACAAGCATTATATCTACAAACAATAGATAAATATTTTACAGATGAGAGTCTTGGATGGTTATTGTGAGCTGTTCCTTTGGTCGTTCAGCATTCTCACTGCCCGTGGGAAGAAGCTGCTCCTCAGCCTGGTGGTCCTGGCTCTGATACTCCTGTATCTCTTCCCTGATGGGAGCAGCTGAAAGATGCTGTGTGCAGGGTGGAAGGGGTCCTCAATGATTTTTGCGCCCCCTCTTCAGACAATGACTCAGTAGATCAAGTCAATGTGGAGGGAGGGGAAGAGAGACTCTAGTGATCCTCTCTGCCACACTTATGGTCTTTGTGGATTGACCTCCGATCTATTTCTCTGCAGAAACCGTACAGGAGACGGCCAGGAGGCTCTTGATAGAGTTCCTATAGAAAGTTGACATAATGGTGGCCAGTAGCCTTGCCCGCTTCATTCTTCTCAGAACGTCACTATTACGCCTTACTGACAAGTGAGAAGATACTGTGTTCATGATAGGTCAAAGAAAATAGGAAGTGCAGAAGAATGGGTAGACTTCAAGGTAAAAGCAGGGAAGTGAATAAAATCTGGTGCCATTAGTTTGAAATTCGAGGGCTGAAGGGTGTTACTTCAGTGGCATTGAACCTTTAGACAAACCCAATGTGGAGTGCTGTGCCTGTACTCAATTTGGGCGCCGTTTCTCCTTGAGATTGATAAATTGGTTTTGTAGATGGTGCAGTTCAGATGTCTAAGAATGATACCAGGGTGAAACCATGAGGAAAAGTTACATAAGCTCAGCTTGAACTAAGTGGTTCATCCATTAACCCAATAAAAGTAACTGGACTTTTGCTAGAAATCCAATTGCAAGATCTTAATCCTGAGGACCCTTGGACAGGAGATGCACTTCTCTGGTCTCCAGAACCATGCTTCTCCCGGGCTCTCCGCATATCTCGCCTACACGCTCCTCGGGTTCCTCTCTTTTCCCCTCCCACACCCCCCACCTGCAGATGAGGAAGTGGAAGGGTGGGTTAGTAAGTATGCGGCTGACTTAGTGAAAAGTTGTGGGTAGTCTGGAGGGTTGCCAGAGATTGCAAGGGAACATTGATAGGACGCAGAGCTGGGCTGAGAAATGGCAGATGGAGCGTAACCCAGGAAAAATCTGGAGTCGTTCATCTCGGTAGGTCAAATTTGAAGGCAGAATACAGTGTTAATGAGAGGACTGGGAGCAGTGTGGACAAACTGAGATTTTGGGGACCATGTCCATAGGACACTCAAAGTTACTGTACAGGTTGATATTGTTAATAAGCTGTATATTGTGATTAGCCTTCATTAACCTTGGGATCGAGTTCAAAGGCCATGGGGTAATGTATAAAGCCTTGGTTAGACATCATTTGGAATATTGTGTTCAGATCTGGTCACCTCCTTACAAGAAAGAAGTGGATGCTTTAGAGAGGATGCAGAACAGATTTGCAAGGATGTCGCCTGGATTGGAGTGCATGCCTTAGGATCATAGGTTGCGTGAGAACTTGGTCTTTTCTCTTTGGAGCAACAGACGTTGAGAGGTAACCTGATAGAGTTGGACAAGATGATGAAAGGCATTAATTGTGTGGATGGTCAGAACTTTTACCCACGGCTGAAATGGCTAACACGGGGCATAGATTTAAGGTGCTTATCGGTGAGTACAGGAAGGATGGTTCTTCACACAATGATGTGTGCTTGATACATGCTGCCAGCAATGGTGTTGGACAATAGGATCTTTTAAGAGACTAATAGATAGATAGATACGTGGAACTGAGAAAAACGGAGGGCTATGCAGTAGAGAATCGATAGTTAGTAGTTACTAGGTTGGCACAATGCTTTGGGCCGAAGGACCCATGCTGTTGATTTCTATGGTGTTGACCGAGGAGCATTCACTGCTTATTATTGTTAAGATGGGTTTGGTGGAGGAGTAACAAAAAATAGAAGCAGGAGTAGGCCATTCAGCCCCTTGTACCTTTCATGGCAGATCGATCTCTGCACTATCCCTTGATTCTCTTTGTATCTGAAAGTCTCTTATCTCTGTCTTGAATCTATCAGTAAGCAAGCTTTCACAAGCTTCTTGGGCAGTGACCTCTAAACATTCACCGTGCTCTGAATGAACACATTACTTCTTGTGTCCGTCCTGAATGGCGAATTGAGACTCACCCTGGCAGTAGGACACATCAACGTGCACCCTGACAAACATCCAGACTGTTTCAGTGATAGCATCTGTCTTCTATGCTGCAGAGTATAGATTTATATCAGGAGAGGGCACTGTCTATATGTGCACAGTGTGAAGTAAATAGAATCTCTGAGTTAGCTTCTCGGAAGCTTGGGCTTGTACGTGCTATCATAAATTGTGTGGATTTTAGCCAGACTAACTAATGAACCACATTCTCTCACAGTTGATACAGATGATGAGTAATTGATTTAATGCCTTCTAATAAGGATTTGGACATGTCTTGAAATCTGTCGTGCTCAACATATTTTGGTCATTACAACTCAACTTGTTGGTATTACGGTGAATCAGTTACACAGCCTGTTACACAATCATCATGTTGATGATTGTGTCCCATGGTGCGGACTGTATAATGATTCACAATGAAAGTCTCCTCCTTACTTGCCTTCGTTTCGATATAGAGGTTTTGTATAAGATTCTCTACTAAATCCTATTTGCTCAGCACACAAATGCTTTCTGATCCACACCAATCTAGCAAAATTTTGCTTCAAATTTTCTTTCTTGTTTCAAACATTTCCATGGTCTTGATCTCACATAAGACTTTTGTACATTTTCTGCTTCAGTTTGGTCCATCATTGAAATTTGGACTTTAACTTGTCAAAGCCACTTAGAGACATTCCTAAAACCTTCCCCTGTGATCCACATTAATAATTTCCTTAAAGTGGCACCAATAGCCCAGTAAAAGACTTCATAGTCTTTACAGGACCATGACTAAAGAAGAAATTGGTGCCGGGCCACATAAACCAATTGATTTTGGCTGAGGAAGTAAGTTTTCAACAGCATGAAATATCGCAGCTTAAAGTGGCAACAAGCAAGGAAGGAACACGGTAGAGTATATTAGAACTCCTGGTCCTAAATAGAATTCTTTTTTTGCCATTCAGTAGATAACACACAAAGGTATCACCTGCTTGGAACACAGCTTGTTGCTTCTTTCAAGCATGTCTTGTTTGAAGGTGAACTTTCCCTATTAATGGTTTGTAGTACAAATGTGATAAGCGTTTCTGCTTATTGTTTTCCTGGCATAGTCTTTTTGCCACATTACATTCACGAGCTGTAAATAAAATGAGTAATTTTGTGCTCGTGTTCATTATGTAATTTGATATAAAGGGATGCCTGGTCTTGTAGTTTCAATTTCACATGCTTTCCACTGGAGTTATTTTAAACGGAAGTAGTACCTTTTATTAATTTCAATTTCTGTTAGTAAATGAGGCAACTATTTACTGCTGTGTAATGTATATGAAGTCACGGAGCCTCTGGGTTTTTTTTTAACTATTTGTGCAGAGTAAAATTCTTTGGACTCAAACCATTAACAGTCTTGGAATCATACAGTACAGGAGCAGGCCTTTCGGATCACCATGCCCATGCTGGCCATCAATTACCCATCTACAATAATCCTTTTTATCAACACTTGGCCTGTAGCATTCAATGCATTGGAAATTCAAGTGCTCTTCTAGATTTTCAAATGTAGTGAAAGTCCCTGCCTCCACCATTCTCTCAGCCAGTGCATTTCCGATCTCTACTATCCTCTTGCTCCTCACTGTAAGCCGAAGTCTTGTCATTTTTGAGAGCTGTTAAGGGGCAACATTTATTGCTATCTGCCTCCCATGTTGCTCTAAGCCAGATCCACACTCCATCACAGGCAGCATCCTGGTGAGCCTCCCCTGCTCCCCTCTCCAACGCAATCCTGACTTTACCGTAGGATGATAACTCTTGGTTAACCAATTTAAAGATTAAATCCCAAATCTCATTCGACAATGAAAGGCTTAAATCCTGTTCCCATGAGATTTAATTTTATCTCCCCATTGGATATTAAAAGGTTGTGACTGTTGAAAGTTGGTGAGAATTGATGCAATAGGGCACAAGTACAGTAATTTTATCCAAGCAATAAAATTGGACTAAAATTAAATTTTTCTAAAATTGTAAATAAATACCCACTCCACATGGTCAAATGCTTTCTCCGCATCTAAAGAAAGGACCCATTCAGGAACTTCATCCGAGGGTGAGTATAAAATGTCAAATAAGCAACATATATTGAAATAAGAATACCGTTTTTGTTTTTAAAGCTGGTTTGGACCTAAAATAATTGCCAATCTATGGGCCAAAACTTTAGCCAAAATTTTAACATCAACATTTAATAAAGAAATTTGGCCTGTTGGAGGAGTGATCTAGAGGATCTTTTCCTTTCTTTATAATGAGTAATTATTAGCCTCATTGATTGATGCTGGAAGGTTACCTTCTTTAAATGACTCAAACAACACAAAACTTAAATAAGGAGAGAGCAAAGAAGAAAATGATTTAAAAAATTTTGAAAGAAACCTATCAGAACCCAGTGATTTTACCAGATTGTAAAGAAGAGATAGCCGCAGTTATCTTTATTTGTGATTAAAGGCTCATCTAATCTCATTTTGTTATCTGGAGAAAGTGTGGAAATATTTAAACAATTTTAAAAATTCTCCATCGAACTCTTAACATTTTGAAATTTAGAAGTGTAAAGTCGGGAATAAAAATTCTGTAATGTGTCATTCATAAGTGATCCAAAATCACATACCATCCTCTATTTTAATTTTGTAATTTGCTGTCTTGCTTCATATTCTCTCAACTGATTACCTTGCATCTTACCAGATTTATCACCGTGGATATAAAGCAGACTCCTTCAAAAGTTGGCATTCAATTGTATGTTGTGAAAGGAGATCTAATTTAGTTTGAAGTTTCACTCGTTTTTTGTATAGTTCTGCATTTCTAACTTGAGCGTATTGATGATCTATTTCTTTAATTTGATTAACTAATTTCAAATGCTCTTTATTAGCCATTCTTTTCATATTCACAGTATAGATAATTTGCCCCCTAAGGTAGGTTTTCAATACATCCCAGACAATCAGATTGGAGGTTTCTGAAAAAGTATTTGTCCTAAAGAAAAAGGTTATCTGCTCATCCATAAATTTCACAAAATCACTATCAGACAGTAAAGTTGAAATGAAACACCATCTATTTATTTTAGCAAGGTCAGGAAGGGGCATAGTACAATAGGGGCATGATCAGTTATCAGTATACTCTTGTAATCACAAGCAAGTCAATAGGATTAATTGTCAATAAGAAAATAATCAATCTGAGAAAAACTATGATAAACATGTGAAAATAAAGAGTACTCTCTCCTATTTGGATAAAGAAAACTCCATATGTCAGAAGAACCATAATCTGATAGGAAGGATTGAATAAATGAGGTGGACTTGCTCACTATTGCAGGATTGGGAGAAGATGGATCCAACACAGGATCAAACTAACAACTGAAATCTCCACCAAGCACGAGAGTAAGTCCACATCAGGAAAAGAAGAAAATAGTTTTTTCAAAAAACCCACATCATCCACATCAGGGGCATAATCATTAGGCAAGAACCACCAATTTATTATACAATTTCCCTGAAACAATAAAATAACGACCATTAGTACCTGATCCCGGTGCTTAATCTTTTAACCGAAAACCGAACATTTTTTTCAGTGGCTATCAACTGCTCACTAAACCTCGCGTTTGGCGGCAAACATGAATATCCTGTGTTGGTCTGCATCAGTAAATAGTGGAATCCTAGGGAATCTTTATTTTATAAGTGCCAGCAGGAAAAAAAAAAGAGTCCAGCACCTCTAATTCACCTTATAGGGATTCAACGTAGACGGCTCAATGTCCAAATCCTCTTCTGCTCACGGACTTTGAAGACTGTGAAAATGTCAAAAAGAGCTGCTGAGTCCATAGGCATGTGGCAGGTGAAGCACAGAACTGGGGTTCTACTTGCAGCAGGGCACCACTGTCCTCACCTTACCCACCTATTCAAGTCCATAGCCCAATACACCAAAACAGAGAGGATCAGACAGTCCTTGTCACTAAATACTGTATGACAAAAACTATAAAGCTTCAAAATAATAATAGTTAAATAGCCTTACAATGGACGTAATGTAGAAAAGAGACCGTCTACATAATTCCAGGCCTCAACAACTGAATCCAACCACTTCTTGTGTTCACTGGAGAGTATGGTACAGAGTCGTGAAGGATGTAGCAGGGAGGGCTTAAATCCTTGGTTGTATAATTCCAACATTGCCTCCTTGTACTCAGCTCTCTGATTCATAACTTTGGGAGTATAATCTTCTACTACTCAAACCTGTTGACTATGATATTCCAGTTTCCCTCTCTCCTGGGCTTCTCAGATCAGAGTTGTCTTTGTCTGATAGTAATGTAAAGGAATGATGATCGAATGCAGTCTCTGTCCTGGAGCCTGTTTAGGTACCAAAGAGTGGTGAGCTCTTATCGATCTCTGTCAGGGGCAGAGTGTCTCCTTCCCAAAAACCTCACATAACAATTCGAAGAAGAATTTTGTAAGTTGCCCTTCTTCAGTAGATTCTGCCAAGCCAAAGATGCGCAGATTTTGCCTTCTGCTAGATCAACAACTTTAGTCGTTAACTCCGAGTTACTTCAACGTAAGCTGGAGCAGACATCTTCTAATTCAGAAACGTGTTGGCTTAGATATTCAGAAGCATGCTCGAGTGATGACAAACACTGGCTGTTCTCCTCTACTAACTACTGGATTTGATTGATTTTGACTTCTAACAGGCAAAAATAAATATTGTTTTGTGGTTTTATTGTATTATATATGTTGAATATTTATGGGTATTGAAGGGGGGTTGGTAGAGGGGAGGGGGGAGGGGGGTAAGTGGGGGGGGGGGAAAGGGAGAAAAGACCACTGTAAATTTAATGGGATACGTTTGTACATATTTTGGTTGATATCGTTCACAGTGTGAAAAATAAAAAAATATATTAAAAAAACAGGCAAAAAGAAGCTTTGAAATCAGCCGTCTGTTAATCCAGTAGGATAGAAATACATTTTATTGTTAGGCTAGCAGTCCCTTCTTCTTTTTCCTTTTTCCCCCAGATTTCCCACTTCTTGTAGTAATTTTGAGGAAAACTAGTTTTTTTTAAAAAAAAAAGGGAAAGCTGAAAAATGTATAACCCTTTGGTTGAAAAAGAAAGATTAAAAAGTGAAAAAGATGTCAAGTAGACAGGAGTACCTGATAGTTGCATCTACATCATTTCACAGCTGGTCGGAAGTCTCGGAAACTACATTTTCAACTATATTACATTGTTCATTGATTATACTGTGTATAATTACCACTGACTCTACATGCAGACATAGGGAACCTTGGTTTTCAAGGAATATTGGGCAGCTGGTTCAGAAGAAGAGAGAGGCGTATAGCAGGATAGGCAACATGAAGCAAATTAAGTACTTGAGGATTGTAAAAGTGCAAGAAAAATATTCAAGAAAGAAATCAGGGAGGCAAAAACAACTGCACCTGATTTTTAAGGGAGGTAGTTAAAGTCGTTGAGTCACACCGCAAAAATAGGCCCTTGTGGCATTCACGCCAGCCATTGCCACTAAAATATGCAAATCAACTCTGTCCTGTAATGCAGGTCATATACAGATCGACTTAATCAATTGAGAGCTAATGCCTCAAATTTGGCTTCCTGCAGAAATTTATCTCCATTTAAGTTTGGCTTAAATCCTGTGATCCTTGGGTCCATAACCAATCCAATCAGCGTGGTCATAGTCCAGGGACCTCTTGCAATCTCTCAAAATAGCGCTGCATCTAACATCCAACACATTTCCCAATGAAGTGCAGCTAATCTATTGGCAAACTATTTGCTCAATGTTCTGTATTTGGTACCCTAATTTCAGTAATACACATTGTTGTTTGCAGATGACATCTACATGTGAACGTTATTGAAAGACCAGTTCCAAGTCATCAAGGACTTATTCATTGAAGCACCCAAGAGGACAGGCCTGACGGTCAATGCCCTCTGATGTTCTGCTCCTACTGTGTATAATTACCACTGACTCTACATGCAGACATAGGGAACCTTGGTTTTCAAGGAATATTGGGCAGCTGGTTCAGAAGAAGAGAGAGGCGTATAGCAGGATAGGCAACATGAAGCAAATTAAGTACTTGAGGATTGTAAAAGTGCAAGAAAAATATTCAAGAAAGAAATCAGGGAGGCAAAAAAAAACACGAGGTTGCTTTGGCAGACAATGTGAAGGAAAATACTGAGGATTTCTACAGGTATATTAAGAGCAAAAGGATAGTAAGGGATTAAAAACTTGGAAGTTCAGAGTGGTCGGCTTTGTATAAAAGAGATGGGAAGTCCTTTTTTTCATGAGTATTCACTCAGAAAAAAAGGGTGGAGAGTCATGGGAAGTAAGGAAAACTAGCAGCAAGATCATGAAACCTATACAGATTAGAGGAGGAAGTGCTTGCTTGACAAGATGGTCCCTTGGACCTTGAAGGAGGCTAGTGTAGAAATTGCAGGGGCTCTGGCAGAAATGTAAAATGTTCATAGCCATGGTTGAGGATTGGAGGTAGCTCATGCTGTTCCATTGCTTAAAAAAGGCTTCAAAACTAACCCTGGAAACTATAAGTCGGTGAGCCTGACTGAAGGTGTTCTCAGAGATTAGATATACAATTGTTGGATACCCATAAACTGATTAGGGGTAGACAATATGGCTGTGCATTAGCACTGGTAGGTTGTGTTTTACTAGTCTTATCAAGCTTTATGAAGAAGTTACCTGGAAAGTTGATGAAGGAAAGGTTGTGGATGTTGACTACATTTATTTTAGTAAGGTCTTTGACAAGGTCCCACATGGGACATTAGTCAGAAAAGTTCAAACACTAGGTATTCATGGTGAAGTTGTGAACTGGATTCGAGAATGGCTGGATGGAAGAAGCCAGAGAGGAGTGGTTGATGGTTGCTTCTCAGACTGGAGATCTGTGACTAGTGGTGTGCCTCAGAGATAGGTGCTGGGACTATTGTTGTTTGTCATCTATATTAATGATCTGGATGATAATGTGGTAAATTGGATCAATAAGTTTGCAGATGACACTAAGATTGGAGGCTTTGTGGACCAGCTGGAAAAATGGGTGGCAAAATGGCAGATGGAATTTAATGCAGACAAGTGTGAGGTGTTGCATTTTGTAAAAACAAGCGAGAAAGGACATGTACAGAGAATGTTGGGGCACTGAGAAGTGCGGTACAATAGAGGGACCTGGGAATACAGATACATAGTTCCCTGAAAGTGGTGTCACAAGTGGATAGGGTTGTAAAGAGAGCTTTTGTATTATTGGCCTTCATAAATCAAAATACAATATTGAGTATACAGTAAGCTGGGATGTTATGGTAAAGTTATGTAAGATATTGGTGAGGCCAAATTTAGAGTATTGTGTGCAGTTTTGGTCAACTAACTATAGGAAAGATATCAATAAGAGAAAGAATGCAAAGGTTTACTGAGATGTTGCCTGGACTTCAGGAACTGAATTACAGGGAAGAGTTAAATAGGTTAGGACTTTATTCCCTGAAGTATAGAAGAATGAGGGGAGATTTTGAGAGAAGTATTTAAAATTGAGGGGGATAGACAGTAAATGTAGATAGGCTTTTTTCCATTGAGGGTAGGCGAGATGCAAACCAGAGGACATGGGTTAAGAGTGAAAGAGGAAAAATTTAGTGGGGGGGGGGAACTTCTTCATACAGAGAGTGGTGGGAGAATGGGATGAACTGCCAGCTGAGGTGGTGAATGCAGGCTCAATTTTAACATTTAAGAAGAATTTTGGCAGCTACATGGATGGACGAGGTATGGAGGGCTATGGGTGCAGGTCAGTGGGACTAGGCAAAAAACCACAGACTAGAAGGGCTGAAGGGGCCTGTTTCTGTGCTGTAGTGTTCTATGATTCTATAAAGATCAACAATGAGATACAGGAGAGCATGGACCATATCTCAGCAGCAACCTTTCACCAAATGCAGATAACCATCCCTATCAGAAGTCTTCAGACTTCTGAGAAAAAGTGTCTGAAGATCAAGACTTCAAACCCAACTAGTCAGCAGGGATTCAGAATCCGAATTCATTTTCATGAACAAGTCACAAAGTGCGTTGTTTTGTACCAGCATCACAGTCCAAATATTTATATATACCACCTTACAAAAATAAATAGTTCCTGCCTTCCTCTGTGGTTCTGTGGCGTGGACTTACCTACAGTGGATTCCCTAAAATGCTGGGAGCAATTTCACCCCTGCTAACTTTGCAGAATCAATGGAAACTCCCTTGCTGAGGGAAATGTCCTCAGCGTCCAGGTCACATGATCACTGCTTTCTCCTTGTTCGCATATCCAATACCAGATCACTGAAACTTTATTCAGAACTCTGATACAGCAATAGGTTGTCAAGTGGACAGAGGTGGATTCATGGATTTTTTAATTTTGAGATACAGCACGGTAACAGGCCTTTCCAGCCCAGGAGCTTGGGTCTCTCAAATACACTCATGCGACCAATTAACTTACTAACCCTGTACATCTTTGGAATGTAGGAAACTAAAGCATCCATGTAGAAATGGGGAGAACATACAAACTCCTTACAGATAGCGCCAAATTCAAAACCTGGTCGCTGATGCACTAACCATGCAGCCCCTAATCTTCTTGAACATCCCTGCCGACTCCTAGAAATCCTGGGCCAGCGATTGCTCAAAATGGACAAGGTGGGCTATCTTCGGTCCATCCAATGAGAGCACGCAAAAACTTTGTGTAAGCAGTCCCATCAAATACATTGTCCCACCTCTGTCAGAATTTGTAATGGGCCCCACACTAGAGCAGAAGCAATTCATCATCAACCTGAATACGTGCCTAACCTTAGCTTGACTGTCAGATCTTGAATAAAAATACAATTTAATTATTTTCCAGACAGCCATCTTCAGATTGTTATTCCACAGCACAAAACTACTGACACCTAAATTCCAATTCTGCTCTCAGAGCTGATCTGACTAATGCTTCTGTCTGCTGTCCATTAGATCTGCTGCCATCTGAGGATGGCTGTCTTGAAAATAATTAAATTGGATTTTTATTCAAGACCTGACGGTCAAGCTAAGGTTAGGCTTATTCAGGTTGATGATGAATCGGTCAGTTTCTCATCCATATCCAACAGAGGTGCAAATAGATTGTACCTCTGTAGAATGATTTATTTCAATATAGGATAAATAATTTTGAAAGTCATTGAGCCACTAAAGGAGCTATCTTTTATTACAATCACTGGTATTTCTGATCTTTATTTATTTATTACTTAACATAATATCTTTTACATTAGCAAAATATATTTTGACATTTATTATTAAATAAAAAGTACCTGAAATTATTCTCCTTACCATCATCTGAACATTCCAAATCTACCTACTTTGAAAACAAAACAAGATTACAGAAGATAAAAAGCAAATCAAACAGCAGCTCTGGAGGAAACTGTTTTAGCATAGAGCCATCCACAGATTTTGTTTTGCCTGTTATGTAACTTTTTGTCTTTGGTTCTTGTTTCCATAGCATGTATTTTAGCGATTTATCCATGTATTTTGCAGCTTGGTGTGCCTATTGATGAATTAAAAAGTGTATGGTAGTGTAATATGTTTTTGTTGCAGTAAAAAAAAATCCCATTGACATTGTGATTGAAGGGATTCCTTTCAAAAACCAACCACATTTTTGAAGTTATTTCTTGTGCTGAGAGACCATGTTCAGTCATTTATGTCGTTTGTTTTCAGTGACTGTCTGCATGTGGTGGAGCCCATGCCAGTCCCAGGCCGGGATGTGGAGGCTTACTGTTTACTGTGCGAGTGTAAATATGAAGAAAGAAGCACCACTACAATCAAGGTACAGCCAACCTTCTATTTCCTCTGATCCGCCTCCAACAGTGGAGCTGTCCACTTTGAGCGTAGCCTAAAATAAAAACCGATGTTAGTGGACAAAGTGTGTTAGAATGGACTTTCTTTTTTATAAAAAAGACAAAATTCAAATAAAAGTGTCCTTTTCAAACTGAAAAGAGGTGACTAGTGAATTACCATAAGGACGGGTTCTTGGCCAACCATTGTTCTAAATTTGCTGATTCCCAAGACTTCTATGTCTTTGCCCTTGAAACCTCTGTTTCTCCTTCTACAAATGCTGCTTGGACCTGCTGATATTTCCATCTTCTGCTGTTCAAGATGCAGGGGAAGAAAAGTTAAAACAATATCACGACGGATAAATCATTAGATGAATTAATAGGATTTTTGACCTACAAATTTCATGGCTGTGATGGCCTTCATCATAGGGGTTAAAACTTAGTGATTGTGAGAGAATGGGGCCTCAGTTATTACCTTCCAAAATCTGTGGATAGGGGAATGGTTCCAGCAGTTCAGAAAGAAGTAAATATTCAACAAAGAAGAGCGGATCAGGGTATTACCGATTGAGTAGTTTATTATTGGGGAAATTGCTGAAACCATGATTCAGGAAACAAAGGGAGAAAAGCATTGCCTAGGTCAACATGTTCAAAAAGTTGTTCCTGATAAATTTAGAACCACAGTTAGTGTATTGGTTAGCACCATGCTATTACAGCACCAGCGAACCAGATTTGAATCTGGAGCTGTCTGTATTGAACTTGAATGTTCTCCCTGTGTCTACATGGGTTTTCTTCCCACATTTCAAAAGTGGTTGTAGGTTGATGAGTGTATTTGAGAGGCATGAGATCCTGTTCCGGAAAGGCCTGTTACTGTGCTCTTCATTTAATTTTTTTAAAAGTTATTGATTTTCTTTGAGGGTGCAACCAGTAGGATGGGTAGACCAAGTAAATCCAGTGAATTTGGATTTCCAAAGAGCATTTGTTAAGATGCCATGTGGAAAATCATTGTACAAGAATAGAGCTTGTATTGAGAGTGGATTGGTTAAAAGACCATTGTTGGGTGAAGTAAAACATCTCCATTTATAATCAATGAGATGTCTCAGGGATTAATGAAATCACAAAGTTAACGAAGAATTGTAATGTATAAGTTTGTTGATGATACAAAGAAAAATGAAAATATAAATGTATTTTATATTTAATGAAAAAACACATCCAGTGGAGAATGCAAGACTGTAGAAAACCATGATGTTAACCACTTGGTAAATAGAATGGGAAAGAACAGTGGTAATTTTGTGGTGTGAAATGGTTAAATGTTGTTGTATGGAGAGATGTGGTGATTCTCAAGAAAGAATGTCAGGAAGTGAGGATGTAGATACATTTATTAATCAAAAAAGCACTGGGAATGTCAGCCTTCTTAGCAAGTTGGACGAGTACTAGATTTTTAAAAATTCACCTTAATTTGTTTGAGAATTTGCTGAAAATGTATCTGGATTGGGGGGAGGTGGAGTGGGAAGGGTGGGGGAGTGGTGAGATAGGATGTGATTGAGGGAAGGGAGGGTATGAGGTAGAGAGAGAAGAAGGGAGGGGTGAAATGGAGGGAGGGTGTGAGAAAATGAAGAAAATGGTGAGACAACAAGGTATGGCCAGGTAAGATCTTTGTATTTAAATTAGGAAGAGTTCATGGAGTCAGCAGCTAGGGCAGTGGAATGCTCCAATTACAGGATGTGGGAAATCTGGGACAGCACAATTGTCCCTGATGACTACACCTGCAAGAGGTGCTTCCAGCTGCAGCTCTTGGGAGACTGAGTTAGGGAGCTGGAACTAGATGAACTCTGGATCATTTGAGAGGCAGAGGTAATTATAGAGAGGAGCTTTAGGGAGACAGTCACCCCCCCCAAAGGTCAGGAGGAAAGTACTAGGTTGATTGAGGAGAGGGAAGGAGAATAGGCAGACAGCACCGAGCACTCCTGTGTCCATTCCCCTGAACAATAAGTATACCATTTTGGATACTGTTGGGGGCATGATCTACCAGGGACAAGTCATGGTGGTCACGTCTCTGGCGCAGAGGCTGGCCCCTCAGCTCAGAAGGGAAGGGGGGGGAGAAGAGGAAAATTATTGTGATTGGGAGTTTGTTGGTTCAGCGAGCAGATAGGAGGTTCTGTGAATGAGATTGAGGCTCCTGGATGGTATGTTGCCTCCCAGGTGCCAGGGTCAAGGGCACCTCTGATTGAGTTCACAGCATTCTGGAGGGGGAGGGGGAGGGTGAGCAGCCAGATGTTGTGGACCATATGGAGATCAATGACATAGATACAAGTAATGAAAAGGTCCTAAAGAGGGAATATTGGGTGTTAGAAAACAGGACCCAAGGGTGATAATCTCAGGATTGTTGCCTGTACCACACATCAGAAAGGTAAGAATATGAAGTTGTGGCAGATGAATTGTGGCAGAATGGCTGAAACGTTGGTACAGGGGACAGGGATCAGATTTGTGGATCGTTGGGATCTCTTCTGGGGAAGGTCTGACCCGTACAAAAAGGATAGGCTACACCTGAACTGGAATGGACCAATATCCTGGCAGGCAGCTTTGCTAGAGCTGTTGGGGAGGGTTTAAACTAGTTTTGCAGGAGGGTAGGAACCAGAATATGAGTGCAGAGAATAGGGCAGAAGATCAAAAGCATGATGCTATATGAGGAAGGACAAAATGCAGCCAGTTAGAGGGTTGAAATGTACATTTCAATGCTAGGAGAATTAGCAATAAAGGGGATGTTCTTAGAGCATGGATCAGTACATGGAACTATGATCTTGTGGCCGTTACAGAGACTTGGCTGGAGGAAAGGCAGGATTGGCTGATGCAGGTACTGAGCTTTGGGTGTTTTAAAAGGAATAAGATGGGGGGGTGGTGGGTGGTGAGTAGGATTACTGATCAGGGATAGCATCATGGCTATAGAAAGGGAGAATGCTGCAGAGGGAGTATCTACTGGGATGATGTGGGTGGAAGTCCGAAATCGGGAAGGAGCAATCACTGTACTAGGAGTAGTCTACAGGCTCCCAAATACCCCTTGGGATACTGAGGAGCAGATAAGGAGGCAGATTTTGGAACAGTGCAGGAAATATAGGGTTGTAGTTATGGGTGATTTCAACTTCCAAATATTGACTGGCCCTCCTGACTGGAAGAGGGGTGAGTGAGGCTGAATTTGTCAAGTGTTCAAGAAGGATTCCTGAGACAGTATGTGGACTGGATGACGAGATGTGAGGCCATACTGAATCTAGTTCTGGGTAATGAACCTGGTCAGATGGTGGACCTCTCGGTGGGGGAGCATTTTGGTGAGAAGGGCTAATTACAATGGGATGAAGCAGGAGTTAGTGACAGTAAATTGGAAACAGGTGTTTAAGGATGATTAATATGGAGGAAGTTTAGGGACCACTTATGCTAGGATCAGGATAGGCTTGTCGCACTTGGACAGGGAAAAGATGGGAGGAAAAGAGAACAGTGGTCGATGAAGCAGGTGAGGTAACTTGTCAAGAGGAAGGAGCTCCTTTCTTAATTATCAAACCTTTTTCAAGCTCCTGTTATGAATTTGATAGAAACTATTTAAAATCTACAACCTTCTCAGAAAAGATTCATATCTTTTGTATATGATGCTTTACTGAAATCATGGCAAGCTTCATTGAATAAAATTAAAAAGGCATGGGAGCAGGATCTCCATATTTCAATTCATGAAGATTTTTGGAGCTCCATTTATAAATTGGTTAACACATCATCTCAATGTGCCCATCACTCAATTTAAAGTTGTGCATAGAGCTTGTATGTCAAAAGTTAAACGAACTCTTATTGTAACAGATGTAGAAATGAGGACGGTTCACTGATTCTTATATTCTGGTCTTGTTTGACCCTTGTCAAATATTGAGAAGAGGTCTTCTGTACTTTATCAATAATTATTAATGTAAAACTAACACCAGATCCTTTAATAGCCATGTTTGGGATGGTTGAACAGAAGATGGTGGAATTGTCTCTCTTATTGCAAGATGTGTTATTTTGATCAGATGGAAAGAAGCTGTCCCTCCCACTCATAATCAATGGTTATATGATTTGATGTCATATTTAACTTTGGAGAAAATTAAATGTTCAACAACTGTTTTAAATTTTTCAAATCTCTGGGACTCCTTTTTGAATTATTTTCATTACCTTTAATGGTAATGATAATTAAGTAATCTATTACCTAAGTGATTCTCGTGGGTTTGAGTATCTTTTTATTTTTACTAGTGGCGTACTATCTATATTAGGCATGCAACTTTAGAATGATTTGGGGTTCGGATTATAAAAAAAATTTTAAATTATTTTTACTTTTTTTCTTTTTCTCTTTTCTACTTTATCTTTTGAATTAATAGTGTTGCACAATGTAAAAAGAAAATTCTGTTATAGTGAGTTTTCTTGCTTTGTTACAGTTGTATCATTGTGCATCAATCTCTTTTTCTGTATGATATAAAAATCAATTTTTTTTTAATTGGGAAAAAAAAGATATAGGAAGCAGGAAACAGGAAAGGCTCATGAGAATTATATGGTAGCCAGGGAGGAGCTTAAGAAAGGACTTAAGGGGGCATGAGAAGGCTTTGGCCTGTAGGATTAAGTAGAACCCAAGATGTTCTGTATGTAAGTGAAGAACAGAAGGATAGTGAGAAAGAAAGTGGGGCCGATAAAGGAGGAAACGTGTCTGGAGGCAGAGGAGGTTGGGGAGGTCCTAAATGAATACTTTGCTTCAGTATTCACAAGTGTAAAGGGACTGGATTAGGATGAGATTGGAATTGAACAGGCTTGTGTGCTAGAAAATGTGGAGATTAAGGAAGAAGAAGTGTTGGATCTTTTTAAAAACATCAAAATTCCTAGGGCCATACGTGATACAGCCCAGTTTGCTGTGGGAAGTGAGGGAAGAGATAGCTGGAACAGTAGTTAAGATAATTGAGTCCTCATTGGCCATGGGGAGGTGCTGGAGGATTGAAGAATGGCAAATGTAGGCCCCTTGTTTGAGAAAGGTAATAGGAAGAATCCTGGGAATTATAGACCAATAAGTCTTATGTCAGTGGTGTGCAAATTGTTAGAGAGGATTCTTAAGAATAGGATCAATAAGTATTTGGAGAAATACAGTCTACTCAAAGATGGTCAGCATGTCTCACAAGCCTAATTTAGTTTTTTTGAGGAAGTAACAAAAGAAATTGATGAAGGTCGGGCGATAGATGTGGTCTTTATGGATTTTAGTAAGGTATTTGGCACACTAGGGTGGCATATTTGGCATAGCAGTTAGCACAACATCTTTACAGCACCAGCAATTGGGATTGGGGTTCAAATCCCACACTGTCTGTAAGGAGTTTGTGCATTCTCCCCATGTTTGTGTGGATTTCCTTGAGGGTTCCAGTTTACTCCCACCATTCAAAATGTTAATTGGATGTAATTTGGGTAGCACGGACTCATGGGACAAAATGGCCTGTTACCGATCTGTATGTCTAAATTTGACAAGGTCCCCCATGAGAGACTCGTTCAGAAAGTCATGAGGCATGGGATCCATGGAACCTTGGCTGAGTGGATAAAAAAATTGGCTTGCAGGGAGGGGGACCTTTGGGTCCAAATGGATTCATCTCTCAAGGCTGCCGCTCAGATTGAT
The DNA here is from genome assembly GCF_036971445.1 of Narcine bancroftii. Lineage (NCBI taxonomy): Eukaryota > Metazoa > Chordata > Chondrichthyes > Torpediniformes > Narcinidae > Narcine > Narcine bancroftii. The sequence continues at coordinate 224,296,847 of NC_091473.1, read as the reverse complement.
CAGGATAGTATGGGATGCTGGGATTCATTAATGGGGGATTAGAGTAGAGAGGTCATGATGCAACTCTACAAATCTCTGGTAAGACAACACATAGAGTATTGTGTTCATTTCTGGTCACGTCATTACAGGGAGGATGTGGAAGCTATGGAGAGGGTACAGAGGAGATTTACCAGGATGTTGCCTGGATTGGAAATCAAGTCTTATAAGCAAGGTTAGCAGAGCAGGGACTTTTCTCTTTGGAATGTAGAAGGATGAGAGAAGACTTGATAGAGGTCTACACAATTATGAGAGGCTTAGATAGGGTCAGCAAACACCAGAGGACATCAGTACAAAGTGAAGGGTGGGAAGTTTAGGAGAGATATCAGGGGTATGTTTTTTACGTAGAGAGGTGTGTGTACCTCTCTGCCAGGGATGGTGGTGGAGGCTGAAAATTATGGGCATTAGAGAGATTCTTAGACAGGCACATGGATGGAGAAAAATAGAGGGTTACAGGGTAGGGAGGGTTTAGTATTTTTTTAAAGGAATATATGGGTTGTCTTGGTGCCTGCCACATTGACCACCGCCAGTGGGCTGATATTGCCTCAAACTGTGCATCTTGGCGCCTCACAGTTCGGCGGGCAGCAACCTCCTTTGAAGAAGACCACAGAGCCCACCTCACTGACAAAAGACAAAGGAGGAAAAACCCAACACCCAACCCCAATCAACCAATTTTCCCTTGCAACCGCTGCAACCGTGTCTGCCTGTCCCGCATCGGACTTGTCAGCCACAAACGAGCCTGCAGCTGACATGGACATTACCCCTCCATAAATCTTCGTCCGCGAAGCCAAGCCAAAGAAAATAAATATGGGTTGGCACAATATCAAGAGTTGAAGGGCCTGTAGTGTGGTGTAATGTTCTATGAAGTGGTGAGAGAGGGAAGGAAGGGGAGGAAGAGGGAGGGTGTGAGAGAAAGAGGTAGGAAGGTGAGGGAGGGGTGAGTGAGAGAGGGAGGGGTGAGTGGGAAATGTAAGAGGGAGAGAGAGGGAGTGATGGAAGAGGGAGGGAGGGATGATAGGGACAGGGAGAGGGAAGGGAGGAAGGGGTAAGGGGAGTGAAGGAGGGTTGAGTGAGGGAGGGGTGAGAAGGGAAGGAGGGGTTAGAGAGGGAGGGATGAGAAAGGGAGAGAATGGTGTGGGGGTGGGAGGGAGGGGTGAGACGCAGAGGGGGGAGGGGTGAGACGCAGAGGGGGAGGGGTGAGACGCAGAGGGGGGAGGGGTGAGACGCAGAGGGGGGAGGGGGAGACGCAGAGGGGGGAGGGGTGAGACGCAGAGGGGGAGGGGTGAGACACAGAGGGGGAGGGGTGAGACGCAGAGGGGGGAGGGGTGAGACGCAGAGGGGGGAGGGGTGAGACGCAGAGGGGGGAGGGGTGAGACGCAGAGGGGGGGAGGGGTGAGACGCAGAGGGTGGAGGGGTGAGACGCAGAGGGGGGAGGGGTGAGACGCAGAGGGGGGAGGGGTGAGACGCAGAGGTGGGAGGGGTGAGACGCAGAGGTGGGAGGGGTGAGACGCAGAGGGGGGAGGGGTGAGATGGAAGGAGGTTCAAGAGGGGGGCGAGGGAGGAGGTATGATTGAGGGTGTAAGGGTGAGACGGGAGGAAGTGGGTGAGAAGGAGGGAGATAGGAATGGGAGTGGGAGGGATGGGTGAATGGGAAGGATGGTGAGAGGGAGGAAGGAGTTTGAGCGAGGGCTGTGTGTGAGTGAGAGACAGACAGACATTCTACCAGCCTTGTTATTAAGAAGGATAATTTTGGAGAAAGGGCAGCAAAGGTTCTCCAGACTGATTTTAAGTAGTGATGGTTGCTTCATTAAGAAGGATGGAACAGAACAAGTGGTGACCTCCTTGGAACTTTCAAAGTTCTGGGAGCATGACAGGGTAAATGCTGTGAGGCTATTCCTGCTAGAAGTTGAATCGAGAACACTGCCAATATTTTTTTTTAATTTAAAGGTTTGCTTCCTGAAATAAAATTGTGGATTATGATAGACAACTTCAAGCTGAACACAAAGATAATTTCAGATTTGATGTATCATGTAGGAAGTTGGAGAAACATTAAATTAACTTTTATGTCATTGACTTACAAGTACCTCCAAGCCAAACTTTCTGGTTGATTGCACGTTTCACAACAAATGTGAGGAGCCCAGGGTTTGCCTTGATCACCAATTTTGCAACTGGATTAGAGCTCATAGGCTTTCTTAATGGGTGCAGTCATGATGCATCTTTGAGGCTCAAATGTATACTCGCCACAAATGTAACAAAACGTATTGACATTTTCTTCTTTTGTATACATTTCTCTCCTCTTGACTAGTTTACACATGGTTAATTAGAAATTCTGCCTGGCCCACAGGAAAGGGAATATCAGTGTTGTATGTGATGTCATGTATGTACTCAGACAATAAATTTGAACTTTGACTTTGCTTGCTGACAAAGAATCAACAGGTCAGCAGAATACACTTTTAACCGTTGTACATCTCATTTTCTAAGTGTAATTGAGGTTAATTCTACTGATGTACTGGAGGACTCTGATTCTAAAAATGTTACAGAAAATGTCCTAAATCCAGTCTGCACAGGGATTGGGTTAGTCCAGGTTTTTGAATTTTCTGTATTCTTGTATTCTGTATTCTTGGGCAGTACTTTTAAAATTCAAATTTAAGGTAAATTTTGATAGTTTATTAATAAAACAAAGTACAAAAAAACAAATATTTTCTTACAATTTCATGACTTCCGCTGGTAGCTGGTTGTGCATCTGTGGTATTTATACATGCATGTACACAAAAGCCAAGATTTTTCATGAAGTCCGGATTCTCAGGTGTTCTGGATGTCAGCCGAGAATTTTGGAGAAGTCTGGATTCTCGGGTGGTCCGACTTTCTGACATCTTGATTTTTAAACTTTTACTACATTGAATATTGGTAAAATAAACAATTAAAATGCAGATAATTGCAAGCAAATGAGGAACTTACTCTCTGAATTTCATTTGCTAGGTAACAATTATCATTTACCTAACTGTTGTTGGAGCTCTCCTTGTGTACATGGCATTCCTGATGATAGTGGATCCACTAATTCGTAAACCGGACTCGTACATTCAGCCACTGCACAATGAAGAAGACACTGAGGTATGGAAAATGAAGGGGAAACTTGGGTGGACTTCGATAAAATTTGCCTGTAATTATAAGTGGAGGAATTATACTCCCCTTGGTAAAGACTGTGATCAAATGTGAATTGGTTTGTTTTTATACCTTGTGTTGATTATTAATAACATTACTATTCAATTACTCATGAAAACCTCAGAAAAGGACTTGACAAGGTGGTGACGTCGTTGGTATATACATCGAGAGCTATAGAGTACAATGTTTTCCATGTACCTATCTAAATGTCTTTTAAACATTACAATTGTACCCACCTTTACCACCTCTTTCATGTAACCACTACCTCAATTTGAAAAGGTGCCCTTCAAGTACATTTTAAATCATTTCCCTTTCATCTTGAATCTGTGCTTGCTAGTTTTAGAAAAAAACCACGCATGTTTACTTTGTCTATACCCTTCCTGATTTTACAAACCTCCCTCCGCCTACTATTCTCCAGGGAAACCAGTCCGTATAATCCAAGCCAACTAGTCCCAATAATATCTTTTTTTGCATCCTTTCCAACTAACAATACCTTTCTTATAGCTGGGTAACCAGATGATAATAGTAATCTGTATGAATCAGCTGGATTAGCGATATGTTACACGAAAAATGCTACAGCACTGTTTGAAGAAACATCAGGTTTTTGGCCAAAGGAAACACTTTCTCTCAATAGTTGATATTCCACTTGTGGCAACTAGCTCACATTAGACCTATTAATTGATGTGCTCTGAACAAATTGAAATGTGGTTACATTTCTCATTTAAAATAAGGAAGGCATTGCGATATTCCCTACGGTATACGGTTCACTACCAGTACTGAGTTAGAGGCTATTAATGGCAATTGTATCACGACTGACACTTAAATCAGAGGAAAGGATAAAGCTGGACTGTTAATTTTCCATCAGTCTATGTACAAATTTTAGACACAACCAAGTCGTTTTCAGCCCAGTCAATCTTTGAGGTCCCCCTTGTGAACCTCTGTGGACTGGCAGCTACAATGGTGGAGCTGTCCCACAGATTAGTCAAACAGCAGCCTGAAACAGTCATTCAGAATCACTCTATAGACAATATGCCTGACGTCCTCCATAACCCCTGTCCTTCCACCAGAGATGGTGGTGCAAGATGGGAGAGAGACACTCTTGACAATTTTTAGCATCGACTCGGATTCCATGAAGTGTCAAACAAGGAAGCCTTCCTTGATTACTCTCTTAATTTCCTGCCTTTTCTGATAAAACCGTGCTCCAAAATTTGAGCAGTACTTGGCAAAATACTTAAATAGCAAAGCCAAGAATGCACATTGTGTGGGTGAACTCTGTGTCCATCCCCAATAATGGGTGGAACATTCAACCACTGACATTGCTCCTGCATCCTGAAGGATATAACCAACAGACTGGGTCGGTGGCAGGTAGTGACCCAACCACCACAAATAAATGTTAGGCATCTTGTAGCATTATTCGAAAAAGTGTTGAATTTTTAAGTTTCCCAAAAGTTTAATTCCATCTCGCAACAGCAAACACAATTTCTTGGGACTGGATTTCTGGCTACGTGCTTACAAAGCATAATTTAAAACATTTTAATCAACAGATAGCCCACAAAATAAAAGTGAATATTCACTGTCTATTCTTTGGGAGTAATTTTCCAGGCTCTGAGCACTATTCACTCATTGTCCCAAAACTCACCTTTGCCTTTGGGATTTTTGAAATAAAATTACCTTGAGAATGTTTTTGTTGATCGTTTGAGCTTTTAAAATTATCCCTTCAAGTTCATACCCTGTGTAATCTAAAAATAAAACTATATTTAAGATCAAACAACTTTAAAAAGCTTACCACACTTCCTGCCACTCCTGTTTTAATAGATTTGTTGCAGTTATTTCCTACTTTGACAGTATAGTGATGTTTCTAACACGAGTTGGGTGTTTGGGTGAAATAATTCCTGCTAGTCTGTGTGAGGGCTGATGAGAATGAAGCATCGTAGGTGGTCTTGAGATATTGAGAGGAAATGAAAAATGGCTCAAGTGCTTATTATGAGGTAAAAAAATGACAGTGTGAGACTGAGGAGTGTCAGTGAGCAATGACTGGTCAGACAATTCAGGATATCATTACCAGGAACACAACCTGTGCAGGTCTGTGTTTAAGGATGATTGAAGGGCATAAACAGAAACCACCAAGTTGTCAAAACATGTAAGCTCCTGTGGCTATGCCTTGACTTTGGACATCGTATGAAATCTGAAACTACACACTACTGATGGTACACAAATATTTTTTTGAAGATAATGGTATTGAGCAATTTAAACTAAGATAATTTCCATACACCTGTGTGGATCTGTTTGAACATAAAGAACTTTGTTCCTGTTGATTGGCTGGAGCAAGATGTGTACCATAAAGCCATACGAGTCCTCAAATAAGTCTGATTGATTCTGTTGTTTAAGATTCTGATAGTTGAGAGATCGCAACTGTTCCTGAACCTGGTGGTAAGAGTCCAGTGGCACATAAGCCTCTTTCATGAAGCCAGCAGCAAGAACAGAGCTTGTGCTGGCTGAGGTGGATCCTTGATGATTGAAGTATTGGTGATCCCATACCAGACCGTGACACAGCTGGTCACACACTTTCCACTGCACATCTGCCAAGGTTTCCGACTACATTCCAAACTTCTGCAAACTGGTGTGCTTTCTTCACGATATCATATGATGAGTCAAGGAAAGGTCATCCAAGATAGTAACTCCCAGGAATTTAAATTTGTTCACCCTTTCCACCTTTGATACCCCCCAGGATCATACACCTCTGATTTTTTTCTTTCCTAAAGTCTACAATCAGTTCCCTGGAGTTCATGACATTTAGTGTGAGGTTGTTGTTAATACACCATTTAGCCAAGTGTTTAATCTCCCTCCTAGATTAACTGAGGAGAAACTTTCTAGGCTATAGGCTACACGGATGTCAGGATTAATCACTGAGATGTGATCTAGTCATAGTGATCCATTTTTATACATCAAAACATGAAGGGCCAATAGAGGACAGTTAAACTTGATCCTCAGTTCAATGGTCACAAGTTAATTAAGTCAGCCTCAGACGAGATAAGAATGGGAATGCTCTGCAAATCTCTGCAGAAATTACTCAAGTTGAATCCCCAGTTTGGATCTTCTGTTCCAGAAAACATGAAGGTTGGAAGCATTGCGGAAGGTTGTCATAGTTTGCCACAGGATAGAGAGAGGATGCAGAAAAGTGGCAGTTGGAGTTCAATCCAGATAAGTGTGAGGTGGTGCATTTTGGAAGGTCAAACTGGAAAGTGGAGTACATGGTTAATGGCAGGATTCTTAACATTGTGGAAGAATAGAGGGTCCTTGGGATCCAAATCCACAGATCTCTCAAGACTGCAGAGTAGGTTGATAGAGCAGTTAAGAATGCTTATTGTATGCTGGCCTTCATTAGATGGTGGATTGAGCTCAAGAGTCATGAGGTAATGTTCCAACTCATAAAAGCTCTGGTTGCATCAAACTTGAAACATTGTTCACTTCTGGTTGCCTCATTACAGGAAGGATGAAGGTGTAGAGGAGATTTACCAGGATGTTGCTTGGATTGAAGAATGCCTTATGAGGCAAGGTTAACAGAGCTAGTGCTTTTCTGATTGGAGCGAAGAAGGATGAGAGGAAACTTATAGAGGTCTACAATATTATGAGAGACAGAGATCAAGTGGATAGCCAGCACTTTTTTTAGGGCGAGAGTAGCAAATACAAGAGGACTTCTATATAAGGTGAGGAGAGGAAAGTTTAGGGGAAAGGTCAGGGATATGTATTTTTACTTAGAGTAGTGTGGGCCTGGAATGCATTGCCAAGGGTGGTGATGGAAGCTGGTACAATAGGGACATTTAAAAGACTCAAAGACAGGCACATAGATACAAGAAAAATAGAGAGTTGTGGCTGTGAAGTTGGGAAGGTTTAGTTTGTTGTGCCACTTTATATAGCTCAATATAACATCATGAAGTGTGCTGTAATGTTTTAAGATCTATAATGGTCCAAAGTAGGTCCTCCAAGATGGCGACTCCCAGAATTTTAAATTTGCTCACCCACTTCCCCCTCTGATTTCCCAATGATCACTGGGTCATACACCTCCTCTTTTCCTTTCCTAAAGTCTATAATCAGCTCCTTGGTCTTGGTGACATTGGGTGAAAGGTTGTTATTAGTACACTATTTGGCCAAGTTTTCAATCTCCGTCCTGTATGCACATTCATCACCCCTTTTTATACAGCCCACTACAGTGATATCATCGGCAATTTTGTAAATGGTATTGTCATACCAAGCCACATAGTCATCGGTGTAAAGCGAGTAGAGGGCTAAGTACACAACCCTGTAGTGCTCCGGTGCTGTAGAGATTGTGGAGGAAATATTAGAACCATAGATAACAGGCCCTACAGCCCTTCTAAGTTTGTCCCAAACTATTTTTCTGCCTAGTCCCGCTGTCCTGCACCCATTCCATCTCTGTTCATACCTCTCCCATCCATGAATCTGTCCAAATTTTTCTTAAATGTTAAAATTGAGCCTGCATTCCCTACTTCAGGCTGGCGGCTCATTCCATACTCCACCATTTTCTGCAAAGAAATTCCCCCTAAACTTCTCCCTTCCACCCTTAACCCATCTCTTCTCACTTGAATTTCACCTAACCTCAAAGGGAAAAGCCTTGTTCTTGACAGTCCACACTAATTTGGATCCAGAGGTGAGGAAATCTTGGATTCAATTTTATAGTGAGCTCTCGAGGACCAGGTATTGAATTTTGCTAATTAGCTTTGTGGGGTTGATTGTGTTGAATGCCAAACTGTAGTTGATAAAGAGCATCCTAATGTATGCATCTTTGCTGTCCAAGGGTTTCAGTGTTTTGTGTAGAGCCAGTGAGATGGCATCTGCTGAAGACCTGTTGTTGCAGTAGGCAAATTGAAACCAATCCATATCACTGCTCAGGTAGGAGCTGATATGCTTCAAGGCCAGCCTTTCAAAACACCTCACCACTGTGGATGTGAATGCCACTGGTCGGTGGTTATTTATGCAGGTTACTACATTCTTTTTTTTTCGAAACTTTATTTATTAATTTTAACATATGAAGAAAGTAAATAATTCACGTACAGAAAAAATACAAAATAAAGTAATACAAGTATAAAGTAACATAGTTAATACAATACCAATCTCGGCATCTCCCCCTAACAACTAAAAACTAAGACTTAAAAAAAAACTATTTTTAACCCCTAAACCCCCTCCTCCCCACCCCCACAATAAAGAGTGAAGAAATAATACTATTAGTATAATTAAAAAAATAAAAAATATATATCTTTAAAAAAAGATCGATATATATAAAAAAATATGAATTAAGTATTAATTATTAATCCAAAAAATTTTTATTATATAAGAATATATATGAAAAAACAAAAACAAAAAGAACTTAAACGAAAAAAAAACCAACTAATAAAAAAAACTTTAAAAAAAGAAAAAATAAGAAAGAAAAAAAGAAAACATATATAGAAAAAATATATAATAAAAAAAAGTTTTTTAAAGAAAAAAATGATTAATTCAAACTTATTTAAATTGTATCTAATCAATAAATGGGGTCGACTTTAACTCATAAAAAGACATCTTATCTTGTATAGAAAAAGATATTCTTTCCATGACCAAACAAAACTTCATCTCTGAATACCACCTATCTAAAGACAATACATTTCTATTCTTCCAAGTAATCGCTATACATTTCTTGGCCACTGCCAGCGCTAAATAAATAAAAGAGATCTGGTAATTATCTAATTCTAAATCAATCGTTACTACACTCTTCATGTGCACTGGTACGATTAAGGCCTGATTGAAGTAGATGGGTACCTCGCCCAGTCTCAGAGAGGTGATGAAGATATCCAGGAATACACTGGCCATTTGTTTAACTAAGGTTTTCAGTACTCTGCTGGGTACTCCATCCAGACTGGATGCTTTCCTTGTCTTCCCTCTCTTGAAGGTAGACCACTCATCATCTTCAGATACTGACGGTATTGTCAGGCCTGTCTCAAGTAAACCCTGTCCAATTGCCACCAGCGTGTAACCTGCTGAACCAAAGGTCCCAGTACCCTGAGGATCATCAGGCTATGTGGGGATGCGCAGCGGTTCTTTCTTGTTCTGGTGGTCTAATTGGTGTGGAACTCATCTGGGAGTGAAGCTTTGCTGTCTCCTATTGCATCACCTATGGTTTTGTAGCAGGTTATGCTATTTAGGCTCCGCCACAGCTGACAGGTGATGGCTTTCCTTTGGTCATTCCTGTGCCTTGTGTAGTGCTCTGGATCTCCGGACTTGTATGCTTGTGATCTGGCTATCATCAGGTTCCACATTTCATTGTTCATCCAGAGCTTCCCATTAAGGAAACTCTGGTGAGAATCACTGATGAGAACTCTCAGAGTAGATAGAGATTTTCTCTAAGGCAGTGGACGACATACCCCCAACATCCATGCACCAGCCGGTATTAACTAAAAAGTATACATTGCCTCCTCTCTCTTTGCCTGAATCTGAGTTCCAATCCAGTCTGTGAACAGTGAAACCCTCTGGTCGGATTGTGGTGTCTGGTGTGTTCTCTGTTTGCCAGGTCAAAGTGCAGCAAACAGATTTGTCTCACCTGCCTCTGATAAAGCAGCCTTGCCCTGAGGTCAGATGCCGTAATTCTCCCTCTCCCTCACAAGTTAAAGGTGAAGATAGCAGAAAAATATTGGTACTTGTAGTTGCTGTATTCACACAACAACCTGTGCTGCCTGGATGGATAATGTGAGGAGGGAAGAGAAAATATATTACAAATTTTAAATCATTGCAAATGATTCCCTGTATCACCAGGACAGAATCAGAAGCTCCTTTCACTTTGGCACCTTATCCTAGTAATTAACAGCCAATATATTGGTTAAAGGGCCAGTGTGAATGCTTGTGAATCACCACGCAAACGTCAAATCACCCCAGGAATGGATTTCCTAGGTAGGGTGCATCATTCTCAGAGTCACCTGATGCTTGCTTGTTGATTCGCCCAGTGTGAAAGGGACCTGGACTATCCAGGGACAAAATAGTGACGCGTTAAATGACATTTTTGCATGAGTGCAGGAATGTGAAGGGCTGCATTGCCGAAGCACTCATGGAGGGGTTTCTCTGCTGCACGGAAGTATGGGACGGCAGGTCTGCCATCACTCGTTGTGTCACTCAGACGTCACCGGTGGAGGATAGGCTCTCTCCCTGGGGATGCTTGGTGGTGAGTATGAAAGGATGCAAAGAACTGGTTAACAGTGGTCCAGTATGAATGGCAAAAATGGCTTCTTTAACCAGTTCATTGAACGGCCAATTTACAGATTAGCCAGTTTGAAAAGGGCTAGAATTTGTCATGAACATGTCACTAAATTCTTTGTTTTGCGGCAGAATTACAGTGGCAATATGGTGCTAGAAAATAGAAGAAAGTGAGGTAAAGTCTGTGGTTCATTGTCCATTCAGAAATCTGATGGGAAAGAAGCTGTCCTTGTGCTCATCTTCAGGCTCCTGTACCTTTTTTCCAATGGTAGTAGAGTGACGAGAGCATGGCCTTGGCAGTGGGGGTCCTTGCGAATAGAGGCTGCTTTCTTAAGACACTACCTCTTGTAGATGTCCTTGATGGAGGGAAGACTGGTGCCTGTGATGTCACTGGCCGAGTTAACCACTCTGGAGTTTTTTCCCGTCTTAAGCATTGGCACGTCCATACTAGTAAGTGATGCAACCAGACAGAATGCTCTCCATATTACACCTGTAGAAGTTTTCGAGAGTCTTTGGTGACGTATCAAATCTCCTCAAATTCCTCATGAAGTGTAGTCGCTGGTGAGCCTTCTTCATGATTGTATCATCATGGAGGCCCCAGGACTGATCCTCAGAGATGTTAACACTCAGGATTTTGAAGTTATTGACCTTCTCCTCTGTTGATCCCTCGATGAGAACTGGTTTGTGTTTTCATGGTTTCCTCCTGAAGTCCAAAATCAGTTCCTTGGTTTTGCTAACATTGAGTGCAAAATTGTTATTGTAACACCACTCATCTCCCTTCTGTGCACCAAGTATTAAATTTCCCCTCAGTTAGCGTAGTTTATACATTTGTGATTGAAAAGCAAAGAACTATAAATGGTAGAAATCTAAAACAATCATAGAAAATGCTGGAGATAATCAGCATCTGTAGAGAAAGGTCATCGGCCTGAAATATTACTTTGAATTTGCTCTCCACATTTGTTGCCTAACCTGTTGTATATCTGTGATAGTACAGATTCTATCACCAATGTGTATATGTATATATTGTGATATAGGATGGTGGTGATTGGCTGAGAATGTAGCCTCGCCTACTGGCAGGTCTTAAAGGGTTGCTCCTAGCCAGACCAAGATCATTCTGGACTGGTCGACCTACATGTGATACGCTCCAGTCTTCTAGTCAATAAAAGCCTTAGTTTGGATCAATAAGCCTTTGATTCTTTCAACGTGCACTTCAATTTTATTAACTAGAAAGTTTTCACGGGATGGAGCGTATGCTGCGACTGGAACGCCTCAACATCGACCTGCAGTCGGCTACAGCTTCAAATAACTTTAAGCACTGGGTGAGCTGTTTCAAAACTTACCTACAACTCTCTGACCCTGCCGTGGAGGAGGACGGCCATCGACTACTAGTATTGATGTCTATGGTGTCCCCGAGATCTATGAAAGCATCCAGGACGCAGCCACTTATGCCGCAGTCATGAAGGTGTTGAAAAAGCGACCGGTAAACAAGGTCTACGCCCGGTACAAACTAGCGAGCAGGAGGCAACTGCCCTGTGAGTCCTGTAGAGCTTATAGCCAAGCACTAAGAGCACTGGGCAGAGCCTGTGCCTGCTCAGACGGAACTGCTGCTGAGACCACCGACAATCTCATTCAGGATGCTTACGTGACCGGGGTCTAATCGAATGAGGTGAGGCAATGCCTGCTAGAGCATGGGGGAGAAAGCCTAGAGGACGTGATCCGGATCGCAGAGACAATGGAGGATGCGGTCTTAAGTATGGACGCTTATTCTCAGGGCTGGACCCCACGCTATGAAGTGAGTAGGATGCCATCCCTCAACCCTACTACCCCACGGTCTACCGATGGCCTGTCGGTCACCGCTACACTGCCTGATGCGACCCCGAAGTGCTACTTCTGTGAGAAGGATAAGCACAGCAGGTCCCAGTATCCGGTGAGGAAAGCCAGATGCCAGAATTGCCTTAAAAATGTCCACTTTGCTGTATTCTGTCACTCCAAAATGGTCGCCGTCAAACACAGCACCTCGTGTGAGGCCCAAACATCACCCTCCCATTCAAACATCTCTTCAGGCCTCTCGTCCAATGAGAGTGAGAGCTCCACCGCGTGGCAGCGCCTGAAGTCACGGGGCAGGCTCCGAGTGCGGAAGGTACAACCCACCCTCGCCACGATGACATTGCTTGCTTTGACCTCCCACGTGAAGCAACGATCGCCCAGATCCAAGCCCCGGCTTCCAACGACCAACGCTGCCGACCCAGGACCCGCTGCCGACCCGGGACCCGCCGACGCTGCCGCCAACGACTGCCCATCTGACCGCCCCACCACTGCCGACTGCACGCAGCGGACCCCCCCCCAGCAGTTACCATTGGCTGGCCAACACCCACAGCAGGCTGCAGGCAGCAGCCCCAGCTCCTGGATGCTGACAGCTCCAGCCCGACTGCTTCTGTGACATCACCACACACATGTAGTGCACTTCAGGCCTGACGTCATCATGCAAGACACTACTGTTCCCAGCACAGGTCTCTGCATCAGTGACTCTGAACCAGGACAGCCCCCATCCCCTTAGAAAATCAATGGAACTGATTAAAGTGCATGGACACCATACCAATTGCTTATTTGACTGGGTTAACTGAGAGTTTTATCCGTCCTGACCTGGCCCACTGTTGCGGACTGGTCATCCTCCCCACTGACCAAAAGATTTCATTGGCGTTCAGATCACACTCGACTGGGGTAAAGGGATATTGTGTGATGACCCTGAAAGTCCAGGGCATCACATTTACAGATTTTTAAACTATTAGTCCTCCCCCAACTATGCGCTCCCATATTGCTGGGACTGGATTTTCAGTGCCAGTTCCAAACTGTTCCGCTGCACTATGGGGGGGGGGGGGGCCCACGCCCCACGCCCCACTCTCTGTCTGTAACCACTCCACCCTGGAGGCCACCTCCCAGCGACAGCCCACACCATCAGCCCCTGTGCCCCACTTGAGGCCTCTCCACCCTCCGGGTTGCTCCTCCAGCACCCTTCACAAACCTCACCCCTGGCTGGAAACCAGTGGCCATCAAAAGCCGGCAGTATAGTTAAGAAGACAGGAAATTCATCACAAGCGAGGTGCGCAGACTGCTGGATGAGGGCATTATCGAACCCAGCTCAAGTCCCTGGAGGGCCCAGGTGGTGGTTGTTAAAAACGGGGAGAAGCTGCAGATGGTGGTTGACTACAGCCAGACAATCAACTGCTTCACGCTTCTGGATGTGTACCCCCTCCCACGGATCACGGATCTGGTGAATCAGATCACCCAATACCATGTGTTCTCCACCATTGACTTGCGTTTGGCCTATCACCAGCTCCTGATCCACCGAGAAAACCAATCTTTCACGGCCTTTGAAGTGAATGGGTGGCTGTCTCAATTCCTCAGGGTACCCTTTGGGGTCACGAATGGTGTGGCGGTTTTCCAGCGGGAAATGGACCCGGACAGGCTTACAGCTACTTTCTCGTATCTGGGCAATGTCACCATCTGCAGCTATGACATGCAGGACCATGATGCCAACCTCAATTTTTTCAGACTGCGATTCGGCTGAACTTAATCTACAATTTCGACAAGTGTGTCTTCTGGGCCACTCAGCTCGCAATTCTAGGTTGTGTGGTAGAGAACGGGGTGGTAATGCCAGACCCTGTCCGCATGCATCCCCTCATGGACTTGCACCCCCCGCCCCCCCCACACCCAAAAGTCACTCAGACGCTCTCTGAGTTTCCTTTCGTACTATGCCCAATGAGTTCCACACTTTGCCAACAAGGCACGGCCACTTATCAAGACCACCTCCTTCCCCCTGTCAACCGAAGCCAAAGTGGCCTTCGACCGCATCAAATCGAACATCACCACTGCAACGCTGCTCGCAATCGACGAGTCCATTCCATTCCAAGTAGAAAGCAATTTTGCACTGGCAGCCACTTTGAACCAGGCCGGCCGGCCGGTAGCCTTCTTCTCCAGAACCCTCCAGGGTCCGGAGAGCTGACACTCCTCTGTCGAGAAGGAGGCCCAGACCATAGTCGAAGTTGTACGTCGTCGGAGACACGACCTCACTGGCAGGCGCTTTACACTGCTGACCGGCCAACGCGCGGTCTCCTTCATGTTTAGCAATACCCAGCGAGGTAAGATCAAGAATGACAAGGTCGCTGGGTAGAGAATCGAGCTCTCCACCTTTAATTATGTCGTACTGTATCGGCCTGGTAAACTCAATGACCCGTCAGATGCGCTCTCCAGGGGGACTTGCGCCAACATGCAACTGGACAGGCTGCAGAGACTCCACGAGGAGCTCTGTCGTCCAGGGGTCACTAGGTTCGCGCACTTTGTTAAGGCTCGCAACCTCCCCTACACGGTCGAGGAGATTCGCTCCATAACCCGAGCCAGCCCGGTGTGCGCTGAGTGCAAGCCCCACTTCTTCTGTCCGGAGAACACCCATGTCATCAAAGCCACCCGACCCTTTGAATGCCTAAGCATGGACTTCAAGGGGCCCCTACCGTCGACCAACCGTAGCATCTACATTCTTACGATGATCGACGAGTATTCTCTCTTCCCATTTGCTGTGCCCTGCTCGGACATGACCACCTCCTCAGTCATAGAGGCCTTGCAAAGGATCTTCGTCATCTTCAGGTACCCCAGTTACATCCACAGAGACTGAGGGTCCTCGTTTGAGTGCCAAGCTGCGGCAGTATCTTCTGGAGCGTAGTATTTCTTCGAGCAGGATCACCAGCTATAACCCACATGGTAATGGGCAGGTCAAAAGAGAGAATGCCACCGTCTGGAAAGCGCTGCTGGGATTGGGGTCGATGGAGTCTTTGTATACTTATTAGGCAAGAGACATAAACATTCACCATCAATCACTGTAAAATGGTGGTGTTAACTATGTTATGGTGATATTAGAAGCAAGTTTATCATTCATTCAGCAGAGAAAATAATTACACCTAGAAAATAAAGTATACTTTTAATACTTTTTCAATATTTTTGATTTTTACAATAATAGTACACAAATAGTAACTATAAATCAAAAGTAATAAAAAAAGGAATATACAAAAGAAAGCTTTATATAAGAAAAAAATATTACATATAAACTAGATATTGTAACATTTGGTTAATTGAAAAAGAAACTACAAATTACACCCACTTCCAAAATTATTTGATTTAAAACATTTAATTTCACTACCATTAAAAGAAGACACAAAATCACAAATCAAGATCTAAGTGATCTTAGAGTATACTTTTAATACTAACATTGGACATGAAAACTTCTGTTTGTGCATAGCACCTACACAATTATATTCAATGGACATTTTATTACAATTTTCAGACAGTAGACAAGGTTAAACACCAAACATTTTACCAAAGAAATAAGGTTGGTCTTAATGCCCAATGGAATCTCTGCTCCAGTAAGAACTGCATAACAGCACAAATTGTCTGCTGTGAGAGAAAACTTTATTTACAAGGAACACCAAAGCATTTAGAAGACTCACCTGTAATTATATGCTACACGGGATCTTGATAATTAAAAAGTTGGAGGAAGAATATGCGAAGAAAGAGCAGAGACTTCACCAGTGGATCTCCCCCTGTGTGAAGGATTTCAGCCTGCTAAATGAAGGATCCTTGTCAGAGAAGAAAAGAATCTTATCCTGTCTGAACGATCTCAGCTTAAGAGTTGGACCTCATCCTGTCTGAAGGACCCTCGCCCGAGAGGTGAAGGATCTCATCCAGGCTGAAGAATCCTCACTGGGAGGTGAAGGAACTCATTCTGCCTGAAGGATCCCAGCTTGAAAGTTGAAGAATTTCAACCTTTGAGTCAAAAGCTAAGACTGCATCATTCACCCACATCATGAGCCAGTCGTGCCAAAAGGTTGATCATTTATGGCATTTTCCTAGCATCTCCTCCATCACTACAAGCCTAGCCAATTGGTTCATTTGACATGATAACAAGGAGTTGTTGAATGCACTGATTTATAGCAGAAGCTACAGGACCTTACAACATCACAGCTGTAATGCTTTGCTGCATAGCTACACACACTTGTCACCAAGCACTGTTGCACAGCTCCATTCCAACATCTGTCCTTCAAAGGACAAAATTACTGAGGTCTATCATGTCCACAACGAACTCATGATCTCAATATCTTCTAACTCATGGATGGCCAAACTTTTTTGGTTATGGGATGCATACATATGGGCCAAACAATATTAAGCCCAGCAGTTTTCAACCAGATGCACTGCAAGAAAAGCAATGTTTTTAGACCAGAAACCCCCGTGCCATTGGAAAATTAATTTTCTAGCAAAATCACTATACAACACAACTGAACACTTTAGCTGTTGACATTACAGTAGTTTATTGATATGCTTTTACTGATTACTGATATTTCAGTCGGCATTTCTGTATATGCTGCCCTTTGACCTGTATCCAAAAAAATGAATTTTTTCACTGTCCGAAATATTCAGCACTCCCTTGCTATTTTCCATCTTTTTTGGTTCCGTATACTTGTTTTTTTAATTGAGGTAAATGCCTTCATCAATGCGTAACAATGTAATGGTCGGTATTGTTCAAAATGGCAGTGGCATCTAGTGTTGCAACTAAGAACTGCAACGTACATGCAGTGTAATTTATTGTTAGAGACTAAGTTTTCATGGGGCATATACCATTTTATTTTTTAAATTCACCCTGGGCCACAAAAAAAAGAGCAACAGGCCGTATTTGGCCCAGGGGCTGTAGTTTGGCCAACCCTGCTCTAACTCATTTGACATCCAGTGTTATTTTCTTGCCATAATGCTAAATTTAGATACTGGCCAGCAGCATTCACATCATAATTTCATTGGTCCAGGCATACCCGAATGAACAGACATCCTGAGTTAAAGTCTGATCGAGTGATATTGGTAACAGAGAAACATTTGACAAAGTGCGACATGATGGAGCACTGGTAAAACTAGCCAACGTGGTCCTTGTTGGAAATTCTGCACAGCCTGGTGTCACACCTGGCTCTGTTGTTGGAAGACCATCATCCCAGCCCAGAGCATCACTATTCAACAACCTCGAGAGACAAATCCTCAACAGACATCTTCTCTGAACCCTCCAATTCCCACAGCTACCTCGACTTCATCTCTTTACATCTTGTCCCCTGTAAGGATTCCATTCCTTTCTCTCAATTCCTCCATCTCATCTACACCCAGAATGAGGTTTTTCCATGCCAGATGATCCAAGGTGTCTTACTTTTTCAAAAAACATGGCTTCCATCAGCTTGGCCCTCATCCGCATGAGCTCCATTGTTCACGCAAATGCCCTGGCCCCCTTTGCTCCTATGTGCAACAAGGACAGAATTTTCCTTATCCTCGCCTTCCTTCCCACCAGCCTCCACATTGAATAAATCATCCTTTGCCATTTCCACCACCTACTGCATAGTTCTGCCACTGAATGCATCTTCCCTTCTCCTCCCATCTCCACATTCCATGGAGACCACTCCCTCTGCGACTCCCTCATCCACTCTTTCCTTCCCACCCAATCACCCCTTTGACACCTACCTGTGACCACTGACATGGCTCCACATGCCCACACTTCCTCCCTCAACATTATTTGGGGCCCCAAACAGTCCTTCCAAATGAAGCAACACTTCACTTGTGAATCTGTAGAGGTTATCTACAGTGCTCCTGTTGTGGATGCAGACTGGGAGTTTGCTTCGTTAGCCTCTGCTCTGTCTGCCACAATGGCGAGGAACTCCCAGTGGCCGCCAATTTCAATTCTCCACCCCATTCCCTTGCCGATATGGCTGTCTATGGTCTCATGCACTGCCAGATTGAGACCATTCACAAATCGAAGGAACAACACCTCATCTTCTGACTGGGCACCCTCCAACCAGATGGCATTATCATTGACTTGCTCTCCTTTTAAACCATCCCCCACCCCGCCCTCCCATCTTTCCCTATGTCTCCTATCCTTTAGCTCTGTCTCTCTATTCCATTTTCCCTCTGTCCTTTCTACTTCCACAACCCCCCCCCCTTCCCCAGTCAATTCTCACCTTTCCCCTCTCCTGTGTCCCATTCATAACCGTCTGTTAGTCTGCACTCCTCCCCAGCCTTTTAAATCAAGTGCCTGCCTGCTTTTTGATTCATACCTTGAAGAAGAGCTCAGGCCTGAAACATTGGCTATATACTATATATAGCCTTACCTCCTATGGATGGTACGAGATCTGCTGCGTTCCTCCAGCATTTGTGTTTTTACTATTGAACAGATTGCACATCTGGAAATAACATTTCAAAATGCAGATGTTGGATTGTTTAAAGCTCCAATTCTGAGATAGTAAAACATTCTCATGTTGTGCTCATCTTTGCCGTAGAGATCTTCTCAGGTACCTAATTAGGAGGGTTTTTTTTGATACATGAGGCAAATGACACCAGCAGGTGCCCTGTAGTCAGTCGGATTAGCCTAAGCAAGGTGACCAGGCTCTTAACTAAGCAATAGGACCCACTTGCTGAGCCACCAGCACCTCTCAGCCATTTTCAAGTAGAAAGCCGCATTACGTTCCATGCTACTGAGCCTTGCTACATTTATAAAGAGCTGACCTAGCTCAACCTAACTGAAGCCCAAACCAGACACCTGTAACTGATGACTGTCGGGCAACCAACCTTTTCTGTGAGCTTGTAATGTCAACAGTATGCTTAATACATATGCTTCACATCTATGTATCTGGCTAAGATGTATCACTTCCTCCAGCCTCCTCTCACAGCATGCAGTACAAGTGTAGTCCAAGGAGTAACATGCAGTTAGCACAACAGAGCTAGTGACCTGTGTTCAGATACGGCACTGTCTGTATTCTCTTCATGTCTGTGTGGGTTTCCTCTGGGTGCTCCGGTTTCTTCCCACCCTTCAAAACGTACTGGGGTCGTAAGTTAATTGTGGTATTTGAGCCGCACAGCTCGTAGATCAGAAGGGCCTGTTACCATGCTGTATGTCTAAATATTTTTTTTTAAAATTAATTAAACAGTAGGTAGATTTGGTGAACGGATATGAAGTAGCAGTATGGGGGGTTGTGGGGGGGGGGTGCTGTCGAGGAGGTGGAGAGAAATTGGCTAACGGAGACAAAACTTTGCTCTCAAGCAGTTTGACGATTTCAAGCAAATGCAATGGGTGGAGAATCTTTGGCAGTTCCTACCCTGGAACCTAAATCATTGCTGGAATTTAGAGATAGAGCAGGTAGATTTTTAAAAGTAAGTGAGGATCTTGCACAACCGTGGAGATGAGACCTGGGGCAGATCAGCCAGATGATTTTGAATGGCAGAGCAGGATTGGGTAGAGTGGCCTTCTCCCATTTTCTGGATAAATATGTGTAATGTTGCTTTGAAGCGGTCCAGAGCATGGGTGGTCTGTGTCAGAAACTTCATCTTCCTGAGTGTCTCATACCCCCCCCCCCTCATTCAGTTTACAAAAATTTTCCAATGCAGGTTGTCAGCAACCTATTGACCTATTGGTACTAAAATGTTCTTCCTAACACTGTTGGCTTATGGCATAGTTGTAGCATATCATTGAAGTAGCTGATACCTGAGAGAGAATTTCAAGACAGAGGGATCCTTTCTTTTGAGCTGTAATATAAATTATAATTCCCGAATGTGTAGATGTGTATCCTTATCCTTGCGTGCTATAAACAAGCATTGAGTATTTCGTATTTTGACAGTTTTCGTCCCCTCAGTATTTTTGAGATTAAATTACTTGTGTGTTTTTACTCCGTTATTTTGGGGTTTATATTTGCTTGAGTAAAAGTCAAACTGTCAGATTGGAAGAAGGATGTTTGTTTTTAACCATACAATTGCATTCCTACTACGAGATGCGAATTAATCCCTTGAGTGCTGGGTGGAGATCTGAATGTGTCTTGACAGTTTGTCATAGGAGATGACTCAGCCTTGCAGCACGGTTTTAATATCTTCAAGGACAGTTTTACTTTGTAGTTGGTGCTTCTTGTTGCAGAGACACTTTGATCATCCCTTGTCCTTTTATCAGTTTTTCTCTTGTAATGAAGGTTGTGAGTACCTCAGGATTCAGGCCACAGTCTAAATCAAAGCACTAAACCAGCACAAGACAAAAGCAAAACTATTTAAAGTGAGAACTAGCAGTTTAAATGTTAAAGAAAAGCAAAGTTGCCTAAAACTGATTTTATTTCATGGTTATTAAATCAAGAAACTCAGAAGAAAATATGAAGCTTCACCTTGAGTTGTAATGCTGCACAGTTGCACAGAAAGAAAGGAGAGATTTGAGGGTTTGTGGGCAAGTCTAAAAGAAAATTACATGGAAGCACTGGTTAACCACAAGTGGCCCATCAGAATATTAATTGATAACTGTTCCTCAGAAGTAGATATGAAATTTGATTATAACTAATTGAATATGGTTGGGGGGGGGGAAACAAAGCATATGATATTTTATTTTTGCCATCTAGATCCTACAATATACCAAGAAACACAAACACAAAGTCACATACTTTTTTAACCAAAAATAGACTTCATTGACAATAAATTATTTACAAAAGAGAAATCATTCAGTATCTTTGCACCTTTAGTTACATATCCATACATTTCCATCACTGTACATTGTTATATTTGTTTCTATTTACACTATTACCACCATCTTGCCATTACTCCCCACTCACATACTGCCATGGTTGTCTGTCAGTGAACATAAAACTCTTCAAAGATTCAGATGATGCGGGAGGAGTCACGTGATGGAGTAGTGGCCGGACGGTGAACTCCAGCCCTCTCCAGAAAAGTCGGGAAAAACAAGAGAAAACACAAAGGCACAGAAATAAAAGTTACAGAAAAGTGAGTATAAAGGTGGAAAGAAGATGGCGACAAAAAAAGAAAAGTCGAAAGCAACGGTAAGAAGAGAGGAAGAGAAGACAAAGGAGGAAAAAGGTGAAGGCCTTACCTGTCCGAAGAGGCCCGCTGCGGAGAGAGAAACCCGCTCCCTCAGGTCGGTAAATAATGGACTACAAAAATGGCTCGCAGAGCCGAGCAAAAGTGCGCAACCGCGCATGCGCGAAGTTTCGCGCATGCGCGATGCGAATGAAAAAAAACACACCGACGGGAGGGGGGACCAGCTGGGGAGTCGATCTCCACAGCCGGCAACGACAGCTGCAGAACACCTGCAGCAAGAAGAGACCACAGAAGACAATAGAAACAAGATAGAAGAGGAGGAAAGGGCAACAAAGAAACAACAGATGGTCAACCCAGAGGAAGAAGAAGAGGAAGAGTATGGTGAAATAGAAGAAGAAAAGATAGGCAAGGTAAAGGATATACTTGCTCTTATTAAAGGATACATGGAGTCATTTAAAGAATGGCAAACACAGGAATTTAAGGATTTAAGAAAAAGAATAAACAACACAGAAGAGAAAATAATTAAAATGGAGATGACCTTAACAGAAATGGGAAAAAAAATGGACAAGATGGAAGAGCGGGCAGTAGCAGCAGAAATGGAGGTAGAAGACTTAAAAAAGAAATTGGAGAAATCTAATAAAAAAACTAAAGAGACACAAGAACTACTAGCTCAAAAAATAGATACAATGGAAAACCATAACAGAAGAAATAACATAAAGATAGTGGGCCTTAAGGAAGATGAAGAAGGCAAGAATATGAGGGAGTTTATAAAAGAGTGGATCCCTAAGACCCTAGGATGTCCAGAACTACAGCATGAAATGGAAATAGAAAGGGCACATAGAGTATTGGCCTCTAAACCACAACCACAACAAAAACCAAGATCTATTGTAGTAAAATTCCTAAGATATACTACAAGAGAAAAGGTACTGGAGAAGACAATGTAAAAAGTAAGAGAGGGCAACAAACCACTGGAGTATAAAGGGCAAAAAATCTTCATTTATCCAGATATAAGTTTTGAACTCCTAAAGAAGAGAAAAGAGTTCAATACAGCAAAGGCAATTTTATGGAAGAAAGGGTATAAATTTATACTAAAGCATCCAGCGGTATTGAAAATATTTATTCCAGGACAACAAAACAGACTATTCTCGGATCCAGAAGAAGCACGAAAATTTGCAGAACAATTACAAAAATAGACTGAGGGAGGAAGACGGGTAATGAGAGTTAAAATGATCACGACTGATATGTATGTGGGTAAAGACAAAAATAGACTGAGGGATGAAGACGGGTAATGAGAGTAAAAATGATCACGATTGATATGTATGCAGGTAAAGAGGTATAAGAGTGAATAGAGACAATGAGCATACATGAATGTATCTGTACTTAGAGGAAAATATAGATAGTATAGACAAGAATTAATAAGGGAAGGTAATGGAATAGAGAGAATAAGGAGGGAATTAAAAGAGGGACCTTTGTGACATATGAAAAGTGAAATCTTTTCTGGGGGAGGCGGGGTGGGGGGAAATAGCGGTCACTGCAAAATCAGTTGACGCTTGCGAGTGGATTCGCAAATCCAAATGGAGAGGGGAGATGTGGTTGTCCGACAAGGGATAAAGGACAACTCAGGAGGTGAAGGGGAGATTGGGGATAAATAAGATAGAAATAGGAGAATAAGGAAAATGTTAGATGTTGTAGGAATGTTGTCTTATAAAGAGTTGAAAATAAGAAAACAGAAATGGAAAAGGAGGAAAGGTAATGATGGAAAAACGGAAAGAGAAGATAAACAAAATATAAAAGGGCTACGCTGAACTATATGTCTTTAAATATTAATGGAATACATAACCAAATTAAAAGGAAGAAACTACCAAATTTAAATGAATAAATGTATTCCATTAGAAAAAATAACATATTGGTTAAGAAATAATATTGAAATATTCGAACAAGTATAGGAGCCTTACATTAAATACAATAGTGAAAACCTACCGGGGACAAACATTACCTAAGTTGATGGAAGGAGAAGGAAAGAAAAGAATGGACTCAGTAGAATTTCTGGTGTAATTTTGTTGAATGACAACATTGTCTGACTGGCTTAATGCAACCTAGATTGTATACCTAAAAAGGATGAGAGGGGGGGGTGGGGGGGTGGTTTGGGAGGAAAGGGGGGGGGGGAGAAAAAGTCACTGTATATGTGTGAAAAGAAATAGTGTATATCATGGCTAATGTGATTTATGGTGTGAAAAATAAAAAAATTTAAAAAAAAAGATTCAGATGATGCAAAAGTCACTTGTGTTTCCTACTGTAAAATACATGCATACTGATACCAAACCTTATTAAAGTAAGTCTTTCAAGCTGGCCTGGGATCTGGTTAATTCTGCTTATATTCATTTATCTAATTATTTTAATTAAAAATAGATGTTAATTATTTTCTTTAGGAATTTTGTAGATAGTCATTAAATCAGAAACATATTTAAGGAGGTTTGTGGGCATTGATTGAGGATGGGATTTAAATTGACTGTGATTCCATCCACAAGCAACTCCACTCACAACATGGGTATTTATATAAAGAAAGGCATCTATAACAAAGTTTTGAAGTCTCAAAGCACAGAAACAGGCTCTATGGCTCCCCAAGTCTGCATTGACCACAAAGGAACCATCTAAACCGATCCGGTTCTATTGTCATCACATTTCCCAATGATTACTCCCATATTCTACCACCCATCTGCACACTAGGGGCAATTTACAGTAATCTGCAAACCCACGTACTGTATATTTGGGATGCAGAAGAAAAAAAGAGCGTCTGGAGTCGCAGTCACAGGAAGAATACATAAACTCTGCAAAGTTCACACCAGAGATTAGGATCTCTGGAGAAGAGAGGCATCAGCTCTACAAGCCACCAGATAACAATGACATGAAAATATGCAGCATGGCACAGACCCCTTGGTTCAACTCACCTATCCCGGAGGTAAAATTTTAAATTTACCTCTTTGGGTAAGTTTGGCATTCTAGGTTAGTCCCATTAGGCTGTGTTTGACCCATATTCTCCTTAAGCTCTTCCTATCCATATATCTGTCAAAATAAATGCCTTTTGAATGTGAAAATCTGTCCATTTACACAGTTTCCTGTAGCAGCTCATTCCGGAGACATGTACCCTCTGAATGAAGAAATTGTCCATCGGGTCACTTTTAATTCTGGATGTAATAGGCCCTTCTGGCCCATGACTCCATGCCCCTCAAATATACCAATTAACCTACTTTTTTTTGTAGCTGGGAGGAAACTGGAGGAAACCAATGCAGACATGGGGAGAACATATAAACACCTTACAGACAGCACTGAATTCAAACCCGAGTTGCTGCCACTGTAATATAGTGTTGCACTAACAGCTATGTTTACCTCGGTCACCTAAAGCATGGCCTTTTGCCGTGTTGGGAAGAGTACCAGGTTTGGTGGGTTCACAGAGAGACAAGTCTGGACACAAGTGTTACAATCGCACGTAACTTTAATTAACACACAGGAGGTAAACATGGGAGAACATCCTCGATTACTATATCACTTAAAATAATGATATAGACATTCATATGGACCTTGGTTGGAATCTGATACCGGTGGCTGCCTATACTTTACATGCTCACACACTTGAGTACACACTCTACGTACACACACACACAAACACATACACTCTTTTCCCTGAACCAACAGGGGTGAGGTTGTCTGCAAGTACTATTCTATCTCACTACTATGGCTCAGCTTCAGTGTAGGCCGCACCCTACCAGTGACACTTCCAACGATGTCCACAGTAGTGACCTGGCATGGAGTGACGTTGGAGGCTTGGACCTCGAGGCAGAGAGAGAGAAATGTGCTATACATCGATGTTTATACAATTCTGATCAGGGCACCTAGCCAATAATGTCCCTAGGTGATTTAAATTAGCAAGGTGTGCACTAATGGGTGATGGAGTCCAACCTTGATTGACAGATGATGTGACTTTCGAATAAGTTTCAGACAGAGAGGACACGTGCCTATCTGCAAAACACACATTCCAGACATGCAGGAAGGCCACATTTCCCTCCACACACAACACCTTTCGATCAAGAATCACCTACTCTTGGAAAAAGACCATGAGCATTCACTTCGTCCACGCCCATCATGACTTTATAAGCCTCAAAAGCAGCCACAGCACATTTAAGTGAACGCATAAAAGCCTTGTTTTCTTTTCACCTCACATATCAAAAAATGGGTTTTTTTAATGTAGTCGGTGGGAGAGAAGTACGGAAGAAACCAAAGCGTGATTGCTTCACGGGAGGCCCATAAACTTTCAGCAGAGCCCTAAGGGGGGCCATAGAAGAAGAAAGGTTGAGAATAGCTGCTCTAGGATCACCTCTTAGCCTCCTACACTCTCAGGAATAAAGATTCAACATTATGAGCAGTAATAACCCAAATAAGCCTTACATGGGTGGACAGGAATTGTAAGTGATCATTTTGCATGTTTTGAAGATAATTGGAGAGTTTCCAAGTTTACATGCAATGCACTTTAATTGGTGCAGTCTACGAAAATGTCTATTGTCCGCAGGCTGTGAGCTCATGGTAGCAGAAAGTTCCATTTATGCTTGAAGAATGAGTGGTGCTGAAAACTTTGCAGACAGAAGTGCCAATGTGGTGTGGTTTGGACATGGCCTGATTATCACAATTGTTCAAAAGCAAATACATCCGCCCTGCTATGCTCTTTTTTGGCAGTGAACATCAAACGTAATACCAGTCAACTCCAAACATAAGGAACTGTAATCTGACCTACATAACTTCACTTATTTGTGACTGAACAATGATTGATTTGTAGGCTGCACCAGATTGATTCAGATCTCTGTCATGCACTTAAGTAATGAAGCTTAACTTCTCTTGTGCCTTTTATTTGCTGCAGCAATTTAATGCTGTTGCTCATGCAAATCAAAGAATAGAATTGTTTTCAATGGTGGGGTTGTTATTGACAAAAGGCTAATGGGAATGTTTTTACAGGACATATGTCCCTTGTTGAGAGGGTATGAAGTAAAGATATTGAACCACCATCTCCTGGCAATACACCAAAAATTAAAACAGATCATGGTGAAGAATTAACATGGGCATAGTCTTGGGAAGTACTTATATAGCAGATTTCATTAGGGCTGCATGAGCAAAAAACTCTGTATAAAATAATAACACTTCCTGACAATAAAATCAGTCAAAGTATTTGTTTAAGTTCTGACAGAAATGTTATTTATAAAGTACTAATGCATTGAAATGTCCCAAGACACTTCATGAGAAGAAAACAAAAATTAACACAGATGTATGAAGAGATATTATTGTTGCATTTATCCCAATAGCTTGCTCAGAGAGGGAAATTTTAAGAAGTGTCTCAGTCAGTGGTGGAATTAGTATTCGAGGAAGATAGTGAAGTCAACTACCTCAAGCATTGCTGACAGGTTGAGATCAGTCATCTACAACATGATCTCCCTCTCCACTTTCCATAGGGACCACTCCCTCTGTGACTCCCTTACCCACTCATGCCTTTCCCCTAATTGTCCCTTTGACACCTTCCCCCGTGACCACAAGAAGTGTCACACTTGCGCCCATTACTTCCTCCCACACCACCATTCGAGGCCCCAAACAGTCCATCCAAGTAAAGCAATGCTTCACTTGTGATGTGGAGTCATTTACTGAACCAGATGCTCCCGTTATGGGCTTTTCTACATTGGAGAGACTGGACTCAGGCTGGGAGATCGCTTCGCTGAGCACTTCTGCTCTGTCCGCATCAATGAGAGGTGGTGCCCCATTCCTGCAACAATATGCCTCATGCACTGCCAAACCAGGGCCACTCATAAATTGGAGGAGCAACATCTAATATTCCACCTGGGCACTTCACCGGATGGCATTAACATCAACATCTGGTTTCTGCTAAACCACTCACCGTCTTTTCTCTCTCTTCCCTATCCCTCTATCTCCTTTCCTCTGGCTCTCCACCCCTCCCATCTCCATTCACAGAACTATTCCCCTTCTGTTTTCTCTTGTGCCCTCCCTCCTTACCTACGTATTACCTCCTGCCTGTGGGACTGTGCTCCTCCCCTGCCCCTCCACGCACCCCCCCACCATTTTATTCAGATGCCTGTCTACATTTTGATCATAGCTTGATGAAGGGCTCGAGCCCGAAATGTTGGTTATGTATTTTTATCTTTGCCATATAAAGTATGCTGTTTGACCTGCTGAGTTTCTCTAGCATTGCATTTTTACTTGAGATCAGGATTTTTCTACCTTTGCCATCATTACATTGGGCTATTATTTGTAACCTCATGGCTCTACCCAGACACCTTGAATGAATCAAGAGATCCGCAGAGAGTTGAAGACCAGTTTAATGCCGTTGAAGTGGGGCGATTCACAGATGGTCTAAGATGGAATCACAGAAGAGTACCCAGATGCTGTGGCAGGCCTTGCATACCCCAGCGTCCTATAAGGCAAAACCTGGAAGCATCAGTGACTGTGACACATCACTTGTGGACAAGCTCAACGCCTTCAATCCTCACTTCAAAAAGGAAATCTTCACTGGCCCCAGCAACCCTGTGTTCCCTGTAACTGAGACCAATGAACCATTTTGCCCAGATGATGGATTTGGCTACATCCTTAAAACCTGCACAGACTAATTGGCTGGAGTTTTTGCTGACATTTTCAACCTCTCGCTGCTACAGCTGGACCTCACTACATGCTTTAAAAGAACGTCCGTCACAGCAGTGCCGGAGAAGGGTGAGGTGACCTGCTAGAAAGACTGTCAGCTCACGGCGAGTGACGGCCTAGACCTGTGTGATCATGCAATGAGTGGATGGTAATAGTGCAAATCAACTCCTGCCTCAAGAGGGATCTGCACCCATTTCGTTTCAGCTACTGACACAACAGATCAACACGGATGCTATCTCACAGGCCCATCACTCTGCCTTGGACCACTTGGACTATAAGACCACCTACTTCAGAGTATTATTTGACTATATCATCATAACACCAAAACTCAGGGACACAGTTTCTCACTTTGCAACTGGATCCTTGACTTCCTCAATGGCAGATTGCCAACAGCACCTCCTCCTCACTGACATCTCAAGGCTGTGTGCTTTAAACCCTGCTCCATTCCAACTATGCTCACAACTATGGAGTTCAGCTCCAACACAGCTGAAGATACCACTTTGATAGCTGAATAACGGGATTAAAGGAGGGAGATCAAAAATCTGATAGTACATGGTAGTGAAACAACAATATTGCTCTCAACATCAGCCTCTTACGGAATTTATGAAGGGGAAGCTGAGGGACCCAGACCTGATTGCATTGGCATGACGGCAGAGAAGATGGTTAGTACCTCCAAATGCATTCTCATTGGAGGACCTCTCCTGGAGCCAGCACATTGAGGCAAATGCCTCTACTTGCTAGCATGGTTGGCAAGATTTGGCATGGCATTGAATATCCTCTCAAACTTCTACAGATGAACTGTGGAAAGTATACTGACTAGTTGAATCATTGCCTGAATGCAGAAGGCTGCAGAACATGCCATACACAACCAAATCCACCATGGGCACTGACTTCCCACCCATCAAAAACATCTATGTTGAGGTGATGCATCAGGAACTCAGCCAGCATCGCAAAGGACCCCCATCATCCTGGGTATGCTGTCCTGTCGCTGTTACCTTCAGGCAGCAGGAACAGAAACATGAAGTCCAGCATCCTCAAAGTTCAAAAACAGACTTTTCAACAGTTAGTAAGCTCACAAATTTCCCTGTATCACCTGAACTTTTCTCTTTCTTTTGTATTTATTTTTTTCCTCTTTGTCACATCTTAGTTATTCTTAATCTGTGTTAGTGTTTAACATAACTATGGAGCAGCAGCAAGAAAGGCTTTCATTGTATTTGTATATTGTACTTGAGTATATGACAATAAACTCTCATCCACCCATTCATTCAGCAAGAGTTATACTTGCACTTTAGAAGTTAGAGGAATGAAATTGAAGCCATGAAGATTGGTTCCTGGAGTTATGGGGAGTTCACTTGGGAGTTCATAGCACATTTAAAAATGGGACAGAAATAGGCAAGAACTGAGAGGTCAAGAACATTTTTTTGAGAGAGATTATAAAAGTGGAACACCATGGATCAGGCCCATCAACCCATTGAATCGCACCAACCAATAATCTTATTCCTATCTTTTCATCAACTCCTCCCAGATTCAACCACTCATCTGCACTCCAGGGGCCAAGTTCACTGGCTAATTAAACTACTAGCCTGCACCTTTTTTTTTTGGCATGCGGGAAAAACCAGGAGTATCTGGAAGAAAGCCACACGGTCACAGGATGTGCAGACTCCGCGCAGAAAGCATCAAAGATGCAGATTGAACCCAGGTCACTGGAGTTGTGAGACAAAAGTTCTGCTAGCTGCACTGGTGATGGAAGATTTGCTTTCACCCATTTAAGTATAAATTGAATCTGCTTCTGCAATAGCGGGGACCATCCACTCAGCACTTCCAATAGACAATACAGTACTTGTAGGTGCTTCATTTTATTATTTCAAAAATAAGCTTTATTCCTGAATAAGCACAAAGCACTACATTTCTTTTATGATATTCATTGTTTCATTTAGTTGGTGCATTCATAGTGTTGTCAAGTCAATTCAGTAAAATCCCTGGTACCCAGCACCTACAGGGATTGGTAGATACTGGATATGTGAATTTTATGGTTGCTTGAAACTCACTCTTACCTAACTAATGAACCAGCATTAAGAATAAACAGTTTAAAAGATAAAAGATAGTGCAAGATGTAAAGTAATTTGAAAAGAATCAGTATTATAGTACTTAATTATGTAAAGTTCGCTTTAATCAGGTACTATAACTTACAAAATTTAAATTGGAATTTGAGCCCTGGTCGCTGGCACTATAATAGCATTGCAATAACCACTATGTTAACTGTACTGCCATCATAATTAACCCCACCCCTCCCAAAGTTTACAGATAAAGCCTTACTAAGATACCGTATATACTTGTAAAATTGTTGAATTTTTGGACCACTTTTTCAAACAATAAAAGGAGGAATTGACTTTTACACAGGTCAAACTTTGACCTCGGAAAGTCGTTCAAGGCACTGGGTGCTCGGATGGCTGAGACCAGCTGGTAAGTCCGTAGTCAGGGTGTGGGAGTTCTGATGGGCAGACAGCCAGGGTGTCAGGAGTTTGGATGGGTGAGCGGCCAGGGCAAGGATCTGTAGTCAGGAGCTTGGATGGGCAGTCGGCCAGGGTGAGAATCTACGGTCGGTAGCTCAGATGTGGGTGCAACCGCTGCATCTGAAGTTTAAATGGGCGAGCTGCTAGGGTGAGGATCCATGGTCGGAAGCTCGGATGGGGGGCAGCCTGGGCAAGGATCCATGGTCAGAAGCTCAGATGGGGGGACAGCTGGGGTGTTGGAAGCTCCAGTGGGTGGACGGCTGTGGCATTAAGAACTCCAGTGGGTTGGCGTCTGAGGCCAAGGTCCACAGCCAGGGCGTTGGGAGCAGAGTTGGGAGGGGGTGGGCACTGCTGGGGTGTCAGGAGCATCATCACTTAGGCCTAAAAATGGTGGAGTCAACTTTTACATGGGTCATACAAAAACATCCATTTTTTTGGGCCTTAAAAGGGAGGAGGAGCAATTATTACACAGTATCGACAATTACACGTGTATATATGATTATTAATAATATACTAATAAAGATGAGACTTTATTAAGCAGAGATAAAGAGACACTTTAAGAGAGTTCCCCTCCACCACCCATGGTAAGTGGCTTCAACTTGGGTAACACCATTTTATTCAAACACAACTTTATTCAAACAGCTGCTACAAGCAAAGCACAACCAAGGCACTCCGCTTATCTTCACCAAAGATTTACATGTTACTTCAGAGAACATTTACAATTTTTAACTTTTATTTATTCTTACCTATTTTATTATTGTTTGTTTTTCCATCCTCCTCCCTCCCCCCTTTTTGTTTTTGCCAGTTGCTTGAGGTAATGGTTGCTTGAATTCCGGATATTCATAGTGTTGCTAATTCAATGAATTTGTAGTGTCATTAAGTTAATGTAAAGTGGCCCCTTCAAGTGTTTCCCAGAAAGTTATCTAGGACCTGGCCTTTCGGAGTCTAGGGATGACAGAGCTGTAAATTGCAGTTCATCCCCACCAAGCTTCAGTGCACACCTTGGCATGTACTACTTCAACCTGCAATGTGCCAAGCAGCTGCTTTCTCTTACAGACATCTCATGCTAGAATCTGCCATTCCTCTGTCGGGATCTGCCATCATTGAGGATGAGTATGTTTTGAGGAGTTTACAGATTCAAATAAAGAGGGAACAGAAAGATAAGCCGAGCAAGAACAGAGAGTCCAAGAGTATTTTTATTTTGAGGAGAGAAGTGATGATGCTACATGTGAGAGTGAGGGAGTACCACAGCTAACATGGACCAATGAAGGAAAATTGCATCATCAAGATGTAGATGAAGTGAGGTTCAAAGGAAATGGATCTCAAGGACAAGATAAGGAACAATCTAAAGTAACTGTTGGTTGCAGGATTCCTTAGTTTGTTTGTTGCATGTCTGATTGGCAAACATGAGGTGGGTGGGAAATTTATTTTTAGGTAAGTCTCCTATTCCTTCTAGTCCATTCTTACTGAACCAGGGTAAGACTCCTCTCTTAATGACAAACAATGAGGGATACACTAGGCTCTGAGGATCAAATTTTGCTGCTACTCAGTAATGTATTGATGCCTAGTTTTGAGCCACTGGGTTTTTCTGAATCTTTAATTTAGAACAATGATTGTGCAGCATGGTGTGTGGAAGGATGTTTACATTGTATAGGTAGGATTCAAGTACTGGGATCCATATTTGTAGAGAATGTACAGGATGATCACCCCTAGCAAGGCTGTCTTGAACACAGGGACAAATGATGTTATCACTCTTGTGGAATCTCCCTGCTGCCTACCACAGATCCAGTTTGGCAACTGTGTCCTTCAGGACAGCCGACTTAACCAATAGCAGTGCTACCAAGCTACTTTCTCTGGTAGAGATTGGAGAGTGAATTCCCCCATCGAGAATGTGACGTCCCATGTTCAACATAAAGTACTGATTCAACTGTCTACCTGTGTCACCACTTTTGTGGAACTGTGCACCTGTAGCCCTTCATCCAGCATCAGAGTTCTTAGCCTGTGCCCATTCTGAACCTACCCAGGGAAAGTAATGAGACACCGAGTGTGGGACGTTGGATAATAGAAATGTACGTTTCTGTGAATTCATCCCTGAGAAGCTGTGACTTGATTAGTCAGTGCTATTTAAACACCTGACTCCAGATGTTTGAGGGAAAGGCTCTGTAAGATTTATTTCCTTATGAAATTTTAATCCTTCAAGTCTATGCTGTTCCACAAAGCAATCTCATTCTCCCAGTAATTTGCACTGTAATTAATTCTTCCCACATCTTCAACTTCTCCCAGATTCTCCAATTTGCAGTGGCCAATTATCAGCCTGCACATCTTTGACCCACAGCAGGAAACTGGAACACCTACAGGAAGCACGCACTGTGCAAAGTTAACACAGGCAGCACCGGAGGTCAGGATCGAACCTAGGTCTCATGGATCTTCAGCGAGCATCTCAGCTTGGTGGGTCACAGGGGTGCGTAGGTTCACCAAGCATGCTTAAATCGCATGGGTTCTTCCAGTTTAGCATTTATTCTGTTCTGATCAAGCAGCTTTCTTTGCAACTGAGTGGCTTGCTGGACCATTGAAGACCATGAAAAATTAACCACATTCCAAAGGGTCTGAATGGATAACAGTGGCAGATTGGCTTCTCTAAATCTATGGGTTTTTAATGACATTCCAGTTATTTCATGGACATCATCAACAAGATTTTTTTTCCAGATTTAATTAACTGAATTCCCTCTATGTCATAGGTTCATTTGAACTTTTGGAGCGTCCTTATTAGGAAAGGCCTCTGGAGAATTCATCCATTAATTTGATCATTCTGCCATTTTCACTGTTTAATGCTTCATGCTTAATCTTTCCAATTGGTCATTCTTTGTGTAAAAAAAATACTTATGCTCCTTGCTGTTTCCACAATTCTCTTACTTTCTCTAGTCTTTGCTCTTTCATTGTCTGTGGTGCTCACTGCTTTAGGGGTGCAGTTCAATAGGCTCTTGGAGCTTCCAGTTTTTTGCACAGTGATCAATTTTAGCACGTGAAACTGATTATCGTAAATATTCGTGTATAATGCGAAAAATTTTGTACCAAAATTTGAGCTCAAAGTGGGGGGGGGGGGGGGGGTCACGTTATACATGAGGTTATTATTTGAACAATTGTTTCTGCTGAGTTTAAGTAAGATTATTAGCAGCCCCCTACATTCATGGCAGCGTGACTGGGGGGGGAACGGGGGGAGAGATGGCAGCGTGACTGGGGGGGGCACAGGGGGAGAGATGGCAGCGTGACTGGGGCGGAGGACGGGGGGAGAGATGGCAGCGTGACTGGGGGGGATGGGGGGAGAGATGGCAGCGTGACTGGGGGGGACGGGGGAGAGATGGCAGAGTGACGGGGGGGACGGGGGGAGTGTTGGCAGCGTGACTGGGGGGGACGGTGGAGAGATGGCAGCGTGACTGGGGGGGGACGGGGGAGAGATGGCTGCGTGACTTGGGGGGGGACGGGGGGAGAGATAGCAGCGTGACTGGGGGGGACGGTGGAGAGATGGCAGCGTGACTGGGGGGGGGACGGGGGAGAGATGGCTGCGTGACTTGGGGGGGGACGGGGGGGAGAGATAGCAGCGTGACTGGGGGGGACGGGGGGAGAGATGGCAGCATGACTGGGGGGGCGGGACGGGGGGAGAGATGGCAGCGTGACTGGGGGGGGCACAGGGGGAGAGATGGCAGCGTGACTGGGGCGGAGGACGGGGGGAGAGATGGCAGCGTAACTGGGGGGGGATGGGGGGAGAGATGGCAGCGTGACTGGGGGGAACGGGGGGAGAGATGGCAGAGTGACGGGGGGGACGGGGGGAGTGTTGGCAGCGTGACTGGGGGGGACGGTGGAGAGATGGCAGCGTGACTGGGGGGGGACGGGGGAGAGATGGCTGCGTGACTTGGAGGGGGACGGGGGGGAGAGATAGCAGCGTGACTGGGGGGACGGTGGAGAGATGGCAGCGTGACTGGGGGGGGACGGGGGAGAGATGGCTGCGTGACTTGGGGGGGGACGGGGGGGAGAGATAGCAGCGTGACTGGGGGGACGGGGGGAGAGATGGCAGCGTGACTGGGGGGGCGGGACGGGGGGAGAGATGGCAGCGTGACTGGGGGGGGCACAGGGGGAGAGATGGCAGCGTGACTGGGGCGGAGGACGGGGGGAGAGATGGCAGCGTGACTGGGGGGGGGATGGGGGGAGAGATGGCAGCGTGACTGGGGGGGACGGGGGGAGAGATGGCAGAGGGACGGGGGGAGTGTTGGCAGCGTGACTGGGGGGGACGGTGGAGAGATGGCAGCGTGACTGGGGGGGGGACGGGGGAGAGATGGCTGCGTGACTTGGGGGGGACGGGGGGAGAGATAGCAGCGTGACTGGGGGGGACGGTGGAGAGATGGCAGCGTGACTGGGGGGGGACGGGGGAGAGATGGCTGCGTGACTTGGGGGGGGACGGGGGGGAGAGATAGCAGCGTGACTGGGGGGGACGGGGGGAGAGATGGCAGCGTGACTGGGGGGGCGGGACGGGTGGAGAGATGGCAGCGTGACTGGGGGGGACGGGGGGAGAGATGGCAGCGTGACTGGGGGGACAGAGAGAGAGATGGCAGCGTGACTGGGGGGGGGACGGGGGGAGAGATGGCAGCGTGACTGGGGGGGAGACGGGGGGAGAGATGGCAGCGTGACTGGGGGGGGACAGGGGGAGAGATGGCAGCGTGACGGGGGGGAAAGGGGGGAGAGATGGCAGCGTGACTGGGGGGGACGGGGGGAGAGATGGCAGCGTGACTGGGGGGGGACGTGGGTAGAGATGGCAGCGTGACTGGGGGGGGACGGGGGAGAGTTGGCAGCGTGACTGGGGGGGGAACGGGGAGAGAGATGGCAGCGTGACTGGGGGGGGACGGGGAGGGCAGCGTGACTGGTGGGGACGGGGGGACAGATGGCAGCATGACTGGGGGGGCGGGACGGGGGGAGAGATGGCAGCATGACTATGGGGGGTCGGGGGAGAGATGGCAGCACAACTTGAGCAGGCGAGGAGGGAGAGATGGCACCGCGAATCGGGCGGGCGAGGGGAGAGAGACGGCAACGCGACTTGGGCGGGCAAGGAGGGAAGGGCGCCAGCGCGAATCAGGCGGGCGAGGGGGGGGCTTGTATTATACATGGGGATAAAATGTTTCCCCCTTCTTCCTCTCAAAAATTGTGGGGGGGGTCGCATTATACACAAATATTTACGGTAATAATGGAACCAAGCCTCGATGGTAACCATTAACCAGGTCCTGTGTGGAAATTGGATGGCTGTCGAGAATAAAAATATTACATTACTTGTGTTTTTGAATTCAGTGCACACATTTGTACTCCCACCAGGTGGAGTTCAAATGAACCTGGACGTCACTTTCAAAGTATAGGTCCTATCTACTCACAAGGTGATCATTGAATACCAGATGAGTTAGCATAACTTACCAAACTTCGCAATTATTTTGATAAGAAACATAAATTATTAATCTCTGCTACTCATTTGTGAAGAAAAAAACACCCATTCAGAAGTGATGCTATTCCCTTGACTCATGAATTGTGTTTCTCTGTGTGTGAAATTGGATGACAAGTCTCGGACATAATGACTAGTTTCTTAAGCTTCAAGGTGCTGTTCTCTAGATTGATTGATGCAATGCATGTATGATGATTATTGCTGAAAGCTTTGTTCAAATCTACCCTTTGATATTTGTTGTTCAGCAAAACCCTTTCTTTGACACCAGCCACCTTCCTTCAAATGTTTCTGTTGACAGAACTACAGAGCTCCTTGCTTCATGTTCCCAGGGATTTTTGAGAGATGTTTTTTTCCAACTCCACCATATACACTTCTGGCATGGAATGTGTCCCAATGATAGATGTACCTCTGATCTTTGCAAAGTGTTGAGATCTATGAATTTCTTGCTACTTTACTGCTCCACACATCTTTGACCCTGCTGTTCACAAATCACTATTTTCTATTAGCCACTGTTGTACAGGAAGAGCAGTGAGGCCTTGGTTGTTTTATTTTAATTACTATATTTGTCTTGATCACCCATCTACCTGGCATCTACCTGAATTTTCTAATTCTCTTTCTCCTTCACAGTTAAAACAAAACACGGGGTGAATGCAAATAAAGAAAAAGCCATTTTGCTCAATTACTGCAGCTCTGCTCAAATCGTGAAAACATAAGCGGTAGGAGCAGAAATAGGCCACTCGGCCCATCAACCCTGACTCAAATCCAATGCATACTCCAGATTTCATTTCCTATTCTATGATGGTTCTCTGTAGACTTCAATATCAGATCCTGCCATCTCACAACTTGCTCTTAAGAAGTAATGCAAATCAAGGCATAGGCATTTTTTTTTTTGTTTTACATTATGATTAAAGATTAGAGCTTTATTTTGATGAAGTAATGCCATTAAAACATAAACTGACACAAGGTGCTGAGCAGAGAAGCAATGGGGAGCTGACTGGATAAGATCAAGGAACTCAATTACTTGT
The DNA here is from genome assembly GCF_036971445.1 of Narcine bancroftii. NCBI lineage: Eukaryota > Metazoa > Chordata > Chondrichthyes > Torpediniformes > Narcinidae > Narcine > Narcine bancroftii. The sequence goes on along the minus strand of NC_091473.1, from coordinate 224,259,831 downwards.
TTATGAGGGGAATTCTGAGCGTAGAGGCTAAAACAAATACAAACTGCATAATTAATGAGTTAGGCAATGTGGATGGAATGAAGAGCAGGCCATAGTAAGAATAACCTGCACGGGAGGTTGTGAAGGTAGAAATGGATAACTTGTAAATGCAATTATCTTATTAAAAATCATATACATGTTCAAGGTACCATCAGCAATGCCAATATTAATTGCCCAAACCTAACTGCCCTCAAGTATTTAGTGGTGAGTCGCCTTAATGATCTGCAGCAGTCCTGCTGTTGACACAATTAAGTTGGGGAGGGAGTTCCAAGATTTAGATCCTTGGATGCGCTGGTCTCACATTAGCAGCGCAAGATAAATGGCTGAAAAATGTAAAAAAAATGAATGCTTCGTGCTGTATTGAACTGAGCAAACTGCCCATACGTGCTAGACTCAAATTTGTTCAGGTTCTGTGACACTCCTGTGTAATGCACGGTGGGTGCTCTAATTCACTCAGAATGAGAGCAGTGACCTTACAACTAATGGAAATGTGTCAAGTGCAAAACAGCAGGTCAGATGACTGTTTCACAACTCTAGCGAGTCAGGTTAAATTCTGAGTTCCAATGCTATCTGTAACCCACATGAGATTCCCCTGTGTACTGCAGTTTCTTCCCACATTCCAAGGGAATGTTGTTTGGTGGGTTAATTAACAGTTAATAGGCATGTTTGAAAGAGAATGGATTCGAGAAATCAGTGGGCGAATCGGATTGCTCTATGATGGCCTTCTTCCATGTTGAAGAGCAGTGGCTCTCAACCTTTTGTTTTTACCTTTAGACCACATTAAGTGTTCCCTTACTTTTACCACAGACCACTGAGAGCAAACTCGTGGACCACTAGAGGGAGTGGGTGTTCAAGACCCCCTTCCCAGCCCAGCACTGGGGTTTTTGTTTTGTTTTGGTGGGAACATTGTTTTGAGAATTTTCATTGTTTTTCTCATCAAATTTACTTGTTAAAGACGCAAGTAATTTTGTCTTCACCACCGAACACGGGTTGAGGAGTAGGTGTAGAGTTCTATTTTTGGAATATAAAACTGTGTCCCACTACCATCAACATTTGTTCTACCGAATCTCACAACATACAACTGTTTTAATTATAATAATCTCTAAGTATAATGTTCTGATAATAGGGTAAAATTGCTGACCTGCATTAGGATAAGATTGGTGCAGAAAAGAGAATCACTGAAATGAAGTGTTGTAAAAGAGTGTAGGCCTCACTTTAGTGCACAACCCTTCTCCTTTTGAGTCATTGAACAAGCCCAGTGCAAGGAGATGTCTAGTTTATCCCTGAAGGAGTGGGGTATAGGTCAGGTCATTCACTCCTCATCGACTGCTTCACATTGACCCACCTCACATATCCTCTCCACAAAGATTCCAGACATGTTACAGAGTTTAAAAAGGGGCTCATCTTACCTTCTCTAGGGCAATTTCGAGATAGGCAATGAGTGCTGGCCTTGTCAGCTATCCCCAGATCCCAAAGATGTATATTTGTAGCGCGCACACACGCACCTGCACACCTGATCAAGTAATGTCTGATCACAGATAAAAGGGTTATTTAAAAATTTACACCAGGACCGATGTTGGTAGGCGTTAGCGGATATTAAATCAAGCATCGTGGATTCAACATGTGGTCTCAAAAGCCAAAACAAAGCGATTGCACTGCCAGCCGTATAATGGTACACAGTATACACCTAAGTTATTGTACAGTACATATATGTAATTTAAATCTATAATATGTGTATGTACATTATAGAGGTTTAGGTAAATATATATGTGTGCCACGGTATCTTATATTGTACAATATATTTCACCTATAATGATCTAAATACGCTCAAATTGCCAAAATCAATTTTGTGTCCCCACTTCCAGAAAGTAACCCAGATGCAAGTCAATGCATGGCTAAGTGTATGTGTGATATATACACCATAGTATGTGTGTGTATATACTGTATATGTAGATATGTAAATATATATATATTTTATACACACACCCACCCACCCACACACTCACACATACCCACTCACCCAAGATCTGGTGTGACAAACAGGCCAAAACAGACAGCAAGGAAACATATGGCAAAGAGCAGTCACTTTTATCATCAAACTTAGCTTACGTTTGAGAAGGACTTGGGAGATTGATGAAGCAAGGTTTTATACTTGTCAGAATCTGACAAAACGAGACAAAAGTGCAGCTAATTGAGTGGGCTACATTGATAATGGATAAATGTGGAGACAAAAGGTGGACATTGTTTAAAGAAGAATTTCATGCAGTGTTGAATCAATCTAATGGAATTTGGCTGCAGAGGCAAAAAACTGCAGATGCAAAGTCTGAAGCAAAATACATTTGGGTGTGTTTTGTTTGAAAGTATGTGTGTATGTACTTCCATTTATACCTGAAGAACAGATTGTAGGTTTAAAAATAAGCACAGGAAGCTTAGTAACTTACTGAAAGCCATGACATGCATGGGTCTACAGCACTTCAATGCTATCTAAGATCAAATACCCAAGGCCCTACCTCTTTGAGCATCAAGCATGGTTATGAATTTATCAAAGATAGAGAGGCAGTTAAGGGCCACTGGGAGGAATAGTTTAAAGACCTCCTCAACTGCAACTCTCTCTTTGATGTATCCCCCTCTGACTCCATCCCACAGTCCCCTACTCTTTTCTGCCTTACAATCATTCCTGACCACAAATCAGAAAAGCTATAATCCAACTAAAAAGCAAAGTCTTGGGAACAAACAAGATCTTCACTGAGCTTCTAAAGCTAAATTGTGAGTTGCTCCTGTCACAAGTTCACTATCTTCATCTGGGAAGAAGAAGGTATTTCAGGTGATTTCAAAGATCTCACAATGGTGATTATCTTCAAGAAAGGGGATATCTAATTGGAATATGTATGGAGTGGGGTAGGGATCTCTCTGCTGTCTACTACAGGGAATGTCATCACTAGGATACTCCTCAACTGTCTTATGCTCGTGGCCAGAAAGCTGTTCCCTGAATCTCAGCATGGATTCCATTCATCAGAGACACAGTGGGGGTGATCTTCACCACATGCCTCCCAGAAAAATGGAAGGGACAGTATCAGCTACTGTGCATATCCTCTGACCTTAGTAATTGCCCATTCAGAGCCAGCTCTTCAGCGCTTGACGTCCTGTTTTGCGGAAACTGCCAAAATGTTTGGCCTGGAAGTCAGCCTGAAGAAAACTGAGGTCCTCCATCAGCCAGCTCCCCACCATGACTACCAGCCCCCCCCCCCCCCCCACATCTCCATCGGGCACACTAAACTCAAAACGGTCAACCAGTTTACCTATCTCGGCTGCACCATTTCATCGGATGCAAGGATCGACAACGAGATAGACAACAGACTCGCCAAGGCAAATAGCGCCTTTGGAAGACTACACAAAAGAGTCTGGAAAAACAACCCACTGAAAAACCTCACAAAGATTAGCGTATACAGAGCCGTTGTCATACCCACACTCCTGTTCGGCTCCGAATCATGGGTCCTCTACCGGCATCACCTACGGCTCCTAGAACGCATCCACCAGCGTTGTCTCTGCTCCATCCTCAACATTCATTGGAGCGACTTCATCCCTAACATCGAAGTACTCGAGATGGCAGAGGCCGACAGCATCGAATCCACGCTGCTGAAGATCAAACTGCGCTGGGTAGGTCACGTCTCCAGAATGGAGGACCATCGCCTTCCCAAGATCGTGTTATATGGCGAGCTCTCCACTGGCCACCGTGACAGAGGTGCACCAAAGAAGAGGTACAAGGACTGCCTAAAGAAATCTCTTGGTGCCTGCCACATTGACCACCGCCAGTGGGCTGATATCGCCTCAAACCGTGCATCTTGGCGCCTCACAGTTCGGCGGGCAGCAACCTCCTTTGAAGAAGACCGCAGAGCCCACCTCACTGACAAAAGACAAAGGAGGAAAAACCTAACACCCAACCCCAACCAACCAATATTCCCTTGCAACCGCTGCAACCATATCTGCCTGTCCCGCATCGGACTTGTCAGCCACAAACGAGCCTGCAGCTGACGTGGACTTTACCCCTCCATAAATCTTCGTCCGCGAAGCCAAGCCAAAGAGAAGAAGAAGAGAGAGAAGAGAGTAATGCTTTAAACTCCATTGACAGGAGGGATTGTGAAACATTCTTCTCAAATTCTATAGACAATAGGTGCTGGAGAAGGCCAATTGGCTCGTCGAGCCAGCACCCCCATTTATCAGATTATGGCTGATCTTTCTCTTTCAATAACCAATCCCAGCCTTATCCCCATAACCTCTGCCCAGAAGAGCCTTATCCAACTCTCTCTTAAATCTATCCAGCAAATCTGTCCCCACTACCATCTGTAGCAATGCATTTCACAGATCCACAACTCTCTGGGTAAAAAAAATTCTCCTCATTTCTGTCTTAAATGGCCTTCCCTGTATTCTTAAACCATGCCCTCTAGTCCTAGTCTCTCCCATCATTCAGATGCCCACAAAAATTCATCTTCATGTTACATTTGCTTTATGCGTGCAACAACCTGATCCAACAGATTGACAACAGAGTCAATCTCAATGAAGGCCAGTATCAAACAAGTCTATGTCATTGCCGCTAAATAATTATTTTGATCTTTTTCACTACAATGCAGCAGCTTATCTCCAAATGACTTACCACACGAATCAATCTAATCTTCAGAACTAATTGGAAACAATTCAATTAAAGCAACTACACCTCGGAATCAGTTACCTCACCCTCAGTGTAGAACTGTTGTATCCATATGGTGCATATGTTTTCACATGCTCTGAGACTAAATTCCAAGATAGCAATATTTCCAGATTTAAGTACCTGCATGCACATGGGTCTCTTTGTGTGTGTGCATCATGCAGAAAAACACACCCAGTCTGCCTTACGTTCATGGAAAATTAATTTTTTGCATAAATACCACTAATTTTAATTAGTTTACCATTGCACTAAAACCCCTGGAATCTGGAATTCAAGCAAACGACAAAAAAAAATGAGGAAAATATTTTTTTTAAATATTTTCCTGTAGCAGCTGTTTGAATAAAATTGTGTGAAACAGCATTAGCATAACCCAGGATGAAGAGCTGATTGATGCCGTTTGGCATTGGGGTGCTTAGTAAGAGACATCCCTGTCGGAGGCTTTATCTATGAACTTGGGGGAGAGGGGGTTAATTATCTATAATGTTATTGTTCGTTTTTCCAGTGTCTCCGTGGAGGGGAAGGAACCTGCAGATGCACTGACAATTAAATGTTCTCAAAGAATGTCACTGAAAATAAAGTAAAATGCTTTAAGGTTTAAATATTCAGCTAAGTGAAGTTTATTCTATCTAAGTACCAAGTAATATTTTTGTCTTTTGTCTTGTAAACTTCTTTTGTTTATTCTTAATACAGGTCTATTAGTTAGGCATTGCCAGAGTGAGTCTCGAGCAACCGGAAAGTATCTGGTTATCTGGATATTTTATCCGGCATCTACCAATCCCCATAGGTGCCAGATACCAGGAGTTTTATTGTATAACTATGCTAAAATAATCTATAATTTAAGGTACCTGTGATATTCCTAATCGATTACTTGTTTGTGCAGTTTCAGATGGACAGATTCTATTGTTCTTGTAGTTTCAATGTGCTAACAATTTTCATGCTACCATTGTGCTTTACAGTATTTCTGGTAGTGACTCAAAGATAAAGTAGAATTAAGAATTTCACACATAAAATGTTTTTGCTATCAGTGTGTGTATTTTCTCGAAGTAGAAGTACATTGTTAACCAATACCCTCAGATTTTAAGTACTGCATCAACTCACAAATTAATGCATTAAGTGCCATGATTTTTTTTTGTGTGTTATGTGATAGAATCAGTTATTGAGTCCAAGAGAATCAGAAAGTGATTCTTTTTGTGACAATATTAGCAGCAGAAACTGATGCAACACTTTTTATTCCCCACACGCATTCTGAGAAATACAATTAGTCGATAACACATTCACTAGTGCCATTTACTGTACACTTCCAGTCATTCGGTGGTTTTAAAGTGCTTGGCTATCAGAGCCTGAAGTGACAGGTACAGTGTTCAAAATTCAAAGTTCAGATTTATTGTCAGAGAACATACATGACTACACGTACAACCCAGAGTTTCTTTTTTCTTGCGGGCCAGGCAGAACTACTTATTGGTAGTGAAAAAAAAACTGTAGTCAAGAAAAGATGCATATACAAGAGAGAGAAATATAAACAAAGAAAGAATGTAAACAAACTATGCAATACATTAAAAAAAATATTCAATATTAAATAATGTGCAAGATAAGAGTCTTTAAATGAGTATCTGATTGAGTTTGTTTGTTTAGGAGTCTGATGGTAGAGGGGTAGCAACTGTTCCTGAATCTGGTGGTAGAGTTTTACGGCACCTATATCTCTTTCCTGATGGCGGCATTGAAAACAGAGCATGTCAGAAGATCACAAGATAAGAAGCAGAAGTAGGCCCATTGGCCATCGAGTCTGATCCGCCATTCTAATCATAAGCTGATTCATCCACTCACTCAGCCCGGCTTTCTCTCTGTAACCTTTGATGCCCTGATAAACAAAATACTTGTCAATCTCTGCCTTAAATACACCCAACATCTTCACTTCCACAGCTACCTGTGGCAAGAATTTCCACAGATTCATGACCCTCTGACTAAAGAATTTTTTCCAAATCTCTTTTTTAAACTGACACCCTTTATCCTGTAATTAGCCCTCTTATCCTAGAATCTATAGCCACCGAAAACATCCAATGTCCTTGGTGCATTCAAGGCTGCACCTCACCCCCACCTTGTTTACTCGAATCACATATCTGTCCTGTTAACTCCGATGTACAGACAACAAAGCAAACTAAGTCAGTTCACAGGAAGAGCAGGACATGGCTGGGGTGGGGTGTGGTTTGCCACAGCAGCACTGCAAGACTTCTTTGAGACCACGGACTGGAACTCTTTCAGGGAGGTGGCCATCTACAGCACAACAATCATCTAAATATAGAGAAGTGCACAAGCTCAATGTCTGGCTTCATCAGCAAGTGCATTGATGGTGTCACCAAGATCAAATGCTTCCCAACAAGAGCCAACCAGAAACCATGGTTGGATGCAGAGATCTTGGTCCGTCTCGGAGCTCATAATGCTGCCTTCACGACAGGGGATAGGATGACACTAAGATAAGCCAGGGCTGATGCAATCTAGAAGGCAAAATGTGGGTATGCACAGAAGATCCACAAGGTGCATTGGTATGGAATCAACACTATTATGGATCACAAGTCAACCTTGCAAATTAAGGTAAATGACACCTCCCTTCCAGACAGACTGAACACCTATGCATGGATTGATGATATGAACAGGATGATGCCAAAGAAAGCTCTATGTCCCCCTGATGAACTGGTCACCTGCACAGCTGCGGCTGAGGTGAGGAGCACCCTATCCAAAGTGAACCTACACAAGGTAGCGGGACCAGACAACATACCTGGTCAGGTATTGAAGTACTGCACAGTCCAATTGACGGATGAACATCTTCAGCACCTCACTACAGCAGTCCATCTTTCTTGTAAGGTTCAAGGTAGCCACCATCATCCCAGTACCCAAAAGGGCGACAATATCAATGACTACCACTCTGTGGAATTGACCTCTACTGTTATGAAATGCTTCGAGCATCTGGTGATGGACCTCATCAAAGCACACCTCCCAGAAACACTGGATCCATTTCAATTTGCCAATAGAAGAAACTGTTCCACACACGATGCTATAGCCATGTCACTTCACTCCATCTTGGCCCACCTGGAGAATGGTGCTTCAATCACCAGGCTGCCATTCCTTGACCAGCTTGACATATAATACAATCATTCCCCAGAGGCTGGTGGAGAAGTTGTCCTCGCTGGGTCTCAACACCCCACTCTGTAATTGGATCCTGGACTTCCTGACGGAAATACCACAGTCTATCTGGGTCGGTAGCAAAATATCGAGCACCATTATGCTGAGGACTGGCCACCCTTCAGCTGTGCGCTCAGCCTGCTCCCATACACAATACTGACCCCTGACTGCATCACCAGATCCAGCTCCAACAGTGTCATCAAGTTTGCAGATGACACACCTGGAGTTGACCTCATCAGCAACAACGGTGAGTCGCCAACAGAGAAGAGGTGGAAAATTTCCTGAAATTTTTCTGAGAGTAACAACCTGGCTGTCAACGTGGACAGGATGAAAGAGATGACAGTGGACATCAGCAGGACCATCAACAACTCTGTAGTAGAGAGAGTGGAGAGCACCAAGTTCCTTGGAGTTCACTTAACTCAAGGGTCCCCAAACATTTTAGACCATCAACCCCTTTAAGAAATCCTTGATTCCTCATAGACCCCCAGGCATGTACAAAAATAAATAAATAGGTAGACGAGCAGTTTCCATATGCATTAGTTAGAGAAACTGTGTACTGTATGCATGGTGTCTAGGCCTCCCAGAAACAACCCAAACTTTGTTACAACACCCCAAATGCCAAGTAACAAATCTGTAAATTAACCAAGCAAGTGATTACAATAACAGTTTTAAAAAATCCTTTGTTTCTGGCCGTGAAAATGCGGTGCAGTCTTCAACGAAGAAGTCACCTCAGGCTCCAGGGCAGGAGCAGGGACTTTAGACTGTTGGCAGGAGCAGGAAACTCAGGATCTACAATTATTTCGACTCCAAAAGTTCAATCGACCCCCACCCCTGGTATTAACAAACCCCCCTTTCGACCCCCTGCTATTTCTCATCTTATCGACCCCCATAGCGACCACTTTGGAGACCCCTAACTTAACTAGTGACCTATCGTGGACACTCAACATCTCCTCATTTGTCAGGAAGGTGCATTAGCGACTGCACCTCCTGAGAAGACTGAAGCGGGCAAGGCTACTGGCCACCATTATGTCAACTTTCTATAGAAGCTCTATCAAGAGCCTTCTGGCCGGGCAGAGAAATAGATCAGAGGTCAATCCACAAAGACAATAAGAGTGGCAGAGAGGATTACTAGAGTCTCTCTTCCCCTCCCACCTCCCTCCACATTGACGTGATCTACTGAGTCATTGTCTGAAGAGGGGGCTCAAAATCTTTGAGGACCCCTTCCACCCTGCACATTGCATCTTTCAGCTGCTCCCATCAGGGAAGAGATACAGGAGTATCAGAGCCAGGACCACCAGGCTGAGGAGCAGCTTCTTCCCACGGGCAGTGAGAATGCTGAACAACCAAAGGGACTCCTTACCCTAACCATCTGAGACTCTCATTTGTACAAAACAATATTTATTTATTTATATGTATAGATAAAAATCCCTGTTCTGCATATGTATTATTTGTCTGTATGTGTGCGTCTGCATGTCTTGCACCAAGGACCGGAGAACACTGTTTCATCAGGTTGTATTTATACAATCAGTTGACAATAGACTTGACACTGCATGTTCTCTGTCCAGGCCTTTCAGTGTTCAAAATGCATTAATGAGATCTCCCTTCATCCTTCTGTACTCTTAACAAGTACAGTCCAAGAGCTGACAATTGTACCTTTGATTCCTGGTAAAATTCTATTAAATCTTCTCTGAACCCTCTCCAATGCCAGCACATCTTTTCTCAAATATGGCACCCCAAGGGAGGTCTCACCAGTGCTTTACAGATTTTCAACATTACAACCCTGCTCTTGTATTTTATCCCTCTAGAAATGAATGCTAACATTACATTGGCCTTCTTCACCACCGTCTCAACCTTTTAGGTATCCTGAACGAGGATACCCAAGTCCCTTTGCACATTGGAATTTTGAATTTTCTCCACATCTAAATAATAGCTGCCTGCCTATTTCTTCCACCAAAATGCTTGACCGTACACTTTCCAACATTGTAATTCATCTGCCACCTCTTTGCCTATCCTCCTAATCTACCCAAGTCTCTCTGCAGCCTTTCAGTATCCTCAGCACCACCTCCCCTACCACCAATTATGGTATCTGCAAATTTAGACACAAAGCCATCTATTCTATAATCCAAAAATTTATGTACAATGTACAATACCAACCCCTGCAGAACACGATTGGTAACCAGTAGCCAACCAGAATAGTATCCTTTTATTTCTACTCTCCATTTCCTGCCAACCAGCCAATGTTTTAGCCATGCTAATATTCTTCCTGTAACTCTTGTTCAGCAGGCTTATGTGTGGCACCTTGTTGAAGGCCTTTTGAAAGTCTGAATACTCAACATCCATTGCATCTCCCCTGTCAATGCTACTTGTGTTCTCTTCAAAAAATTGCCATAGGTTTATCAGGAAATTTTCCTTTGAGGAAACCATGCTGACTTGGGCCTATCTTTCCATGCACTCCAGGTATTCCGTAATCTCATCCTTGACAATAAACTCCAACAGCTTCCCAACCACTGACATCAGGCTAATAGATCTATAATAACCTTTCTGCTGCCTCGCTCCCTTCTTAAACAGCAGAGTGATATTTGCGATCCTCCAGTCCACCGGAACCATGCCGGACTCCATTGATTCCTGGAAGATTATTACCAATGCCTCCACAATCTCTACAGCGACCTCCTTCAGAACGCGATAATGCATTCTATCTGGTCTGGGAGACTTATCTACTCTTAAACCATTGCACTTCCCAAGTACTTACTCTTTCGTGACCTGACCACACTTACTTCTCTTCCAAGAGAGCCATGAGAGTCCGGAATGCTATTAATGTCTTCCACAGTGAAGACTGATCAAAAGTATTCATTCATTTCCTCTGCCATGTCCTTGTCTCTCATTAGAATTTCCCCAACATCATTTTCTATTGGTCCTATGTCCACTTTGGTCACTCTTTTACTCTCTATATTTTTTTTTAAAAGCTTTTAGTGTCCTCTTTGATATTATTTCCTAACCTCCTTTTATAAGTCATCATTTCATTCCTAATCCACCTTCTTAGTTGTCTTCTCTATGTTTTTAACAATTTCCCAATCCTCTCTCTTCCCACTTATTTTTGCTTCTTTGTATGCCTTCTCTTTTACTTTAGGCTTCCAAGTTATTCGTACATTACTAAAATCAATGCATGTCGGTTATATTTCACAATTTTCGGATGTCCCAATGCTACAGTATATGAGCCATTCTGTAGCTCCTGTATTGTGAGAAATGAAAGGAGTAAATTTGTACAGACAAGTTACACAGTAGCAATATATTAATGTCCAACTAATCTGTTTTAGATGCTGACTGAGAAAGTATAAGGCAGTAATATGGTTAAATCTCCTTTGTTATCTTTCAGATTAACCAGTTTAGATCTTTTCTGTCTATATCAGAAGGTAGGCAGCCCCGTGGTTTAAAACATACAAAAGGTATTGCATACAGTCAGCAATGGTAAAATGAGGTGTCAGTAAAAGTCTGGAATCTCAGTGACACCCCTTAGGGAAACAGTAAACTTCATTACCCTTTGGCTTATTTGGTCACAAAACCAACAGCTTTGGTCATCAGCAGGTACAAACATTGTTTAATGCTGTAATTTTTGGCTGGAGATTTGCCTCCCTATTGGGGGATGGTTAGACATAGTTGTTTGCTGGAAGAGATGACCATGTCATATTGTGCACAGTTGTGGTTGCCGAATTATAGGAAGGACATAACAAACTAGAGAGAGGGCAGAGAAGATTTGTAAGAATGTTGCCTGAGTTTCAGGGTTTGACCTACAGGGAAAGGTTAAACAGGCTAGGACTTTACTCCCTGGAGCATAGAAGATTGAGGGGTGATTTGATCGAGGTATTTAAAATTATGAGGGGAACAGATGAAGTAAATGTGGACAGGCTTTTTCCATTGAGAGTGAGGGAGATTCAAACAAGAGGACATGGATTGAGATTGAAGGGGGATAAGTATAGGGGAAACATAAGGGGGATTTCTTCACTTAGAAGGTGGTGGGAATGTAGAATGAGCTTCCGGCCAAAGTGGTAGATGGGGCCTCGATGGGCATGGAAGGTTATGGGGTGGGTGCAGGTCATTGGGACTAGGTGAAAGAATGTGTTTGGCATGCACTAGGAGGGCCGAACTGGCCTGTTTCTGTGCTGTAATTGTTATATGGTGTGACCAGTTGTTCAGTGAAATGCCTTCTCATAGATTTCTGGCAAAATTACCATGGTCATGTCAATAATTTCACCAAGAGAAAGGTCCTAGTTAGGATTTTGGCTTCTGGGTGTCACCCTTGCTCTTGCCAAACATCCTGTGAAGGAAGAGGGTTGTCACTGGGTCACATTCTTGAATTTCTCCCCCCCCCCCAACAGAATTGTAGGGAGCACCCTCAACATATGGATTTTGTAGATTAGAGAAGGCAATTAGCAACCATCAGTAAATTCTATTCTTGCCAACAAATATAATATATGCACAGCTCCACTTAATACAATAATTTGGTGGTGAAAACAAAATGCACACAGCATGTTGCTCTAGTTTACAAATGGTTTAAGTCTTACGCACTGTATACGTAGAATTTTGTTTCAATCCTAGTTTCTTCCATGGACAGTTACAAATGGCGAAATGTTATGCACCTCTGCATTATCAGACTTTGCTGTTGGAAACCCTTTGGGGAATGGGAGCTTCACCTGCAAGCATCACACAAAGAAACAAAATGAATAATCCAGTGGATGAGGCATTTTCCAATAGAGATTCTCACAAATGCAGATTTTGAAAGGTGTTTACTTGTGCATTTAGGAGGTCATCTGGATTGAAAATAAAGGTGGACCATCCAAGAAGGCTCTGAGTAACTTAAAATCTCTATCCAGGAAGTCTATAGAAACCAGGCACTTACGTCAACAAACACAGCTAACCAAACACCCACCTCTCTCCAACATGGATTACCTATTTCCACTTTTGCTACATGAAGGACACTGTTTGACCTGCTGAACTTCTCCAACATTTACTCTCTCCCCATCATGTGCCACTGCTGTATCTGTGGGGGACACTTCTACAACCTCAGAACCTACATAACTGGAATGGAAGAATGTTAACCCCAAACCAAAGAGTCCATCTATGAAGAAAAAAAGCAAGTGATTTGAACAGCGTTGAGAATGAACGTGACCAGGCTTGTTCCCAACACTCTTCTTTAAAAATATGGAATCCTTATGGCAGATGTTACCTCTGATAACACTGCACACTTTATTGGCTATGGGTAGAGAGGAGCAGAAAACAATTTTATCTGATTGGAAGGAAATAAATTCCAATATATTTGATGATAGAGTTAAAGATTGGAATCATTGTGGAATATGTAACAAGATGAAGTAAACACAAGAAAAATAAAGGTCAGGGCAGAAATGAAGTACTACATCCAGCTCTAGTCACCTGATTTTAGAGAGCATGTGAAGTTTCCAGGGCAGGTTAACTGGAATGGTTCCAGAGATGGGGGATTTCACGGTGGAGTTAGAATGGATAAGCTCGTGCTGTTTTTTTTTTGGAGCCAAGAGCTCGAGAGGAGACTTGCTAGAGGTCAGTTGGGTAAATAGGGAAAAGTTTTTCCATTGGGGAGTGGTTTACGGATCAGGGGATACAGACATAATATGTTGAACACAAAATGTAAGGTGGATGTGAGGATATGAAGTATGTGGGGAGCCATTGTAATGTAATGTGATAATGCCTGTGGTGATGTAGAAACAGAATTAACCAGAACTTTCAAAGGAGACACTTGCAAGATGATAATTTGCAGGACAATAGAGAAAGAATGGGGGAATGGGATTGACGGGTTTATCCTTTAGGAGAGGAAGAGATTGGATTGGTAAAATGGGTGAGTACATTGGATTAATAAATATTTCAAAAATCTTTTTTGCAAAACTGATAATGAACAATTATTGCTACATATGTAAATCTGGTCCATTTTAATCCTGTGTTGACAATGTGTTTTAATTCCAGTCATGACCAAATGCCATCACAGGCCAATACTTGTGCAGGCGTGCTTGTCAATGAATGATCACAGACCAATACCTCTTCTCTTTCTTCTCTTTGGCTTGGCTTCGCGGACAAAGATTTATGGAGGGGGTAAAATGTCCACGTCAGCTGCAGGCTCGTTGGTGGCTGACAAGTCCGATGCGGGACAGGCAGACACGGTTGCAGCGGTTGCAGGGGAAAATTGGTTGGTTGGGGTTGGGTGTTGGGTTTTTCCTCCTTTGCCTTTTGTCAGTGAGGTGGGCTCTGCGGTCTTCTTCAAAGGAGGTTGCTGCCCGCCAAACTGTGAGGCGCCAAGATGCACGGTTTGAGGCGATATCAGCCCACTGGCGGTGGTCAATGTGGCAGGCACCAAGAGATTTCTTTAGGCAGTCCTTGTACCTTTTCTTTGGTGCCCCTCTGTCACGGTGGCCAGTGGAGAGCTCGCCATATAACACGATCTTGGGAAGGCGATGGCCCTCCATTCTGGAGACGTGACCCACCCAGCGCAGCTGGATCTTCAGCAGTGTGGACTCGATGCTGTCGACCTCTGCCATCTCGAGTACTTCGACGTTAGGGATGAAAGCGCTCCAATGATGTTGAGGATGGAGCGGAGACAACGCTGGTGGAAGCGTTCTAGGAGCCGTAGGTGATGCCGGTAGAGGACCCATGATTCGGAGCCGAACAGGAGTGTGGGTATGACAACGGCTCTGTATACGCTTATCTTTGTGAGGTTTTTCAGTTGGTTGTTTTTCCAGACTCTTTTGTGTAGTCTTCCAAAGGCGCTATTTGCCTTGGCGAGTCTGTTGTCTATCAATACCTACTTTACAGTTTATCATTATACCCTAATATCTGCGCATAGACCGTCAATATTCTGTCATAGATCGTGATTTGCCCTTACAGTTTGTCACAAGCCAATATTTGCTCATATTGTTAATGACTATTCACAGACTGATAACATGCCCATAGATCCAAGCATGTTCACAGCAGCAATGCTGGGTGGTTTCAGCCTGCAAGTTTTCACAAGTACAATTGACCAAGAACAATACAGTTTCCTTTGTTTGTAAGCATGATTGAAACTTGAGTACTGCATTATCAAACCTTGGAAACCGCATTGAATAAAAATATGGAAAGATAAAATGCCCCTTGCCAGATGGCTTCACGCTTTGTTGAAAGATTAAAAATGACTTTTAAAAGACAGCAGAAACTTGAAGAGCTTAAACCTTGGGCAGAATATTATTTGCCTGTGATCCAAATTTACTATAATTTGGTATGTTTATATTTTTGTCTTAGTAAAACTTGATTCCCCAGTATGGATTTACATCAACAAAGTAACAATGAACTGGCCATCGTGTGTTGCAACATGGTCTGATGTGTCATGGAATATACAGCACAGCCATTCAGACTTCAACTTGAAATATTAACTTTGTTTGTCTTTCTATAGACGCTGCTTGACCAGCTGAGTGTTTCAAGCATTTTCTGCTTTTGGTTTCAGATTTACAGCAACTGCAGATTGTTTTTTTTAACTCTTCCTTCACACTGAATGCTGATGAACATCTCTCACATTCAAAAAGCATTTGGGACCTTGCAGAATACATTAAAGAGTTAAAGGAATTAAAAGTATTTAACTGTTTGATGGCAAGAAACACATCAAGAAACATTAAACAACTTTTAGCCCAATTTAACGATCAAATTTATGGTTTCTCTGCTTCACTCTCTCCGGGAGGCTGATTTCTCCCAAAACATGGGTTCAGAATGAAGATTTTCCTGCCTGAAATTTTGCGGAGCACTGCCATGCAGCTGAATGTTGCATATTTTCCAGGTCCAAAGCCGTGCTGAGCTACAGACTCCACTTTGCAAACACCTGACATATCCAGTGGCAGGTCATAGAGTTTTAGAATCACACTGTGGTGATTCTCAGTCCTGACCATCTATTTATTCTACCTTGATCCACCATGCTACATTCCCATCAACTCTTTCCACCACCCCCACCCCAAGTCTCAGTGAGGACAAGACTAAGGAGATGATTGTGGACTTCAGGAAGCCCAGAGACGACCACCTTCCACTGCACACTTGTAGCTCGATAGTGGAGAGAGTAGAGAGCACCAAGTTCCTCAGAATCCATTCAGAAGTGATCTATCCTAGACCAACAGCATCTCACTTGTCAAGAAGGTGGAACAGCGACTGCAGTTCCAAAGATCTCTTACGCAGACAAGGGTAGTCCGACACCATTCTATCAACTTCCTACAGGAGCTTTATTGAGAACATTATGGCTGGCTGCATCACAGAGTGGTATGGTTGCTGAAGAGCATTGGAGTAGAGGTCAAGTCACAGGACCATAAAAGCAGCAGAAAGGATCACTGATGTCTCCCTCCATCACTACCCCCTTCCCCCACCCCAGCCCTTCCATCAATGTGATTTACCGGGATCATTATTTAAAAAGTACTTGCAAAATCAGTGTGCACCCCATGCACATCTTCCAGCTACTCCCATCACAAGAGATACAGTGGTAGAATCAGAATCACCAGACTGAGGAACAGCTTCTTCCCACAGGCAGTGAGACTGCTAAAACAACTCTCTGAGACTCTACTTTTTATTAATAATATTTATTTTTTATGTATATATATATATATATATGTGTGTGTGTGTGTGTGTGTTATGTCTATGTGTGTCCACTGATTTATACTGGACTAAAGAACAATCAGATGATAAATAAACTTGAACTGGAGATTCAACTGCTCATTTCCACTCTAGCAACTATTTGCCGTGGCCATTTATCCTACTGAACAACTCAGCTTCGCAACATAAGAGAAAACCAGAGGACATAGGGAAGCCTTTGCACTTAAGGAAAAGGTACAAATTTCACAGGCAGCCTTGGAGATTAGGAATGAATTCAAATCACTGGAATTCATGAGGTTTCAGCGGATTTCTCTTGACATCACAACAAAGCATGTTCCTGGTGCAGATTTTACATAATCCTGCTAATTGTCGATGTGAGTATCAGCCTGAGAGTTACCTGACACTGAGATCATGAAAAAATGATCCAAAAGCTCTCATTCTCCATGGTGCTTGTTCAGAAAAGTAACTGTCCAAAAGTGTTTGGAAATGTTCAGGTAAAAAGTAGTTTTGTTTCTTTATCTGTTATATCATGTCTTTTTTTTCTCAGTCAATCCCTTGGGGTCAAAGGTTCTGACCTGCTGAGTTCCTCCAGCAGATTGGGTGAAACATTTCCTCTAGAGTTGTATGGGTTCTGAGGTGGTATGATGTGAGGGACAAATTTGGCGGGTCCGAAAAGCAATGAATCTGAATACACATTAATTAAAGCATAGATCTTTATTTGCCCACTAGGGGAAAGTTGCCACAGGATTGTGCGTGCTTTCTCTCTCACACACACACACACACACACACACACACACACACACACACACACACACACACACACACACACACACACACACACACACACTCATTCCAACAAGGCACACACAATACACTCACATTGGTTGCATTTAACAAGCGGCAATCCCTACTAATCACGAAAAATTAACTATAGTGAAAAGACACAACACGCGGTACCCTCCACCCCTTGATCTGGTGCAAGCTCGGCACCCTGATTAGATAAGAAAAATATTCACAGTGATTATCTCCAGCGTCGTCCACGGCTCATAACCTGAAGTGGAGCTCGGATTCATTCCCAGGGGAAAACAGACCAGCTGCTCCGTGTTAGGCTTTGCACCCCAGCCGGCCAGAGGGGCCAGCTCAGATATACCCAAAATAGCCCAGGTGATTAAGGGGGCTAGTGGTGTGTGATTGGCACACGTGGGCAGTCACAGGCCACTGTTATTCACGTTAATTAGGATGCTGTATTCTTTTTTCCAAGGAGAATGAAAACATTCTTGAAACTGCCTTTCTGTTAACCCCTTGGAGCTTGGAAGAGAGTGCCTGCTTTGGGAATCGGGTTGAAAATGAGGTGTCCTCTCCATTGGAGTTCACTGAGTGTACAAAGAGTCTCGATATTCCAGATATTGCACAAGGAAATTACACTGACATTGTTCACTTATCCCACAGTCATTTGGGTGGATTTTGCAAGGATTGCATTGGTGCCGTCTTTCCCATGCTTTAAAATGCTTACTGTGGGTACCAGATTGGGAAGCTTTCAGTGATCACTGCTATCCGGTACACCATGAGCATTGTACTAGGTTTGTATTCTTGATACCTGAATTCTCTTGTCCTCAAATGACCAATAGTTTTGCTAGTGTATTTGCTTGTGCATTCGGGGTGGTGGTTTAATTTCATCAGCCTTCACTATCTCCTGAAATATGGAAAGTGAGCCAGGGTCTTGTGGATCTTTATTGTGCATTGTACAGTCAGGGAAGAACAGGCGAACAATTACTTGAGCTCCGGATGTTGCTGCAGACATCATGCACGGGGGAATGTGATCCCTAAGGGCATGTGTAGACTAGCCTGGATCTGGGTTCAGATGTAACTGGCAGTCGGGTTTTCCTTACAATTCAGTCTCACAAATATGCCATTGATTTCATCTGTTTAACTGAAATTAGATGGGTGTTTTGAATGCTGAGTGATAATGTAGCTATCACTGTTTGTTCATCCAGATCATGATAATGGTCCCATTCCTTGTCAATCAAGTTCACAACAGGCTCATCGTCTGCCCTGACACCTTTTTCCAGACACGATTAGTGTAGTGGTTAGCACAACACTTTTGGAGTGCCAGCGACCAGGGTTTGAAAGCAGCACCATCCATAAAGAGTTTGTGCATTCACCCCGTGTCTGTGTGGGTTTCCTCTGGGTGCTCCAGTTTCTTCCCACTTTCCAAAGTCGTATGGGGTTAATAGGTTAATTGGTCAAATGGGTGTATTTGGGTGGTGCAGGCTTGTGGGCTGGAAGGGCCTGTTTCCTTTGCTGTACCTTTACATTTAAAACATTGCTATAGCATTATTTTAATTTTTCTAACTTGCTGTATGAATACGATTCAGCCAATGTCGTCCTCTGAGAGCTCTACATCAGATGAAGCTAAGTGGAAGAGGGTGGTTCCTTGGCATTCTGGGAAATGTGGCTTGAAAGACCATCAACAGGCAAATCCAAGAAAGAGGGAGGGGGTCATGATAGTTAAAAAATGTACCAAGGGTAGAGTCACACAAGTAGCAACAGCTGGCCATCATGAACAATTTTTAAGGAAACAGGGGTGTATGCAGTGAGAGTCAGAGGTTGGGCAGCTGTTTACATCCAAAATTACTCCAGAAATTGAAGTTCATAAGTATTCACATCAAGTCCAGCACAAGCTAAGGCTTTTCTCTTTGGAGCGATGAAGGATCAGAGGTGATTTCATGGAGGTATTTACGATGGTGAGGGGCTTAAATAACGTGGACAGCCAGCACCTTTTTCCAAATATCAGAGGTGGAGGAAAGCTTGGGGATGATGTCAGAGGTAATATTTTTTAACACAGTGATGGGAGTCAGGGTTGGTGGTGGAGGCAGGTACATTATTGACATTTAAAAGACTCAGGCACATAGATGTAAGAAAAATAGATGGTTATGGGTGTGAGTTAGATTGTTGGCGTAACATTATGGACTGAAGGGCCTGTACTGTGTTGTGATGTTCTATGTTCTATTACTGAGCACCTATAGATATTTGGAAATGTTCTGCAGGATGTTTAATGCCTTGTGTAATGTAATAGTCTACACCATCAATTTTGTCCACTTCCTCTGCTTGGATCTAATGAGTAAGATTTTAAAATTCTGCTCACAATCAGAGAAGAATTTACCTTTATCTGTTCCTGAAAAGAAAATATTTATTTTCCTGGATATTGTACATAATTCTGTTTCAAGTCCCCTGTACATTACCATTTCTTGTCATTACGTTGTGGTTGTTGGTGCCATCAGATGTCAAGATCCTAATCTTTGAAATTCTTAAAACTCTCCACATTTCTTTGTTTCTCTATTGTTTAAAACAGTGGTTCTCAACCATTTTCTTTCACTCACATACTACTTTAAGTAATCACTATGCCATTGGTGCTCTGTGATTAATAAGGGATTGCTTAAGGTGGTATGTGAATGGGAAGGGAAGGTTGAGAATCACTGCTCTAGACCCAATTGTTAGTAAAATATTTTGCTTGAGAAAAATGGTAATTGGCCCATTTCCTTTGGAGTTATGAAACCGTGCACATAACGAGTCAATTAGGTACGATTAAAAGAGTGGTTTTCAAACTTTTTCTTTCCACCTAATCACAGAGCACATAGTGGTATGTGAGTGGAAAGAAAAAGGTTGAGAACCACTGGTTTAAAACCTGTAGCTTTGACCAAACATTTGACCAAAAAACATCTCCACGTGTGGCCTGTATTTGTTTGATGTGAAGAGCCTTAGGGTCGGATGGTGGGAAAGACATTTTTGCAGTGTTACGAGCCCAGTGGACCCCAAAACACAGCAGCAATAGATATTCACCAAGACAAATGGGTACTTAAACAAAAGTTGCTTTTAATTATCTTTAAACATGAAAATAGAATCAAACTTTAACTTATCACTATTGACTTACTTAACCTAACTTAACCCCCTTCTAATTCTAACCACACGTGTATGTAATGTGTGTGTATAAGTTCATAAAAGTTCTTTGGTTCACAGTCCAATCTCATTTCTCATTCCTCCAAGTTCATTGGTTGCAGGCAATTCTTATACTGTGCACAGATTTTTATATTTATAAAGTTCACCAGGCTTTAGAGCTTGAAAGGTAAATGATTACTGCTCAGAAAGGTTCTTGTCGGTTTTTAGAGGGAGATTTGTTGTTCCTTTTTGATCAACCACTTCAATGTCTTACTGATGAAACTTGACCCGTCAGGGTTCTCCAGATGATAACCTCTTTCTTTCAGGTCACCACAGAGTTCCTTTTCGTTTCACTTATTCCAAGTGAAGCATTAGACAGCCAATCCTCTCCTCTTGCATGAACCACAAGGGCTTTGACCAGGCCATCTTCCAAACAGGCTTTCCACAAGCTTGTCAGCTTGTCCTGTTCCAGTCCCAACTGCTTCTGTACAAGTGATGTGTGTGTGTGTGTGTGTCTCTCTCTCTGAGAGGAAGCCTGTTTGACTCTCTCTGCTTGCAAAATCACATGGCCCTCATAGAACAACAAGTTATCTTCCAGACAATCTGCGGCTCCAACATAATCTTTCATCTGTTGCCTTTTGTAAACAACAATCCATTAGTGAAGTCTCTTGAACACTCTTCAAAGCTCTTGCAAAAGCTGTGGAGCCTATATTTTAAATAAGATCTGTTTTAAATTGTTTGTAGGTGACCTACTCTAACAAACCTTTCCCAATTTATCTCCCAAAAACATATCTATGTACTCTGTCACAGCGGTTAAAGGGGTATCTAAAATGAAATAAAATGACATTTGTATCACATTTTCTGTTTCATTGCATGATAATAAAATAATCTTAAATCATGCAACCTGGAAATATGCTCATTTAATTGCGTGTTATTTTGTTGTTATAGAGGAACAAAGTGAGGGTCCTAAGTGGAAAGCGGAGATGAAATAAATCAGAAAGTCTGAAAATGTGCAGACAAGGTTCAAATATAAAAAAAGCTTCATAATTAAAGAAAGAATAAAAGATGAAGGTCTGGTGTGCCATGGTTGTAATACTGGAAAGAGGAACTGGAAAATAGGGATCTTTGTATTGAAAAGGAAATATTCAGAGTTTTATAGAAAATCAAAAGAGAAAATGTTAGTTATTGAGGCTATGGGTGGAGCTGAGGAATGGAAAGGTATGACCACATTAATGGGGTTGTACTATAGACCACCCAATAGTCAGCGAGAATTAGAGGAGCAAA
This sequence comes from Narcine bancroftii, assembly GCF_036971445.1. NCBI lineage: Eukaryota > Metazoa > Chordata > Chondrichthyes > Torpediniformes > Narcinidae > Narcine > Narcine bancroftii. Next base: position 224,238,074 of record NC_091473.1, on the reverse strand, counting down.
TCTGTAGAGAGATAGCAGACAGCTGCAGGGAACATGAATTTGTGATAGCAGGTATTTTTAACTTTTCACATATTGACTGGGACTCCCATACTGTAATAGGACTGGATGACTTGGAGTTTGCAAATGTACTCAGTAAAGTTTTGTAAATCAATATATCAAGATACCAGCTCGAGAAAGTGCAATATTGGATCTCCTATGAGGGAACGAAACAGGACAGGTGACAGAAGTATATGTAGGTTCAGTGATTATAATGCCATTAGTTTCAAAATAATGATGGATAAGGATAGGTCTGGTCCTAGGGGTTGAGATTCTAAATTTAGAAACAGCCAATTTGAAGGAATTTAAAGGATTTAAAAAGCATGGATTGGGCTAGGGTGTTTTATGGCAAGGATGTGCTCAGTAAGAGGAAGGCTTTCGAAGGTGAAATTTTGAGAGTGCTAAGTTTGTATCTTCCTATAAGGATTAATGGTAAAATTAATAGGCATAAGGAACCTTGGTTTTTGATGGTTATTGGGGATCAGGTTAAGAAGAAGAGAGGGGTGTATAGCAGATATAAACAACAAGGAGCAAATGAGGTATTTGAGGAGTATAAAAAAATGCACAAAAAAATCTTAAGAAAAACAGGAGGACTAAAAGGTTGCTTTGGCAAACAAGGTGAAGGAAAATCCTAAGACCTTCTACAGGTATATTAAGAGCAAAAGGATCATAAGGGACACAATTTGGCCCCTTGAAAATCAGAGTTGTCACCTATATATGGAGTCAGAAGAGATTGGGGATATTTTATGGGGTTAGTTTTGCATCTCTGTTTACTCGGGAAACTAGTACAGAGTCCAGGGATGTGAGGCAAACAAGCAGTTAGACATGTAACCTATACAGATTAAAGAGGAGGAGGTAAATTCCAGGCCCGACAAGGACCTTGGGGCAGACTAGTGCAGAAATTCAAAGGTCCCTGGCTGATATACTTAAAATGTCCTTAGCCACAGGTAAGGTATTGGAGGATAGCTCATGTTGTTTCATTGTTTAAAAAAAGATTCCAAAAAGTAACCCAGGAAATTATAGACCGACCGGTGAGCCTGAAATCAGTAGTATGTATCAGTATTGGTATTCTAAGAAATCAGATAAACAGTTATTTGGATAATCAGGGACTGATTTGCAATAGTCAACGTGGCTTTGTGTGTGGTAGGTCACTTTATAAACTTTTTTGAGAAGATTACCAGGAAAGTTGATGAAGGAAAAACTGGATTTTGTCTACATGGGCATTAGTAAGTTCTTTGACAAGATTCCACATGGGGAGTTAGTAGGAAAGGTTCAGTCATTCAGTATTCATGGCAAGGTAGTAAACTTGATTTGATGTTGGCTTTATGGTAGAAGCCAGAGAGTGATAATGAACTGAAAGCCTTTGATTGGAGGCCTGTGACTAGTGATGCATCTTAAGGATCAGTGCTGGGTGCATTGTTGTTTGTCATCTATAACAATGATCTGAATGATAATGTGGTAAATTGGTATCAGCCAGTTTGTAGATGATACGAAGATTGGAGGTGTAGTGGGAAGCAAGGAAGGGCTCCAGGCTTGCAGAGGGATCTGGACCAGCTGGAAAAATGGGTGGCAAAAGGGCAGATGGAAAATAATACAGAAAAGTGTGAGGTGTTGCACTTTGGAAGGACAAACCAAGAAAGGACATACATGGTCAATGATAGGGCATTGAGGAGTGCGGTAGAACAGAGGGAACAGGGAATAGGGATACACAATCCCCGAATGAGAGGAGATTTGATAGACGTGTGCAAAATTATGATGGGTATAGATAGAGTAAATGCAGGTCGGCTTTTTCCACTAAGGTTAGGTGAGATACAAACCAGAGGACATGGGTTAAGGGTGAAAGGGGAGGGTTTAGTTGGAATATTAAGGGGAATTTCTTCACACAGAGAGTGGTTGGAGTGTGAAATGAGCTGCCAGCTGAAGTAGTGCATGCAGGCTCAATTTTAACATTTGAGAAAAGTTTGGACAGGTACATGGATGAGAGGGGCATGGAGGGATATGGGCAGAGAATTGAATAGAAGGGTGGGGGGGCCTGTTTTCTATGCTGTAATGTTCTACATTTCTATGGTGAATATGCTGAGAGATTTAATTTTTGTGCCCTTCTTCCAGGACACACGCCCATTTACTCCATCTCATGGACAAGCCCGTGCCAACACAGTCCTCGAGAGGGTGGAGGGAGCACAGCAGCGATGGAAGCGTCAGGTTCAAGAGCAGCGAAAGACTGTCTTCGACCGACATAAGATGCTCAGTTAAAGCCAATCTCTTTCAACTCAGCGTGATTCAGGCCTAGTCATGTCTCCACTTTGAAGCATGAAAGTTGGTGTTAATTCTGAAAACTTAATGCTCTCTCCCAGCTTTATTTTAACTCGTCCTGCTGTATGTATCAAACATCAAAGTTTAGCATTAAATAATTTGCATAGTATTCCCTTTGAGGATGTGTCTCTGAAAAGTGATTCCCCTAATGACCCTTTTAAATGTGGCTCCCTAATTAAATGTTCAAAAGATTAAAAGTCTCCACATATAAGAAAGCTTTGGCAGAGAAATACATAATAAAGTTTCAATGACAAAACAGAGTCCAAATTCTCCCTTGTGTATTTTCTTCCCAAAGAAGTGAATTATTCTGCACATTTCCCTCTCAACTGAAGATGTGCACTATCCACACCCTTCATCTCTTTCACATTGTTTCCAGAAGAGATCTTCTTGATCTTACGTCCAAGGTGCCGCCTGTAACAGCTCAGACTAGTCGAAAACCAGGAAAAGGAAAGCCTGAGGTACAGCAGTAAGTGTACAGATCTCGATCTCTCTCTATTTTTCTTCCTTTTTTTTTAATCTCTATCTGTCTCTCCTTTACATAATATTGCATTTGTCCAATATCATTTACTACCCAATTAAATAGTTTGCTAATCCAGGAACTTTATAATCAGAAAAATCACTTTCTCACTGTATATTTACAATTAGTCTTTTCTCTGGAGATGTCTTAAATAAAGTAAATTCAAGAAGGATTTTTGTCAAAAATGGGAAATAAACTGGATCACCAGATGAGTGGTTTATATTTACACTCTGAATGAGGGTGTATCTCAGAAGTTGCAAAGGCCTCAGTCATGCCATTGTTATTCAGTTGTTAATTAGCGAGGTTTCTCGGGTCCCATTTCTAGAAGCCATAGATTTCATCATAACTTTCTCTTATTCTACTTACTCTTTAATTTCCTTTCTAATAGTATGAAGTTGAAATTTAGAGCTCCTGACCCATTTGTTTCTTTAAAATTCAACACTTCTGAAGTATATTTTTTATGTGGGAATTTGTTTTAAAGGATAATTTTGGGCTGGTTATGAAGTGCAATTAATGAATAAGATAGTATAGACAACGGCTACTGATATTGTGAAATTTCTCCTTTCAAAATCATAGTCCGACTGAATAAAATTCAGTAAATAATGTCTATCGTGTGGAATGTTATATAGTTAGCAGTTGGCACAACGCTGCCAGCGGACTGGGTTCAAATCTGCCACTCTCTGAAAGGAGTTTGTACATTGTCTGTGACAGGTCCTCTAGTTTCCTCCCACCTTTCAAAACATACACAGATTGTAGATTAATTGTGATATTTGGGCTGCAAGGGCTCATGGTGCTGAAGGGCCTGTTACGGTGCTGTATGTCTAAAAAGAATTTGTCACCCTGCTCGTGTGTCAGAGATCTGCTGTTGGATTTTGAATTAAGTGCTTTTGAGCCTTTCAAAATAACTTCCCTTGAGCTGATTGTCATGGGGAATTCTGAAAATGTTGTCCAAGAACTTTGAATTATCCCTCTTACTGGACATCTGTACATGAGATTGGCCCTTGCATTGAATCTTGAGATTGATTAGCCTTTGAAGAATTTAATGATATAAATTTATTTCATTAGCCTACCTGGTGTTTACTTAAAACAACTGGCTGAGGCTATGACATTACGGGAAACATGATTTTTCCAAAGTGACATTTAAACAACGCCAGAGCACTGAAATACTTGCCTGATAAAAAATATGTCCTTTTCTACAGGATAGAATTGATGACTCACTAATGCTAGTTGCCCCTGTTTACCATAGATTTTTTCATTTGTTTTATTGCTTGAAAGAGAGATTGAACCTTTATAGGTATGCTTGCATTAGTGAGTTTATCTTTAATTGATATAATACATTTCATGGCAAGTATCTAATGGAATTTAATAAAAAGTTAACTTTAATGAGACAATATAAGGAAACCATGGGATTAGGCTCTGAATATATAGCAATTGATAATTTTTGCTATGTGGAGCTTTGAATGTGCTTAACATGGATGACTGATCACAGCAATTGTCACTGCACTAGATTGAGCAGATTTGTTGCACATTTAAGCATTTCTGCTATTCTTGTATAGTAAATCTCCAACACCATTAGTTTGGGATAAAGTTTGAGGAAGAGATTAATTATCTGCAGTCAGTTGACAAGTCGTATACTTCAGCAAGAGGCAAGATAGAGCAAAAAATGTAATCATTACTTATGAAATTCAACTCCATTCCAGTAGAGTTTTCTCATTTGGGCACTTATGGAAAATAGTTAACCAACATACATTTTAACTAGACAATCAAGCAACTTTAACGGATTATATTTATATTAAATAGGAAATTTCAACTAAGTAAACAACATTTCTGTCCTAGGTCAAATATTGTATCAGCCTGTGCAAGGCAAAAATGCTGGTGCGTCGTAAGGAGATTCAGTGGGTCAGTCAGCTCTTGGTATGGCAACTTAGCTGGAATTCATCAAAAGGTACTGCTTACATCAAAAATATGTTTGGTTTTAAATAAACGAGGACTTTTTAGATGAGAAGAGACTGGAGATGGAGATCATATGGATCATACTGTCCTGGGCTGATGAATTGAATGATCATATATGCGGTATATGGAACATTATTACAACACAGAAAACAGGCCCTTTGGCCCTTCTAATCTGTGTTGAACTATTATTCTGCCTAGTCCAGTGGTTCTCAACCTTTTTCTTTCCACTCACATACCACCTTTCTGAGATACATTTTTTTGCAAAGCAAAAAGGTAGTTTGCACCTTATTTTCTGCAAAGTATTTAGTAGCATAGTACAGAAATTTGAACTTTGTTGGCTTTTGTGATAAACTGATACGGTTGCTGCAGAGAAATAGATCGGCGGTCACTCCTCAGGCCTATAAAAGTGACAGAAAGGATCACTGGAGTCTCCCTCCACCCTCCCCCCATCCCCTATTGATGAGATCTACCAGGATTGTTGTCTGAAGAGGGTGCACAAATCATTGAGGACCCCGCTCACAGCATCTTCTGACTGCTCCCGTTGGCAGAGCAAGCACCACCAAGCTGAGAAACAGCTTCTTCCCACAGGCAGCAAAAATACTGAATGACCAAAGGAACTACTCAAATTAATCATCTGAGGCTCTCATATTCATGAAACAATATTTATTTCTATGTAAGAATACTTGTCCTTCATCTGTATTATCTGTCTGTATCCGTGTTATGTCTGGTTGTGTGTCCATGTGTTTTGCACTGAGGACCGGAGAACGATGTTTCATCGGGTTGTACTTGTGCAATCAGCTGATAATAAACCTGACTTGACTTGACTTGACCGAAGGAATATCCATACTGAAAAGAAGATTGGGACTGGGCAACCAATAATCTGAGGATTTTAACCAATATTTATTTTACCATCCTTCTCAACTATATATTTTAAAATCAATTGGAATCTATTTACATTACACATGCTAACATTTGGACATCCTGATTTACAGAAGTTAGAAACCAACTCTAACAATGAGCATCCCAGTAGCTAGTCCAGGCTATGTAATGACTATGCCCTGTATATTGTGTAATTATTTTGAATATAAATATAAACCATACAAGTATTCTTTAATCTTTCATCCTATTACTTAGCTTACTAATATGTCTCAGAAGTGCAAATTTTGAATGATATTAAATCAGCCTGATACAACAAAGTATATTCCTTCAGACTTGAGCTATATGTCAATGAGGTTAGTATAGACCCGAACCATCTTAAATTTCAGTAAACATAATCCAGGGTACGTAGAGTGGTGACAGGAAGAGGAGAGGCCCTTGTTTTGATTATTAAATAATGCACACTGCAAGATAGCACACTGCATACTTGTGTAGAGATCACATTCTGTGGCTGAACATCCAACCTGGATCCAGCATTTTCTATCTGCAGAAAAGATAGATTCAATCCAAGGACAATTACACAAAGGATATTGATGCTTTGGAGAGGGTGCAGAGGAGATTTATTAGAATGTTGCCTGGATTGGAGAACGTCATATGAAGCAAGGCTGACAGAGCGAGGGCTTTTTGCTTTGGAGCAACAAAGGCTGAAAGATGACTTAAATGATAAGATCATGAGGAACTTGGATAGGGTGGACAGCCAGCATTTTTTCCCAGGGTTACAATAATAAGTACCAGAGGGACCTGTTTAAGGTGAGTGGAGCAAAGTTTAGTTGTGATGTCAGAGGTAAATATATTTTTACTCAGAGAGTGGTGGGTGCTTGGAATGCATTGCGGGGGTGGTGGTGGAGCCTTGTACAATACAGTAGGGACATTGAAAAGACTTAACCAGGCACATTGATATTAGAAAAATAGGTTAGATGTGTAAGATAGGGAAAAAGTAGATTGTTGCGGAGTAAGTTTACATAGGTCAACATCATGGACTGAAGGGCCTGTACTGTGCTGTAATGTTCTCTGTTCTCATGTATCTAAATACATGCATTTCAAAAATACATCACATTATCCCCAAAATTTGTGCTGTTTAAAAAGGTTGTAGAATATAATAGTCATGTTTCTAATTATTAAAGTTAATATCTCCTTCTTCCCGTACACTGAATTACTACTTTGCAATGGAAACATAATTAACATAAAATAGTAATTACTGTGTTTATTATTACGTTGCAATCATATCATTGAAAAAGATTAATCAACAGGCTACCACCCTGTAAAGCTGAATTCAAGGGAAGTTTGTTCATACCAGACATAAACATCTACGATATTCAAACCATGGTATGCAAAACAAATAACTTTGCGAGTGCACAATATGCTGTGTTTATGCAGCCCAATTTCCTGTCCAAGAGGTCTCAGCTCTTTGTTGGACACCCTTTTATGAAGATGAGCCAGTTGGGGGCCAGGAAGGGAAACGGCTAAGAAGCAGAAGGCATCAGCGGTTTGGCAGATGCAGGTGAGAAGAGTCTGGATAGGGGAGTAAAATAAAAATGAAAAGATTTTCATTTTTGAGAGAACAGGCTGAAACAATGTGTTTGCAGGACTGTCCTTGTATTTTCTTTCATTGATCAAGGGATATGGACTTCACAAGCTTAGCCAGCATTTAGTTGCCCATCCCAAGTTGCCCTCAGGTCATTGTGATAAAGGAGAGACACATCCTTTATCACAAAAGGATAAAGGGGAGCTGGGTATGGAATGTGAGTATGGAGCCTGTGCAGGGAAAATCAGCGGAGATGAGGTCAACCTGGAAAACAAATGCCTGATTTTCAGCAATGGGTTGGGGGGTGGGGGGGGAGTCATGGTCCAGAAGGAGGTATTAGGAAGTGTCATAGTGAAGCAAAACTGCACCATCCTTGTTGTCAGATCTGAGGTTGACTCAGTGAACACAGTACTGGAAATCCAGCTATGGAGTGAAGGAATGGAGGAGATAAGTGACAGCAGGCAAAAAAAGATCGAGAGGATAAGAAGCAAGAGGGAAGGGTCCAAGTGGGTCAGGAATTCCCTCAGTGATGGTCAAGAAGCTACAAACTCTAGGCCTCTGTGCCCCCCTCTGCAACTGGATCCTTGACTTTCTCATCAGAAGGCCGCAATCAGTACGAATTGGAAACAACGTCTCCTCCTCACTGATTATCAAAACAGGCGCACCCCAAGGATATGTGCTTAGCCCACTGCTCTACTCATTATACACCCATGACTGTGTGGCCAGACACAATTCCAGTGCTATCTACAAATTTGCTGATGACACTACATTTGTCGGGAGAATCACAAATGGCATGAGGAAGCGTACAGGAGGGAGGTAGATCAGCTCATTGAATCGTGTAACAACAACAACCTTGAACTCAACATCAGCAAAACTAAGACTATTGTTGACTTCAGGCAGAAGTTAGGGGAACGCGGCCCAGTCCTCATCGAGGGCTCGGTAGTGGAGAGGGTCAAGAGCTTCAACTTCCGAGTTTCTGACCTCCACGTTGATGCAATCACAAAGAAGGCTCGCCAGCAGCTATACTTTATGTGGTATCTGAGGAGATTTGGTATGTCACTAAAGATTCTCGTCAGCTTCTACAGGCATTCTGTCTGGCTGCATTAATGCTTGGTATGGAGGCGCCAACTCTCAGGACAAGAATAAATTCCAGAGGGTTGTTAACTCGGCCTGCAACATCACAGGCACCAGACTTCACCCCATACATGAGGCAGTGCCTTAAAAAAGCAGCCTCTATCATCAAAGACCCCCACCACCCAGACAATCCTCTCTTCACTCTGCTACAATCAGGAAAAAAGGTTCAGGAGCCTAAAGATGAGCACTCAACAGCACAAGGACAGATTTTTCCCTACAGCCATCAGATTCCTGAAAAATCAATGAACTATAAACTGCCTTACTTGTCATACACTATTATTTTTTTTCTTTTTTCATAATAATGTTGTAAGATGGTCATAATATGAATGTTTGCACTAAGATGCTCCCGAAAAATACCAACTTGTTCATGACAATAAATTCTGATTCTGAATTCTGATGATGCAAGAACAAGCCCACTGCATATGTTGAAGGTACCTGCCCATAGAAATGGTTACAATACAAAGTCAGAATAATAGCTCAACATCATGTACAACCTTAAAACTCACTGAGGTGGGGAAGTATGAGGCTGAGGCCGAAGTCTGTTGGAGAGGGGACAGTCTGAAGGATCAATGAGAGTACAGTGAAGATTTAGGTTGAGAGGAGTGAGGGCCTCAGATAAACTTGATGAGGAAGATCAATGCAGAAGAGTGTTTGCATCAAAGTACTGTTGGATCTTGCAACCCTTGGTGGTGAAAGGAAAGAAGAGTTTTGTTGATGTGTTGGAAGAGGTGGCTGAAGACATGGAATTAAGGACCTAGACAACTCTGAGAAGGCATAAGCCATATTGCTGAAAACGGGTCAAGAGCATGTACGTATGTGCTGGTACGTGGCTTCCAATGTGGATCCCGTGATACGCCAAGATAAATGATTTGAGATGCACTGAATGTCATGGGTGAAATCCACGTCAGATTAATCCAAACTGAAGACATTTGCTGAGGAAAGAGGCATAGTGTGGTGGCAGGTCTCAGCACGTCCCTGATCAAAGGCAAGAAAACAGAAAGCAATGATAGTGAACCAAGTAAAAGAAACAGATGGAAGTTGTACTCGAGGGAAAAACAAAACTCCGTCATGGGGAAGACTTTGTAGATGCTGGAGAACTAAAGGGAAGAGTCAAAAATTCTTTAAAAAGAGCGTGTTTAGCAGCCTGAGTGGGGTGTGTGTGCATTTATGCATGTGTGAGTGCATTTTGTGAAGGGGGGGGAGGGTGTACGCAACTGTTTGCTCTAACTGAATACATTTGAGGTAGCCTCAAACTGCAGGAGCTCTTGCATTCACAAATTCAGTGAGATGGTGGAACAATGTTGGAAAAAAATACCATGCTCTGGAATGTGTAACACAAGAGAGACTCTTGGCCCTTTGACACAAAGCACCTTCTTCTGGAGTGGGCTTCACTCCCCAAAATTCTAGAGTCTTAGTTAGAAAGTACACCCCCTTTCTTCAACCTTCTGCTCTGCCATCCCTGTAACAGTGTTACTAAATGCAGAATGGTGTGGCTCCACAGAAAGACCTTTCAAGGACTGGAGCCTTCACATGTTAGCCACTCGACTAGTTTCCAGATGCACTAATTTCACCGGTAAATTGTCAGGTCATCCTTTCTATGGAATCAGTACTTTACTGTTGCACTAGGATAAAGATCAAAATCTGGGATTCTCATGCACCAGCATTAATCCATGCAGGTGAACTGCATCCTGCTGCGTAAGTGTTCTGAGAATCATGGAGTCATACAGCACAGAAATAGGCCCCTCGGTCCACCACCACCATCAAGTCCCTTTGCTTCTTTTACAGAGTAGATGAGTCTCAAATCACTGGCTTCTTCCATGCACACAAGGACTAGACCTACCAAAGTAGTGAATGGTCATTGCAAACTTCTTCATTCCTTTTCCCAACACTCCTACAATAAATCACACATGCCATATTGAATCCAGATCAGACCTTTCATGCGCTAAAGGGCAGTTTACAGTCATGAAATTAAAAATCTAATAGGCGCTAAGAGCAATAGGAGAGCAGAAGATCGCAAAAATATCCAAAAAGCTGCAATGGTTTGCATTCCCAAAGATTTAATGTTGAGATCTACTTTTTTCAAATTGGGTGAGGTTAAGTAGGAAAAATATGTTGAACTTGGGACTGCATCTAAAGAAAGGGAGGAGAACAGAGAGTGGAAGAGTCTGAGAAATAGAGTGAAAGTATCATCTACCAAGACACAGGTTTGACCTTAAGCATATGATCTTCTCACCTACCCACCACTACAATCAAAGGAAAGAAATGTAGAAGAGTTTGATCCTGGTGATGAGAGGATTTGTCCACACTAAAAGAAATATGTTCAACATTACACCTGTGATACAATGACTACGTCTGTGTACTACTGTTCAAGGTGTGACTGGTCTTGCCTATAGAATCATGTACTGTACAGTTAAACTCTTGGAAAGTATATGTTTGTCCTGGAAGTCATGCAGCTCAGATTTTTCAAAATGTAATCAGGCTTTAAAAATTGCATGATATTGACAACATACAACAGAAATTATGCTCATTTAGTTGATGTATGACTTAATAGGTAATTTAATTGAAATATCTATATTTTGATAGGAATTGTATGAATAGAGTAAACTTTTCTCCAGGTATTGGTGACAAATGGATGTTACCTTAAAATAGTGACCGAGCCATTCAAGAAGGAAGTTAGAAAATAAACTACATACAGAGGATGGCCAGAATGTTGAGAACTCTTCCATAAGGCAGTTCAATTAATTTCAAACTTTGATCATTAATGTTTTTGGTCAAAAGTCCTTTGTCAGAAATGGGAAGGAGAGAAAAGAAGTTTGCGCACTTGTGGGTAGGGGTGTCTCTAAGAGGGTAAAACTGGGGTGACTGTGGAGAAAAGATGTCATCTGGTCAATGAATGAATGAGACCAGTTGGAGGGAGAACATAGAAAAAAACACAGACAAAAGAATATGGGAGTTGCAAAATACAGAGTTGGAATATCAACCCAGCAGGTCAGGCTAGGTACTTAGGGAAAAAAAAGGGAAAAACAATTCTACCAACCCAACATGGTTAATTAATGAGTGATAAATTAATATGATTAATGATAAAACAAAACAATTCTCAGTTATAACTAAATAACATTTTCACATGGTAATACTGTAAAATTTTACAGTAATTGATCCCAGAGACCTGAGCCTGGTACTTACTATTACCCATGATGAAATAATGTGTTTTTAAAAAATCCAGGACCTGTAGGATATTCTGAAAGAAAAGTTAAAAATAATTCAGAGTAGGTAAGACCATCCAATTTCCTCACAGATAGGTTTTTGTTACAATCTTTCAACATTCAAATTCTCAAACCTCTTGAATGCTCACAGCTGACAAAAGCCCTCTAACTGTTGTTAGATGTCTCTGGCATTTAAAAGCACCTCAGAAGAATTTGACCAACTAAAAATAAAAATTGTTTTGAAATACCAATACTTGAGCTTAATGGAAGGGTTCAAATTGTATTAAAAATATTTATCTGAACTTGTATTTTCAGTCAAGTTCAAGTTTATTGTCACGTATCAAGATGTAGAGGTATTTTGCAAGCAGGCCAGTCAACATCTCATTCATAGTGCAAGTAAAACACAGTACAAAAATGTAGTTACAGCGAGAGATCAGCCCTTCAATTGAGTGTGGAAGGCGAGCAGCAGTTACTTAAAACGAATGAAGTTTATTGTCATATACCTGAGTACAATAGACAGATGCAATGGAAGTCCGACACTGCAACTTTCCAAGTACATAAAAACACGACACATAACATTTAGGAAGGGGTAAACATGAAGGGAAGAAGAAAAATAGTCACAGTTGGTACTACTAGTTCGTTTGCGGTTCTCTGCCTGTGCGGGGCTGGCGAGGGTCTCCGACCGGACCACAGGCCAATCTGCCTTCTCATGGCGAATCTACAGACACTTGATGTTCATTTCTTTCCCTTCCGAAATGTCTGTGCACCAACTCGCTCCATGTTTCGATCTGAGGCTGTTTCCTCGGTTATCCAGCTGACTTTGTTGAGCTGGATGTGTCATTATCTTGTCCCTTTGTTCTTTCTGGTCTACCAGCTGCCTCCTTGTTCAGTCCCGGTCCTGGGCCGTAGTTTCCTCGTTTGCGTTCCATCTTCCAGCACCAGGATGACTCAGACGGAAGCAGTGCCCTGGGGCTGACAGTGTGTTTGAAGTGAGATCAGGTATGTGATTGCTGCTGCCTGACGGACTCCCAACTCACAGGGTGTTAATGAGAACTCCAGTCAAGTCTTCTGCCAAAGTGCACTAAAAACACACACCCAAAGGCTCCCACAATCGCGCACACACGAACCCACAACGGGTGAAGAGGAATCCTTTTGGCACCATCGGGGTCCACTCATGGTGTAACCGTTCCTTTATTCGAGCACGACCCGGACTATAGAATTAACTGCATTCCCTGAACGTCCGTCAGAAAAATCGATCCTTCGCACTGGAAGGAGGGGGGGGGAAAAAAAGAATATTCCCGAGGTAAGTTCATGCAGACTGTCTTTTAGCGAGGTAGGAAAGTTGAAATGGTTGTCTCATCCTCCGTCCAACGAAGTTGGTTAAAAGCAAGTTATTATTTAATCTTATTTGGATTATTGACAGAAGATTGACAGAAAGTGACATGTGAGACCAGGACGACCCTGACGTTTTCCCTTGAGTAAGATCTAACTATGACCCAGGAGATACCATATCAGGTAAACCCGGTGAATGAATATCTGCAGTTTGTCGTTGGAGAGGTCGGAATACAAATAATTTACAGTGAGCTGAAATATTGATGTTGTAGTTTTATTCTTCCACGCTACTTCGCGATCAAAGCTATTGATTGGCATTGAAAGAATGGAGCCGATAGTTGCCCTCGAAGATCAGGCGTGGTTCTGTGGGAAAAAGGACTGTCTCCAACTCTTTTCACTTACAGCGAGTCTGTCTGGGAACCCAAGCTCAATGTCTCGAGTCAAAGTCTCGACTGTCCCTTTCTGCCTGGCCCGTTGTTTGCTCCGAATTCCAGCATCTCCATTTCTTGAGTTTCTCCAATTCCAGTTCAATTATCACGGGCAACCCCTGGTGCATTGGTAAAACACAGGATTCTGTTGACACCGTGGTGAAGTGGGGGGGGGGGGGGGGGAGAACACAGAAGAGAAACTCAGCAGGTCAAACCGTGCACAGGTGAAGATCCATCACCAACGTTTCGGGCTTGAGCCTTATAACCCGGAGCCCGAAACGTTAGTGATGGATCTTCACCTGTGCTACATAAAGGCTCGGTTTGACCTGCTAAGTTTCTCCAGCATTGGTGTGTGTGTCGTGTGGTTTCCCCCCCCCCCCCCCCACCCTTGTTCATTGTGATCAGTTGGTCTGAAGCCTACTTGACGCGATGCTTGGCACTTCTTCCTCTCTCTAGAAGTTCGTTTGGTGGACCAGCCGATAAAGCTCATTTTCTATATGATCAGCAACCATCTTGTTCTATGAAGACAGGTCATCCAGCAGCGCAAATAGGTTATATATCTTTCCCTCCTCTGGAGGCTGCGAGACCCGAGTTCCCACAACACTTTTGTGTCTTTACTTCACCCATCAGCGAGTTGGGTTTTTTTTAAATTGACTGGTTGAGCTCTCTGAAACCCCTGGTCCTGTCCCAATTCGATTAATGTAGAAGTATAAATTGGTGTTTGATGGTTAGCATGGATTCGGTGGGCCGAAGAGTCTGTTTCCGAGCGGTTTCCTTGCGAAGGAAGTGAGAATAGAACTTGTGTTTTGTTGCCTGCATTTGCAAACAGTTGGTGTCTGGTGGACCAGTTCTTCGGGCAAAACCTCCAGATGAAGATCAGAATATTCTTGACCTCACAGTCGACAAGGCAGGTGTAGAAGTGGGGATTTTATCTGTTCTTTTTTCGTTCCATTTCTCAAAGCATAAATTGGGCGCAAAGATGCGGCTCTCGCTTTGCTTCTTCAAGTCGCTGCCTGCCGTGGGTGATGAAGAGCGCGGGGATTCAGCCTGGACCCCAATTCGCTTCTGTGGTCCGCTCAGTGCCGGAGAGAGGCAGTATCCAATGGCCGGCATCGACCATTCCTCTCCCTCCTCGGACGTTTGCTCGCTCCTCCGGCCGTGCCCTGCCTGACCCTCGGTCCCTCCAGCTCCTCGCTGTTTGCACCGGGTTCCCGCCCCTGCAGTTGTGCGCGTTTGGCCCAGGCCCTGGGAACGAACGGCATCAATGTTTCGTGCCCCAAGAAGGGGGTCAGGCCAGGTGGGGAAAGGATCAAGCCCAGTCCAGTTCTCGGTGGTACCGGCATCTCACTGGGTTTCCCCCTTGGAGCGCACGTTCGGATGGATTTGTCCTCGTCAAACGCGCACCCTCCTTCACCCTTGGATCGCTCGGGTCGGAAGGACAAAAGAAGGAGCAGAGATTCGGTACCGATTGTATGTGTCCATCTCGAGGGCAGGGAGGACCAGTCGGACTTCAACTCACCGAGTCCGAGAAGTCTTCCCCAAGGCATGCGCTTTTCATTATGTTTGTGTGGAATCGGCGATGGGAGGGGGTTCTCTGTCTCATCAATGATTATTAATAGGTCCTCTCTCTTAAATATTATTAGAACCATGTCCCAGAGTCGACCAAATGCATCGTTCACCCAAACTACTGATTAGAGTTGCGTTGGACATCTCGCCGAGGCGCCCTGGGCACAGATTAGTTGGATTCGTTCCTCGCAACAGTAAGTTGGCAAATTGGGAATGTAGAACTATAATTATTTGTGGTTATTTTAAAAAATACAAATGGAATAGTATAGAGAATATATGACAGGAGGGGTCTCGCCGGTTCCACTAAACCTCTTTTCATCATTTTGATGTGTTTTTTTTTAATTCCCCAAATCTCACGGTCATATTCATTATTCCATGTTTTTACTGATTCTTCACTCCCGTCCAAATGTTTCCCTCCTGAAGTGATTTAAGAAAGGCAGCATTCACGCTTCTCCCGACCTCCCATTCATTAGAGCCGTCCTGCTCGCGTCTTCACCGGCTGCCGACACCTCCGGTGGCCAATCTCAGTCTCACTCAATTTCACCGGCTCATTTAACCAACTTCCGCGTTTATTGCCAGAGATAAAAGTATTTACAGCTTATAACAGCCGGGTACAGTGTTAAAACAGCATTTCCTTGCAGCACTTTTTAAAAAAAAATGTTTCTAAGTAGTAATTCTAGTGATCAGTTAACAGCGCGGAATGTGGGTAAAAGCACACTAGATATTCAGCATGGATGGAGATCTGCCCCATACTGTGGGACTGGGCAGGTTACACTAGACAACGAAGATTTTGCTTTCTGAACACTTTTGGGTGTATTTTATGGATTTTGGACTGCTGGCCATGAAAATCACCTTAAAATTTCCTATCATATATATAATCATATAACAATATCAGTACGGAAACTGGCCATCTCGACCCCTCTCGTCCGTACCGATTTAAGTGATCTCCTCTAGTCCCACTTACCTACATTCTGCCCAAAACATCCATGCACCTAACCAACTTTTCCTTAAATGACAGACACCTACCATTTTTTTGATATAACCCATTTTTGCGATATCCTGTCTACTTCAAGCATTCAAAACCAGGACATGGTGAAAATCATTTTCTGCATTCACCCTTGGACGTCTTCCCTGCGGATCTTGGTGCAGTCAGTGATGAACATGGGGAAAAGTTTCCCCAGGACATGGTGAAAATCATTTTCTGCATTCACCCTTGGACGTCTTCCCTGCGGATCTTGGTGCAGTCAGTGATGAACATGGGGAAAAGTTTCACCAGGACATGGTGAAAATTATTTTCTGCATTCACCCTTGGACGTCTTCCCTGCGGATCTTGGTGCAGTCAGTGATGAACATGGAGGAAAGTTTCACCAGGACATTGCAACTGTGGAAAAAAGGTATCAGGGCAACTGGAATTCCATCAATGCTGGCCGACTATTGTTGGATACTGACACAAGAGTCATCAGATGCTGAATACAGATGAAAATCGTCAGCAAAACCATTCTTAGGTTGGTTGAACTAACGCAATGTGTCAGTACAATTATGTTCATGTTAAATTCAATAAAAGTTTATTTAATGTTTCTCCAATTCAGCAAATCTGAAATCATCTTTGTGTTCAAATTGAAGTTTTCTATCATTATCTTAAACTTCAAAGGAGTCAGGGAAGTGTAGGTAGAGAGTGGAAAAGTAATGTTGAGGCTGAATTTGGATCCGCCACGATAGAGGAACCTTAAAAGGCAGGATGGCTAAACCAGCTTCTAATGTTCCCATGTTTGTGGATGTAACAGTCGGCAGAACTGAAGAAGAGACAGGATATGCTGCAACCCAGTTAAATCTCATTCTGTGTGCTTCTTCTATAACAACATGAAGGCCACTTTGCCACTTAACGGAGGTGCAATAGACAGTATTGTAAAAGTGCTGTGAAGCAAGAATATGAGCTCCTACACTCACTAGTTTTTTTTTAAATTTTTTTATTTTTCACACCATAAACCACATTGACCATGATACAGACATTTTCCTTTTCAAATATATACAGTGTCATTTTCTCCCCCCCCCCTTCTCCCATCCCACCCTCCCTACCTCCCCCCCCCCATCCATTTAAAGTACAAAATCTAAGATACATTAAACCAGTCAAACAATGTTGTCATTCAATAAAAATAAACAAGAAATTCCACTGAGTCAATTCTTTTCAT
The DNA here is from genome assembly GCF_036971445.1 of Narcine bancroftii. Classification (NCBI taxonomy): domain Eukaryota; kingdom Metazoa; phylum Chordata; class Chondrichthyes; order Torpediniformes; family Narcinidae; genus Narcine; species Narcine bancroftii. Next base: position 224,220,942 of record NC_091473.1, on the reverse strand, counting down.
TTCCTTCTCCTTTCGTTAATTTAGGTAGTGAATGTCCCCGGTAGGTTTTCACTATTGTGTTTCATGTAAGGCTCCCATATTTGTTCAAATATTTCAATATTATTTCTTAAACTATATGTTATTTTTTCTAATGGAATACATTTATTCATTTCTATATACCATTGTTGTATTTTCAAATTATCTTCCATTTCCAGGTTGACATAATACATTTTTTTGCTACGGCTAGGGCTATCCTAACAAATCTTTTTTGTGCACCATCCAAATCAATTCCAAATTCTTTGTTTTTTATGTTACTTAGGAGGAAGATCTCTGGATTCTTTGGTATATTGTTTTATGTAATTTTATTTAATATTTGGTTTAGATCTTCCCAAAATTTTTCTACTTTCTCACATGTCCAGATTGCATGAATTGTTGTTCCCATTTCTTTTTTACATCAAAAACATCTATCAGATACTGATGGGTCCCATTTATTTAACTTTTGAGGTGTAATGTATAGCCTGTGTATCCAGTTATATTGTATCATACGTAACCTCGTATTTATTGTATTTCTCATCGTTCCAGAACATAACTTCTCCCATGTTTCTTTTTTTATCTTTATATTTAAATCTTGTTCCCATTTTTGTTTAGTTTTACCATTTGTTTCCTCATTCTCCTTTTCTTGCAGTTTAATATACATATTTGTTATAAATCTTTTGATTATCATTGTATCTGTAATCACATATTCAAAGTTACTTCCCTCTGGTAACCTCAGACTGCTTCCCAATTTGTCCTTCAAGTAGGATCTCAGTTGGTAATATGCCAGCACTGTATCTTGAGTTATATTGTATTTATCTTTCATTTGTTCAAAGGATAAGAATCTATTTCCTGAAAAACAATTTTCTATTCTTTTGATCCCTTTTTTCTCCCATTCTCTAAAGGAAAGGTTATCTATTGTAAAAGGGAGTAACTTATTTTGCGTCAATATTAGTTTTGGTAATTGGTAATTTGTTTTATTCCTTTCTACATCACTCACTAGTACTTCATAATGGTATGTTTAAAAACATGAAACGAGGTGTGCACCTCCATGCAAGATTGGACGTGAAGCCCTTTAGCTTGTACAACTCAAGATTAAGAATGGAATCAGAAGGGTGTTCGTCAGAGAGCCATCATTCATTGATGGTTCTGCCATTTTCATCAATGCTCACAATCTATGGCAAGAACAAATGGATTACCTCTCAAAAGCTTTTGGTTCAAGTTCAGGTTCCTTTATTGTCATGGATGGCTGAGTGGGTGGATGGATAAGCTTATGATTAGAATGGCAGAGCAGTCTCAATGGGCTTATTTCTGCTCCTATATCTTGTGATACACCAAATTTGTTCACTTTTGTATGCCCGAGAGGCACATGAAGAAAAGCTTCAACCAAGATGAGAAAGAGAAACAAACGAGAGTCCCTTCAGAGTGACCTTGGATCCCGTCACCCCCTCCAGTGCTGCCGCCTCCTACACTTCCTGAACCTCTGTAGCCACATGGCCGCCTCTCTATCCAGCACCCTCCTAAGCCCCTGGTTCTGATCTTTCAAGGCCCTTCGGGAGACTTAGTTTCCATGAGCCAATCTCAACCAGCTCATATCCTTGTTCTCACACAGAGATTAGTGAGTATCGGAAATACATTGCCAGGGGTGGAGGCTGGTACAATAGGGATTTTTAAAAGACTTTTAGACAGGCACATTGGTGCAAGAAAAATAGAGGGTTGTGGGTGTGAAGTTGGAAGGTTTAGCTTGTTGAGTAGGTTGACACAACATTGTGGGCCGAAAGGCCTGTACTGTGCTACAGTTTTCTATGCTCTAGCACATACAAAACATCTCATGCTGCTACAAAGTAGCACAAGATTCCCCTTCATGAGATTAAATTAGAATACCATTCAATAGTTTAGCTGACGAGGTTCCTCCATGGTTTGCAGATTAAGAACTCAGTGCTCACACCAGAAACAGATCCTTCCACCTTCAGCAGGCAAAATAAAGGATCATGGAACAACTGCAAGCTTAATATTAAGACTGAAATGCTTGTGCATATAGCATGCATACAGAGCATTCCTGTACATGATTGGAAAATGCTGGTAGGTCATACACATGGAGAGGGAAGAGAAACAGCATCCATCTGTTATCTACATATCAGATACAGCAATGAGCTCTCTAAACCCTTCTCCATTAACAATGGCGTGAAGCAAGGCTGTGTTCGCGCACCAACCCTCTTTTCAATCTTCTTCAGCATGATGCTGAACCAAGCCATGAAAGACCTCAACAATGAAGACGCTGTTTACATCCGGTACCGCACAGATGGCAGTCTCTTCAATCTGAGGCGCCTGCAAGCTCACACCAAGGCACAAGAGAAACTTGTCCGTGAACTACTCTTTGCAGACGATGCCGCTTTAGTTGCCCATTCAGAGCCAGCTCTTCAGCGCTTGACGTCCTGCTTTGCGGAAACTGCCAAAATGTTTGGCCTGGAAGTCAGCCTGAAGAAAACGGAGGTCCTCCATCAGCCAGCTCCCCACCATGACTACCAGCCCCCCCACATCTCCATTGGGGATACAAAACTCAAAACGGTCAACCAGTTTATCTATCTCGGCTGCACCACTTCATCGGATGCAAGGATCGACAATGAGATAGACAACAGACTCGCCAAGGCAAATAGCGCCTTTGGAAGACTACACAAAAGAGTCTGGAAAAACAACCAACTGAAAAACCTCACAAAGATAAGCGTATACAGAGCCGTTGTCATACCCACACTCCTGTTCGGCTCCGAATCATGGGTCCTCTACCAGCATCACCTACGGCTCCTAGAACGCTTCCACCAGCGTTGTCTCCGCTTCATCCTCAACATCCATTGGAGCGCTTTCATCCCTAACGTCGAAGTACCCAAGATGGCAGAGGTCGACAGCGTCGAGTCCACGCTGCTGAAGATCCAGCTGCGCTGGGTGGGTCACGTCTCCAGAATGGAGGACCATCGCCTTCCCAAGATCGTGTTATATGGCGAGCTCTCCACTGGCTACCGTGACAGAGGTGCACCAAAGAAAAGGTACAAGGACTGCCTAAAGAAATCTCTTGGTGCCTGCCACATTGACCACCGCCAGTGGGCTGATATCGCCTCAAACCGTGCATCTTGGCGCCTCACAGTTTGGCGGGCAGCAACCTCCTTTGAAGAAGACCGCAGAGCCCACCTCACTGACAAAAGGCAAAGGAGGAAAAACCCAACACCCAACCCCAACCAACCAATTTTCCCTTGCAACCGCTGCAATCGTGTCTGCCTGTCCCGCATCGGACTTGTCAGCCACAAACGAGCCTGCAGCTGACGTGGACTTTTTACCCCCTCCATAAATCTTCGTCCGCGAAGCCAAGCCAAAGAAGAAGATAGGGTCACCATTGCAGAGGTTCTCCAAAGCTAAATTTACCAAATGGAGCAACACATTTCAGTTATAGGCCATTGCATTGGTTGGGTCACCTGAACCGATTGGAAGGAAGTTTTCCAGCTAAGGGGATATTAGCAGGAGCCACAAAACTGGAGCCCCGAGTTTCTGTATTAAAATGCATGCATGCAAGATATTAAAGCATTTGGAATTGATGCAACATTTGGGAAGAGAGAAGGAAAATTAGGATCTCAGGTTCTATTTTATTCCTGAATTTTCCTGTACCCTAGTCCTACGAGAAAGAGCGAAGTGTATGAGTCAATGTGTTGGGGTAATATGGCTGTCATAGATAAGGAACTGCAAATCTGTGAGAGTCGTGAATTATTGGATTAAAGGTGTGAGGGGGCTGGAGGTACAACATAGGAGGTGAAGGACAGACTATTGATTGACCAGAGGTAGTAGTGTGTTTGGTGAAAAGGCTACATTTAATGGAGCAATGAATGAGGTGCAGTTGATAGGACGCACTGTTTGAAGTTGATTTCATTTTCTCTTGGCCACTCATTTCTGATCATCACAATTCTTCTAATGCAATATCCATGTTCATGGACATGTACTCCACATCCTTTCTCCACAGCCTCTACAACATGTGTCTATAGCATCTGTCATTTATCTTTGTGGACAAAGGATCTCTCCACTTTTCCTCACAACTTGCACCAAAATCTCCGATGCATCAGGACACAAACACGCTCTGTCTTGCAATCGCAGCAAACTGCAGAGCTGGGAGAGCAGTGAGTGAAGGCACAGTGCTGCTCTGAAGTTTCAACTGCCTGGTCCTAATGCTGGTGGTTCCGTACGGGCTTTAAGCGGTTTGTTAAAGGAGCCAACAGTCTTTCATTTTAAAAAACCTCTAACCACGGGTTCTGTGCTCAGAATGGCGGTGCCTGTGCTTGGCAGCGGCCACAAAGGTCTGCTGACTCTGGGAGAGCAGCAGACCAGCACGGCATTAAAAATGGGGAGAACGCCCCCTGTACAGAAGGAGAAGCAGAGGAAATGACCCTACAGGCAAGGTGATCATGGCAGCAGACCCGCAAGGGGCTCAGCAGCTGAATGACCCACACGAGCTGCGGGCTGCTGGCGACTTGTGGTTGGGGGACCCACATGGGCTGCAGGCTGATGGAAACTGGCTCATGGGAACCAGGTATCGAAGCCAGGGTTCAAGGGGAAGAAAGGCTCTCAAATGAGCCTCAGGCTCCTGGTCGCACAGGAGGTTTGGATCTGGAGCTCAGATTGCCAATTGATCGAACATGAGTCTGTGCATCTACAGAGGGAGCACTGGAGGCAAATCCACAGACAGTCTGAAGGGACTGTCTTTTGCTTCTCTTTCTCTCTTACTGTAAGAGGCACCAGGTGACACTAATGGTGACTCTTTGCCTTACGGCAAGCAGTAGGCAACTCCATGTAATAATACATGTTCTGAACATGACAATAAAGGAATCTTGATCTGAAATCTCAGCCACGATCCCTCTATGGAGTGCAACCGGTTTTAAGGTGGCACAAGGCAAGTGATAATGGGTACTTTGGTGATACAGCCAGAATGGGAATTTCTGGATGCATGCAACGATCATGTAAAATAATGCCGTGGTCAAATTTAATCTGCTGCCTTTCTCACAATGTTAGGGATTACATTGCATTATTCCATGCCCATTTTCAAGTTACCTAGCACGGAAAGAATAGCCCAGACAAGTTCCCCTTTCCAAAGCCAAGTTTTCAGCAAACCTCCAAAACGTCTCTTCAGTCATACCATGTAAACCTGAAGTAATCTCATCCCAATCATATCTTCAGTGTGACCCAGAATGGAATGAAATTGGTGAAGAAGTTCACAAATAGGTTTATGTCAGAGGCCCTGGCTCATCACATTTCAATCTCTGATTCAGTGTTTCAGTATCCATTACATACTTTATCACCAATAAAAATCCAAACAACGTGAAGCTAAAACCAGAACAGTGTGTTGTAGTGAATGGTAATGATGTATTGTTTCCAATCTTTCTCTCAGAGTTTTGCTTTTTACATTTAGTACATTTTTCCATCCAACGTTTGTTGGAAATATTCAACAGGTTCATCACACTTAGGGTGGAGATGCAGCATCAGACTGAATAGTTTTCAGTTTTCCCGTTTTTGTCTTTTTTATCTTTACTGTGAAACACTTTATACTTTAATGATTTCAGTTCTGGAATATTGGAGGCAAGGCTTATGTTGTGATAGACCTGTTTGGCTTTTGAAATTGGTGGCAGGTTAGGTCAATCACTGCCTATTCTGTTGGAGATTTGAAAAATCCCTGAAGATCACACTTATTCACTGCCAAGCTAGTAGATATGATATAAATAGGTTTAGGTGAGGAGGGAGATATTTAACAGGAAACTGAGGTGTAATTTTTTTTTTACACAGAGTGTATGGAATGGGCTGCCAGAGAAGGTGGTAGTGACCGGTACCGTTGCAATGATAGTAAAAATTGGATAGATACATGGAGAGGTTGGGTTTCGATCAGTGGCTTTCAAACTGTCCCCCTAAACTCACATTCCACCTTAAGCAATCCCTAGGCCATAGGTGCTTTGTGATTAGTAAGGGATTGCTTAAGGTGGTATGTGAGTGGAAAGAAAAAGTTTGAAAACCACTGCTTTAATTGTACCTAATTGGCTCATTATGTGCATGGTTTCATAACTCCAAAGGAAATGGGCCGAGGACAATTTTTCTCAAGCAAAATATTTCAATAACAATTGGGAGTGATTCTCAACCTTCCCTTCCCACTCACATACCACCTTAAGCAATCCCTTACTAATCATGGAGCTAAGGTGGAATGCGAGTTGAGGGGGGCAATTTGAAAACCATTGGTTTAGAGGGATATGGCCCAAATGCAGGCAGATGGGACTAATGATGGTGGAAATTTTGGTCAAGTTGGGCTTCAGGGCTGGTATCCACCTTGTATAACTCTATGATTCCACAACTGAACCTAGTTTTACAGTGAAGAGAAGATACCTTTTTAGTACCTTGCACTAGCTTTGTTTCAAGCAGTACATTTATTCCTCCCAATAATTCATTCCAAACTTTGGGCTGGTGTATTTCTGGAAGAAATGATGATTGGAAAGCAAAGAAGTTAATCCATTTTCACAAAGGGCTCTGGATAGAATGCACCTATTTGGATAAATGTGGGACATTATGAATTAATTAGACTATTTCATTGTTAACTGAAGCACCTTGGATTCATGTGTCATCAAAAGGTAGCACCACCCCTTTTCTATTGGTGGCTGTAAAATGTGTTGGTGTCTTGGAATAGAACATGGACTAGAAGTGTGAGAGCGATCACTGAGCCTTGACTGACAACTTTAGAAGCTGGAGCAGCCACAACTGTATCCAGTATTCCAAATGACACTGGACAACACATTTTTTTCAAAAGTTTGCTTCCTGAAAAAAAAAATGAGGATTAAGATAGACAGCTTCAAGCTGAACCCAAAGATAATTTCAGATTTGCTGCATCATGCAGGAAGTTGGAGAAATGATACATTAACTTTAATTGAATTTAGCCTGTTTAACCACATAATGACGCTGACACATTGAGTTAGTTCAACTGACCTCAAAATGCTGATTTTCATTTGTACTCAGCATCTGGTGCCTCTTGTGTCAGCGTCCAACAGTAGTCGGCCAGCATTGATGAAATTCCAGTTGCCCTGATATCGCTTTTCCATGGTCGCAATGACCTGGTGTAACCTTTCACCATGTTCATCACTGACTGCACCAAGATCAGCAGGGAAGACGTCCAAGTACAGATGCAGAAAATGAATTTTCAATGACATGTTGCACTCATGTTTTGTATGCTTGAAGCATGTTAAAAATATGACAGGTAATCACAAAAATAAGTTATATATTAAAAAAACAGTAAATTATAGGAACATTTTAAGATGAATTTTGTGATCGGCAGCTCATAATCTATAAAATACACCCAAAAGTGTTCATGAAGCATAATCTTCATCGACCAGTGTATCCTAACAGGTATTTTTTATTTCCTCAGCATGGTTATCAGTTGATGTAACACTGGAGCACCAACCTAATCTCACCTCAAATTAATAATGTAATCAGGGTGGCATAAACCTGTGTGGTGTATACAGCAGGAAATATGGGAAGATGGGATAGGGCTATCTTCTATCAGCTTTGTCAGGTATCTGCTTCAATTTCCTCTCCAATCTGACCTTCCTGCATTAAAGAACCTAGTCTTGAGAAGAGGAGCCATTTCTGGGCCCAGGTTCACATTCTGGAATGTAACTTTAAGCACTTTTGTTTGAGAACAATTAACACCCATGTATTATATACATATCCTCAGCTGCTCCCACACTGTTCCAACAACTTGGGTTCAATTGTGACCATTGCATAGAGTTGGCAATTCTTTCTATGGCCCATTGGATTTCCTGGTGTCGCTCCAATATCCCAGAAACATCCTGGTAGGTTGATGAGCAATTAGTGTGTGTAGGTAAGTGGATCAAAGTAGAATAGATTGACTTTTGAGAGGAAAAAAGGTTGGGGAGTGGAAGTGTTGATATTTCTTTGCAAACTGGCCTAGACTCAATAGGCTGAGCCAGAATGATGGTTAGTGGATTGGACCCCTGCTGCCACCCATTTTGGGAGGGGGGGTTAGAAAATGGACAACTGCAGTAGTCCAAATTTTGGTATGCTATTCTCTACATATTATGCACAGCTCTTGAATGAGAGCATCCTTAAACTGGCCTCGAACAAGCAGAAAGGGTACTTTTTTACATTGATTAGCAGAATGTGGATGAAGAAGTGCCATGTAATGCAACTTAATGACTTGCAAGGCAACTCCAGTTAAGAGTCGAGCACATTGCTGTGATCTGATGTCCCATTTCGCTCAGGCTTCTTCTCTAAAGAACAGGTGCTTTACGACAATTTGACTCATCGCCATTAACACATTTTCAGATTCATTAACATTTTCATGGCCCCATTTGAATACACTCTGCTGACTGCTTCAAAATAATATGCAATATTCTATTGTTAACTGAAAATGCTTAAGGACCTTGAAGGGGCACTAGATACCCAGGTTCAATTCTCATCTCAGGTGATGTCTATGTTGACTTTGCATTTCTCCCTGTATATAACACAGAAACAGACCCTTTGGCCCAGTGTCTTGCTGAGAATGACCCATTTGCTTCCATTTGGCCATCATCCCATTAAACCAGTGGTTCTCAACCTTACTAGCCACAGAGCACCTATGGCAACCCACTTCCTTTGGAAGCTTGGACTATTGGTGACATGGGATAGTTACTGTTCATCCCGGATATGCACCACCAACACATGGAAAAACTTGTCCTTCAAATCCTTTATGTCTTTTGCCTCTCTTCTTAAACCATGCCCTCTTGTTTTAGACTCCCCAATACTGGGAAAAATACTGTGACAATCCATCTTACTTCTGACCCTCAGGATTTTTATAAGGTCACCTCTCAGCCGCCTTTGCTCCAGGGAAATGAGACCCAGCCTATCCAGCTTCTCCTTATAACTCAAGCCCTATACAGACACACACCTTTTATACTGACACAATCCTTTTAGATGTGGGTTAGCAGCTTAATTGTCCACTGAAAATTGCCTCGAGTGTGCAGAATTTGCAGGGAGTTGGAGATCCTGAAGGGAATAAGCTGGTTCAGGGTTAAAATTGTTTCTGTACTGTGCTTCTCTGTGACTATATAGATGACTGACAGTAATTGCACAAATCTGGAATAATCACTTTCTTTTCATTCTAGGGCTTGGTTGCTCCATTGTAAAGATATCTGAACAAAGTGAAATTCCTCAGTACAATTCCTCCGACAACTTTTGCATCTGGACAAATGGCCAGTGTTTCTGGTACACCAAAGAACCCCGTTACTTCACGTCCTACTCAGTACCAGTGTTAAGCTCAGAGTTCAGTCAGGGGGAGGTTAGAGAGGACCTCGCAGTTTAGGCTTGTCTCAAGCATGCTTTGAAGTGTATCGTTTCAGAAGCACATCTGGCTAATGTTCCAACACTTGGCAGCAAGTGCAAAGTGTTGTTTCCTCCTGATGTCCCAATCGGGCCAGTACAGTCAGGAAACCCAGAAATCAGTTGAATGCTTTTAACAATCGTGGAATTCCTACTTTATCTTCTGCTGAAGATTCAAGATGAACAGAAATTATCCCAGGTCACTGATGGACAGCAGGGCAGTGGGCGCTCCTAACTACATGCAGTTGGGCATACCTCTAGTGCCTGACCCATCCACACATCCGAACCAGCACCTTTCCCATGGCGACAGCTTGGCTCATGTTCCATTTCTTGTCTACCCAAGCCTGGAGTCAACCTACTATGATACATACGGTAGCATGTTTCCCTACATGCCGTTCCATGGACACTTTGGTGTTTATGACTGTCCCTTTGAGCCAGCTTTCATCCAAAAGAGGAATGAGAGGGAGAGGCAGAGGGTCAAGTGTGTGAATGAGGGCTATGCCAGACTCCGCGATCACCTTCCTGGGGCACTGGCAGAGAAACGGCTGAGTAAAGTGGAGACCCTGCGAGCCGCGGTCAGGTACATCAAGTACCTCCAGGACTTACTCAGCCACAACCCGGAGAGCCCCCAACAGTCGACCGAGGACTCCCAGAAGAACAGAAAGGCTCACAAGCCTTCATCCACCAACCAGGACTCCAACAGTGACGGCGAATCAAAACACTCTTCTCCTGACTGTGAGTCAGAGGGCAGGAACAAATCCGCCTCAGACCGCAGCTGATGGTGCAATCTACGACCACTTAAATCTTCCCAAGCACTTGCCCAGAATCCATGTTCTGCTGTTCTATTACAAAGGAGAACAATTTTAATAAATAAAACGTACTCATGGACTGGTGTTGTTTAATTGTCGCATCATGCAACTAAATTTTTAAATTTTATTTAGAGTGCAGTAGAAGCCAATTCTGGCCAATTATACCAAATTAACCTACAACGCCATATCTCTATCCCTTTAAAGCTGTGCCCTCCAGTTCTACCTTGCTCTGGGATAAGACTTTGACCACTATCCAATCTGTCCCCTTTATCATTGTTTTATCAAGATTCAATTTATTGTCTTTGTAATAAATCAGTGTCATATTACATGAAATTGCTTTTGCCTGCTGTAAGGCAGACAGATTCGCCATTGGCAAAATTGTCTGAAGCATCTCTTACCGTCAGAGAAAGAGAAGCAGAAGAGACTCTCCCCAGAGTCACCGAGTCTCCGTGGATTAACCTCCAGCACTTCCACAGCCTCCGCAGCCGCACAGAGTCCAGTCCAAACCATCAGCAATCCGTGCTCCAGATTTGGGAACCCCTCAGCTCCTTCAGCACCCCCAAACATCCTGGTTCTGATACCTGGTACCAGCCAGTTTTGAGCCAGACATTCCTCATTCTCCGATATTCCAGCGAGAATAAACCCAGCCCGTGCAACCTGTCAAATCTGCTGCACCTCTCCTAGAGTTGATCACATTGCAGGGTCTTTGTGAGCCAAAGGACTTGTTTTTGTGCTGTACATATCGATATTTTGTGCAGTATTAATCATGCAGCCTCCTCCATGCCAATCACAATATCTGTCTACATGAACCCCATTGCCCGTATTCCTCTTCTCCTTTCCTGTCCAAGTGCCTGTCCAAATGCCTGCTTTGGAGGGCTGGATGAAACCAGAGCATCCGGAGGAATCTCACCCAGACACAGTTTCAAGCCATCTGCTAAGTGTACCGTGTCACATATCATTGATGCCGATTTACCTTCACGCCTCCCTAAATGGTGCAAGAGCTGGACCCGTGGGCCAGACAACAAGCAGCAAAGCCAAGTGACTCTGCGAATGGACGGGTCTGGGCTTGGGTTTTTTTTTCATCTGAACAACTTGTCTGCCTAGAGCTGGCATTTTTAATCAACAGTAATTGGACAATGTTATTAACTCTAGGAGAGGTGCAGCAGATTTGGCCGGTTGCATGGGTTGGGTTTATTTTCACTGGAACATTGGAGAATGAAGAGTGACCTTGTACAATGATTAAAAAAAAGGCACAGATTGGATAGATGGTCAAAGACCCAGAGCAAGGTAGAACTGGAGGGCACAGATTTAAAGGGAGAAGGGATAAGTGATAACTAAGAAAGTGATAACTTTCACACAGGGCAGTGGTTATCTGGAATGAACTGCTAGATCTGGTGACAGAGGCAGAAGATGTTTGGACAGGTACTTGGATAGAAAGGAGTAAAGGAAATCAGGTTTAATGCAATGGGATGAGTGTAGATAGACATTGCGATTGGCATGGAGGAGGTGGGGTGGGCCCTTTATTCTGCTGTATGATTCTATATATCGTTGCATCATCTCTCCAACAGTTTGTAGAGCCGTTCAGCACAAAAACAGACCCTTCCATTCACCAAGCCCTGCCACATTTTCTTTCGTTTTCAATCTTTTCATTGATTTTTAAGAGAAAAAAAATCAGATACATAAATACATATGATAAAAAGTTCAGATAGAAGTAAATTAAAAATTACAGATAGTAATGATCCATTTTATCGATTTAAAAAAATCTATAACAAATGTAATTTCTAACCCCCAACCTATTATCTGAGGAATTACTATCAAAGCCAGGCATCAACTACTAATTTCAAGAAAAAGAGAAAAAATTTTATAAAAAGCAAAAATAATTGATCTATAAATTTTGAAAATGATTGAAAAAGGAACACCAGAGAGAAAAATATTAGCACTAGTTTTCGTCGTTGAGCACCTGATTTTCTCTAGAGAGAGGGATGCCATCAAATCTGATAACCGTTGTGTCTGCGTGGGAGGGACAACATATTTCTACCGCAGCAAAACAGGCCTCCTCGCGATCAGGGAAGCAAAAACAACCACGTGGGATTGAGATGGAGTCAAAAATCCTAAAAATAGCAATTAAAGGGCTCGGAGATAGATATATATCAAGAATTAAAGATAATGTACTAAATATTTCTTTCCAATTACAAAGGGAGGGGCATTACCAAAACATATGACATAAAGTACCTTCCTGAGTTATACACGTTTTTAAACTAGACATCAACATTTCAGTAAAGCATGCTGGAAATGACACATTCACTAGCCCCCACCAACAACCCTACTCAAAAAAATAATTGCAGAAGCTCCTTGCAGCCACATCAGGGGAAAAAAAAACATAAGCAAAAAGGTAGAAGGTATACAAATAAAATCTTTCCTTCCCTGAAGAGCTTTCTGCTCTGTGTCACAGAAAGTATCTGGCATGGAATTAGGGCAGAATTCCATAGGGAACATCCTGTCCTTCTGATGTGAAGACATGGGACATCATTCTTGCCCATTAATTAGACTGTAGCATTAGCAGACAGGATATCACTCCACAGCCAGAAAACAGAATGCGGGGAGGGGGGGGGAGGGGATGGGGAAGATGGGGAAGGGGAGGAGAGAGAGAGAAAGTCGTGGAAAAGGAAACCTTTGAATAAGTAGCCTCCAGCAAGAGAAGAGAGGATTCACCAGGATGGTGGCTGAATGCCGTTCCCAGTTATGATAAGAAACAGGATAGTACGGGTTTCTTATCCTTTGAGAGAAGAAGATTGGGGAGGGAGCCTGAGGTGGTGCACAAAAATCTACAAGATTCTGAGAGGAATAGATAAGGTAGATACCAGAGAATGGACAGTAAACTTGCCTCCATAGCACAGCTGCTCCATAACCAGGGGGCATCAATTTAAGGAGAAGGGTTGGAAGCATAGAGAGGATGTGAATAAGAATTTGTATACCCAGGGGAGTTGAAATCTGGAACACACGGTCTGAGGCAGAGATTCCCACAACCTTTAAGTATTTAAATAGGTACTTGAATCGTGAAGGCAAAGAAGGCCGCAGAGTGAAACACGACCAAGTGTCAATAAATGGGATTAGTATGGATGAATATTTGATACACAAGATGGGCTGAAGAGCCTGTCTGTATCTGTGCTGTATAACTTCATGGCAATAGAATTAGGAAAGTGGAAATGCTAGATCTTAAAAATATTAAGATTGATAAGTTCCTGGGCCTGGACGCGTTATACACCAGGTTGCTATAGGAAGGGAGGGAAGAGATAGCTAGGGCCTTGGCTATGATTTTTGCATCCTCTTTGGCCACAGGGGAGGTGCCGGAGGATTGGAGAATGGCAAACGTGAAATCCTTTTTTTAAAAAAGATAATAGGAAGAAACCTGTAAATTATGGACCAGTAAGTCTTACGTCAGTTTAAGATGATTAAGGGCAAAATTTATGAGCATTTGGAGAAGTACAATCTTCTCAGGGATAGTCAGCATGGCTTTGTGAGGGGAAGGTCATGTGTCATGAGCCTAATAGAGTTTTTTGATGAGGTAACAAAATAAATTGATGATGGTAGGGCAGTTGATGTGACATATATGGATTTTAGAAAGGCATTTGACAAGGTTCCCCCATAGGAAACTCATTCAGGAAGTCATGAAGCTTGGGATCCATGGAACCTTGGCTATGTGGATTAAAATTTGGCTAACTGTAGAAAGCTGAGAGAAGTAGTGGACAGAAAGTATTCTGCCTGGAGGTCAGTGACTAATGGAGTTCCGCAGGGATCTGTCAGGGATTCCTGCTCTTAGTGATTTTTATAAATGACCTAGGTGAAGAAGCAGAAGGATGGGTCAGTAAGTTTGCGGATGATACGAAGGTTGGAAGAGTTGTGGATACTGTTGAAGGTTGACGCAGGTTACAAAAGGATATAGACAGGATGCAGAGTTGGGCAGAAAAGTGACAGATGGTGTTCAATCTGGATAAATGTGAGGTGATGCATTTTGGAAGGTCCAACCAGAAGGCTGTGTATAGGGTTAATGGTCGGATACTTAACAGTGTGGAGGAACAGAGGGACCTTGGGGTCCAAATCCATACATCTCTCAAGGTTGATAGGATAGTTAAGAAGGCCTAAGGGTTGCTGGGCTTCATTAATAGTGGGATTGAGTTCAATAGTCGAGAGGTAATGTTGCAACTCTAAAAATCTCCGATGAGACCACACTTAGAATATTATGTTCAGTTCCTGTCACCTCATTATGGGAGGGATGTGGAAGCAAAGGAGAGAGTGCAGAGGAGATTTACCAGGATGTAGTCTGGATTGGAAAATAAGCCTCATGAGGCAAGGTTAGCAGAGATAGGACTTTTCTCTTTGGAGCAAAGAAGGATAAGAGGTGACTTAAATAGAGGTCTACAAGATTCTGAGAGGAATAGATAAGGTAGATACCAGAGCATTTTCCCAGCAAACATAAGCAGGCACCTATACCAGGGATAGGTTTTTACACAGAGAGTTGTGGGTGCCTGGCATGCCTTGCCAAGGATGGTGGTGGAGGCTGAAACGTTAGGGGCATTTAAGAGACTTTTAGACAGGCACATGGATGAAAGAAAAATAGAGGGAAGGATTTTATGTTATTTATTCATGTGTTTGGACCTTCAAAGCCAGTATTAATTGCCCTGAGAAGGCTGTTGTAAGCAGTGTTAATTCTTAACACTGGGAATATTATAATCAAGTACCAGGGACACTATCTTCAGCTGCGAAGAGAGGTATGACTGCCAGTTATTCCGGAGGCTTTCCAGCATGTTGCGGTTACAGGCACTATAACTAGATCATTGCAAGAGGCGCAGAAAACAGTTACCGTCCGTGTGGACTGCAGCTGTGGCATCGTATGCAGTATCTCAGCCAGTTATCGTCAGCAGATACGACTGGAGCACATCAATCAGTTGCCTTTGATATCAGTTAATATTGTGGGAGCCACAGCCAAATAACTATAAACACCATTTCTATCTACTATGAAGGTGACAACTGTGCGTGACCACCAGCAGTGCGTTTCTTCCAGATACATTCATGCATCCCACAGCATAAGTCATATTAACTTTCAAGGCTTACATTATAGAAGTATGATAATGACTTTTCTTCCCTATACATATTAATGAGCAATATGTTTAAGGTTTTTTTAATGTAAGTTCACACCCCTCACTGTGCAGTAGCAAAGAGGCTTAAACCGTGGTCTTTCTCCATCAAGCCTTCATCATAGAGCACCCCACTTTCGTCTATCCAACAACTCAACGCCCTGGGACCTTTGTAAAAATCGGATCAGCAAGTTTAGGGGCCTCTTTCACTGAGCTGATAGGCAGCAGTCACCGTTTGTTCAGTGTTTGTTCACCTCCCTTAGAATAGCCCACACAGCTTCAGAGGGTGAACCTCGTTGAGACCATTGTGTCTCTCTCCCACCTGTCCTGTCAGATGCACATTCCAGAGAAAGGTGATCGATGGTCCTATCCTTGACAGCCACCTAGAGGAAGGCATGCAGTGGTGCTGAGAAACTAGCAGTGGATGCCAGCTCTGATGTGCAAAGTCCTTCTAACCACCAATAAATAGGTTGGTTTGAAAGTTCTGCAAAAAGTTCAATTGTTAATTACCATCGTCAGATCCACAGAAGTAAGTAACGATGGACAAGTCAGTTACATCTAAAGACTTGTTAGTAAATTACCAATATGTTCATTAAACCTGGTTGTTCTAGGACACCACAGAATGTTACTGTTTGTGTCACTAATCTAATTAATACTGCAGAAACAGCAGCATCCAGGTGGAATAATGGGTACTGGGTACCTCAGGCGTCCTGTGAGTCACACCACTATTAGACACCTTCTGACACAAAGGCCTCCATAATCAGTACTATCAGGAAGGCTCTAGTCAGCTCTCATCAGATCCATTATACTGAGTTATTACCCAGTTATTTCAATTACTATTGATGATTGGACATTGAACTCTCTCTTTTCGAGATATATAGCTTGGAACAAAGGTTACAGCCATTCATTCAGTCATTGGTTTGGGTAGGCTTCAATTAACACCATCACCAGCATTTCCAACAAGGATACCACTGATGATACCACAATGTTGTATAATACTAGCCAGGCACACCAATCAGTTATTGCTTAAGATATCATGAGATGGACCACAGACATAGTACCGTTAGGAATAATAGCAGGTGCTTTGTTATGGGAAATTAGAACAATAGTCTTTAAAAACACGGAGCACTACAGCATATAAACAGCCCCTTTGGCCCACAATATCTATGCTGACCATGAGACCAAGATGAACTAATCCTACCTGCCTGCACATGGCCCATATTCCTCTATTTCCATGTTGATGTGTCCATTGAAATGTGTCGTAAATGTTGTTATCACGTTGGCTTCTACCACCTCCCCTGGCAGCCCATTCCAGGTATCTACCACTAACATCTTGCCTTGCAAATTTCCTATAACCCCACCTCTCACCTTAAATCCATGCCCTCTGGTACTTGATATTTTCCCAGGAAACATACTGACTATCCACTCTCTCATCATTATATATGCTCCTATAAGTCAACAACACTCTAGTGAAATCAACCCATGTTTGTCCAACTTCTATAAGAAAATAAGAACATAAGAAATAGGAGCAGGAGATGGCCATCTGGTCCATCAACCCTGCTCTGCCATTCAATAAGGTCATGGCTGATCTGATGATAGGCTCATCTCCACCTACCTTCTCCCTACATCCCTTAATTCCCTTACTTTGTAAATAATACAGGTAGTCCCCGACTTACGACCATAATTGGGACTGCCAGATTGGTCATAATTCTGATTGGTTGCAAGTTGGGGGCTACCTGGAGCAGCAATCTTGGGCTGCAGATGGGAGTGGGGTCCGGACTGCTGCTGGGAGTGTGGAGCTCGGGCTACCAATGGGAGAAGGGACAACTGTATACAGTACTTTTAATACAAAATATGTACTTGAACAGTAGTTTTAATAAAGATTTTTGTAACTTGCATAGGTTGGAGGTCAAGGACTAACTGTACAACATTCTCTCGTCCAAATGTCACCCTGCTGAACCTCTTCAGCACTCTCTCCAAAGACTCCTGTACCATGGCAAACTGAACTGCACACCATACTCCAAATGTGGCCTGACTAAAGTTTAATACAACTGCAATATGATTTCCCCTACCATATAAGCTATATGTCTAATTTTTAATTTAGACATACTGCAAGGTAACAGGCCATTTTGGCTCACAAGTCCCTGCCGCCCAATTAACCTACACCCCTAGTATGGACTCATAAGGGCTGCTAATTATCATCAGAAATAGCCTCCAGTTGTATGTGGGATACAGCTGTCCATTTCTAAAGACCACCTATCAATGAGGAGATGGTAGTCAGATTTCCATGTTACTGCTATACATTTCCTGGCCACACATAAAGAAATTTCTGTAACTTTAATTTGGAAATTAGTTAGTGATCTACTAACATTTGTAAAATTCCCCAGAAGACAAAGCTCTAGGTCTACTGGGAAGGTGACTCCTGTGATTTTAGTTAGAATATCACACAGGTCACACCAGAAGGGTCTCACCTTTGTGCAGAGCCAGGTAGAGTATAAAAAGGAACCAACCTCTATCCTGCAGGTCTAATAACTTGGGTTTATATTGATGTGATTTCTTTGGGGTGAGTAATAGCTTTTATTGAGCTGATAATATTCCAGCAGTTCTGGGCGCCTACTTTAATGCAGTCACACAGTGGAGATAACGTCAGCTTAATGGTCCAACCTGATCAGACAATGAGAAGCCAAGTTCCTCCATCAAGCTCGCTCTATCACCCTGATGGGAAAGACCTGTAATACATCTCTGTCTCATTTCAATAATAAATCATCTGGAGGAATGAGACTTGGATTTATTTGGCACATTTCAATTCCTCAGGACATTCCAAAGTAATTTACAGTCTTGAAATGCACTGTGTATTTTACTTGCAGACACACAACAGTGAAAAGGACAAGGCAAGACACCAAATTATTCCATAATATTTTAGAAAAAATGGTGAACACTGCTCTCCCTTGAAATATCGCTAATAAGTCCAGTTATAATCCATCATAATGGTTTAAACATTGTATTGTGGTGTTAAAGGCTGTAATACAGAGCACCAGTATCTCCTTCAGTTGTGTTGACTTGTTACAAGCCCGTGGACTGTATTACCACAACACTGTTACAAGGTTGCCCTTAGATGGTGCAGAACGCAGTAGATGTTCCTGAACCAAGGCTGGATCCATGAGAGGCTGGTGATGGTTTGGGGCGGTGTGAAAAAGTCAGTTGTTAGATCAAGGAACAATGCAGGAGGCAATCAAGCATCTGAGACCCAAATGGGTTTAAGGGAAGTTTTTTCATTACAGTTGTTCCAGGAGTGAGCAACTAAGGAGAACATCTCATCTGGAAGTTGATACGTGTCTGAGAAGTTAATGGTAAGATATAGACAAGTTCCATTCATGTCAGGATAGTGCCCGATCTAGTTGTCAGAGACGACAAAACAATATTGGTTTCACTAAAGGGAAAGTCCATTTTTTGGGTGAAATATCCCTGTGAGATATTCGCACAGATGGATGGTCATATGATATCCAGTTCATTCCATTTTCAATTGACGAATGCAATTGAATTTCTGTCACCATGACTGCACTTACTCCACAAGGCACTAAACATCAGCCTGGACTATGTTACCCAACCCTGTGGTGGGAATGGGTCTCACAACCTGCTGACTCAGCAACCACATCACCACTGAGCTACAAATGAAAGGGTCACAAAATTAACTGGAGAAGAATGAGAACAGACATTCAGGCATTTATCTTGGTCTCTGCTAGTGTGACTCAAAGGCTACACCAAACAAATGATTTAAAGATACTTCTTCCTGTTACACTGTTGTCTGGATGCATCTTAACAATGACACCCACGGCACTGTTCACAGAGATTTCTTGGATATGAAGTGTCACTTGCCCTGTATTTTTGAGAACCCCTCATGGGCTTCTTGCCTGAACTTAAAAAAAAACAAAAGGATAAGAATTCCATCTGTTCACTTGTATACAATGATGTTTAATTCACATTGTAAGGTGGGAAATGTTTTGGATGGCAAAACATCAGATAAAATGGTAATTAGGTTTATTAACAGAGAATTTTTTTGAGTGCTTTTGCCTAGCCACTTTCATTCGGAGTAATTGAAGATGGAGTTCATTAACAGTTCTCTGTGTGACTTGATACAACTTTCCAACGCCATGCGTCTGGTCATTTCATTGGTGTCCAGATGTTCTTGAAACCTCCTGTTTTTTTTCACATCAGACAGAAAAAAAGAATCCAGTAATCTGAATTAAAGAACACAAAAAAATAGACCAAATATAGTTGCTGGGAGTCAATAGTGATAAGTTAAAGAGTGATTCTGTTTTCATGTTTAAGGATAATTAAAAGTAACGTTTGTTTAAGTAACCATTTGTCTTAGTGAATATCTATTGCTGCTGGGTTTTGGGGTCCTCTCGGCTCGTAACAGTATCAATGAAACTGCTCCCATAACAGCACTGAGCATCTGTGTTGACTGGGGGTAAATATTGACCAGGGAACATAGAGTAGCTATGTTGCTATTCTTTGAAAATAGTGGAACGAGATCTGTTACGTCCTCGGCAGGAGACCATTTCAATCATCACTTATCCTCTGTGCAGCGTTTAAGCTTGGATTTTGGTGCTCCAAATTTTGGTGCTGCCTTACGCTCTCTTATTTTTGCAATAATTTATTTATTTTTAAAATGTAATTTTATAGCAATATTTACACTGTAATGCTGCCACAAAACAATGAATTCCTGACAAATTCAGATGACTTTGCTAATTACTGCACGTCCTATCTCTTTCCGAATTGTTTTAATTCCAGCCAGCTTGTCTCCTTCCTGATTCTTAGTAACATTGCCCAACTTTTCTATATTCTCCCTTCTAATTTTATTGTGGCCAACAACCATCGACCTTCAACATAACTTGTTAGGACCTGCAGATTCTACATCTCATTTCACCCCTTCACCTCATTTGTTTAAATTTAAATTTAGATTTTTAAAAACATTTAGACATACAGAACAGGCCATTTCTCCCCATGAGTCTGTTGCCACCCAATTGACCCACACCCCCGGATGGTGGGAGGAAACCAGAGCCTCCAGGGAAAACCTACATAGACATGGGGAGAATGTACAAATTTCTTCCAGACAGCGTGGGATTCAAATCCCGGTCACGATTGTTGGAGCTGTAAAGGTGTTACGTTAACTGCTACGCCAACCGTGCCGCCCCAAACAAATGGCATGGGCTAAAGGCCTCCGAAACCGGTCTCGAACTAACCAGGCATTAGTAATTATTTTGAAGCTCAAGTTTAAGTTTATTTATCATCCAATTGTACAAGTACAACTCAATGAAACAGTGTTCTGTCATTGGTGCAAAGTACTGCAAACACACAAACAACACACATACAGGCAAACAACATATATGCACAGAATGGATGCACAAATATTAAAATGAACATATATTATTATTAAATAGTAGAGTCATGGAGGGTTTGTACGAGCAGTTCATCAGTTGCTCAGCATTCTCACTGGCTGGGGAAGCTATGTGTAATATATCAAGGCAGCATAAAGCTTGAACTTGTGTAGGTCCTCCCTGATGTTGAAAACAATAAGTAACTCACTTTGGCAATGCTTACCTGTGGAAGGTTGCATCTTGAATGAGCTGCTTCATTATTTACCTTTCAATCCTGCAATGTGAGCTCAAAGTTCAGATTTATTGATAGAGTACATATATGACATCACATACAACCCCGAGATTCTTTTTCCTGTGGGGCAGGCAGAATTTCTACTTATCAGTAGTGCAAAAAACTGTACTCAACAAAAGATGTGCACACAAAACAGAGAATTGCAAGCAAAGAAAAAATATAAACAAACTGCAATACAGAAAAAATGTGCAAATGTCGGAGTCCTTAGATGAGTCTCTGAGTTTGTTATTTAGGAGTCTGATGGTGGAGGGATCGCAACTGGTGGTACGAGTCTTGTGGCACCTGTACTTCTTTCCTGATGGAGGCAGCGAGAACAGAGCATGTTGTGGTGTGGATCCTTGATGATTGCTGCTGCCCTCTGATGGCATTGTTCCATGTAGATGTCCTCGATGGTGGGGGGAGTTTTGCCTGTGATGTACTGGGCTTTGTCCACTACCTTTTGAACATAGGGGTATTGGACCCTCTATACCAGGCTGTGATGAAGCTGATCAGCATACTTTCCATTACACACCTGTAGAAGTTCGTCAAGGTTTGTGATATCACACCAAACCTTCTCAAACTCCTGAGGAACTCGATGCGGCGACGTGCTTTCTTCACAATGGTATTCGTGTGTTAGGCCCAAGAAATGCCCTCCAACAATGGTGACTCCAAGGAATTTAAATTTGCTCACCCTCTCCACCTCTGATTCCTCACTAGAGGACCTACTTGTTGCAGAAGTGGAAATAAAGAGTGATATTCAGATAAATGTGAAATGTAATTAGATAAGGGCATGTGGGCATAATGCATTTTCTATTTTAGGTAGGAACTGCTGGAGAAATTTGGCGGGTCAGACAGCAGCCATGTGTAGAAATGGTTAGTAAACGTTTCAGGTCTTGTCTCTTTATCCAAAAGCAGTCTCGATAACGGAGTCCCAACTCGAAACATTGACTATTTCTACCCACAGATGCTGCCTTAACCGCTCAAGATCCAAGAATCTGAAGCCTTTGCGCTTCTCTTCTGTTTTTAAGATCCTCCACGGTCTTTCTTGTGCAATATTCTAAGGATGTTCCACAAACTTTCCATCAACCTCCTCCCAAATCTTTCCACAACTTGTGCACGTTTCCCTCTTTATCGCAACCCACCTGACCGCCAGCTTAATTGCCAGCTTACCATGAGAACCACAAAGTGACAATATATCAGATCACGTTTCCGGTTGCAGGAACTTGTGGTGAAGAGAAGGATGATATTGTTACATGTGTTGATTTTGAATGGTAACCACAACACACAATGCTAGCCTTGAGAGCATCATTAGCCCATAGGGCTAAGCAGGATGGATAGTCCAGTTGAAGAAATAAGCCCCAAGAAGATCCAGAGAGTTAAGGTTGAGCTCTCATTTCTTTTTTTTAAAAAATATTTTATTTTAATTTTACAAGAACATTATTACATGCATCATATAAATACTATTTTAAAATTACAGTCTTATATGATTGCCCAAATCTCACCACCCACCCATCCCAACTGATAACATTTAAAAAAAACAATTGTCCAAAAAAGAAGGGCTGTTTGAGCCTTCATTTAGTCTTGATTTTCAGGAATTCAACTCTATTAACCTAACTATATTATTTAAACCTTTTTTGGGGAAGTTAATTCTATCCTTAAGCCAGTATGATTCAAATAAGGTTGCCATATTTTAACAAACACATCATATTTCTATCTAAGATTACAAGATATCTTTTACAGGGGGTATAACTTTGCATTTCATATTCCAGTGAGTAGTAAGTAGGGGGGGGGGGTCGGATTTCCACGTAACAGCTACACATCTCCTGGCTACTGCTAGTGCACTCCTCATGAACTGGATTTGATATTTTGAGCTCTCATTTCTATCTGAGGAAAGTTTCATAAACAAATACATTTTCAGATGCAACATTGCAGAGGCCATAGGTTTCAGGAAAGGGTGGGGGTTGGGGGGGGGGGTTGGTGTGAAGATTACAGATGTTTCAAAATAGTTTGAATCTGGAATGAATCTGGATAGAGAAGGCAGGTTCTCTCACAACATTTAAGAAGATTCTATGCAACAATGGAGTTGCTTCATTAATTCTAATGTATTGGAGATGCCAGAGTCTTGAGAAATATTGGATCGAAGTATTTCAAACTTTCTCTGCACTTTTTAAAGTTAATTTTTAAACCAAATCCCTTAACTGCTTTATTTGGTATTGTTGGAGAGAGTGACATAATGTTAACAACATCTGAGCTACATGTATTAGCCTTTATTTCTCTTTTGGTTATCTGGGTGGTGTTGCTCAGATTGAGGGATATCACCCCACCTAATCATGGTCAATGGCTACGTGACATCGTCATGTTTAAACTTAGAGAAGATTAGATGTTCAAAATCTGATTTGAATTTAAATTTTCAAACAACTGTAGGGACCCTTTTTGAATTACTTTTATAATCTAATTTGTTATGAAGGTAGAACTGTTGACTCATGAGGTAAGTTATCTCTCTGATAAGAATTCTGTCTTTTTTTTTTGGCCAAACAGCTTCTTTCTTGGTAGTGGGTTTAATTTTCCTTTTTTTAAAGTGATAAAATAATATATAACAATACAATGTTTGATTAAAATGTGGGGTACCTTGAGTGAAATGATATGATTTAGGTGTAATGTATCCTTTTGAATTTTAACATATGTACTCTTTATTTCAGGATGTGAAATTTCAATCTTAATAAAAAATGTTGAAAAAGAAAAAGGAAGAAGTATCTAGACTGTTGTTTGAAGGTCAGAATGACTAAGGTGACCCAGTGAGCGTAGCATTAGCCCAATGCTATTACAATGATCTGTATTCAAATCCGGAGTTTGTACATTCTCCCTGGGTCTGTATGGGTTTCCTCCAGTCCCTCTCATTTCTTCCCATGTTCCAAAGACATACGGAGGTAGTAGGTTAATTGATCACATTGGTGCATTTTGGGCAGCGCAGGCAGGTGGGTTGGAATGCCCTGTAACTGTGCTGGATCTCTAAAATTAAATTAATCAAATTAAACTAAAACGATGAACCGTGTTGATAAATGGAATTAGTATAGACGAGTATTTGATGGGTCATGATGGGCCAAATGGACTGCATTTGTGCTGTATCATTCTATGACTTCAAGATGAATATAAAGTAGGTCTCAGAGAAATTGCATAAAATCCTACAGAGTGTGGGTAAAACACAAAAGTCTGCCGATGCTTTGATTGTAGTAAAAACACACAGAAATGCTGGAGGAACTCAGCCAGTCTCACAGTGTCCATATGAGGAAAAGATATATTCCCGACGTTCTGGGCCTGAGCCCTTCTTCAAGACATAAGCAAAGAACAGAAAGTGTCAGAATAAAGACTGAAGACTGGAAGGGGGAGGAGTTAATTGGATATGATAAGAGGAGAGAATTGATTTTGGCTCTGTGAAAGGAGACAGAGGGAAAAGGGTAAAGGGAGAGGGACCACGAAAGGCCATGGGGGAAGAAGAAGGTGGGGGAGTGGGGGAAATTTAACAGAAACTGGAGAAGTCAATGTTTATGCCATCTGGTTGGAGGGTGCCCAGATGGAAGATGAGGAGTTGCAGCCCAGAGTAGGAGCTGGTCTCAATCTGGAACAGTAGATGGCACACTTGGTATTCATTGCACCAACTGTCCCATCTAATGAGACCAGATACTGCGGAACGCGATTAAGGAAAAAAAATCATAGAATCCTAAAATGGTAACAGCACAAAAGGAAGCCATTCAGTCCTTCAAGATGATGCTACCTGTCTACAGGTACAGTCCAGCTGGTTCCATTCCCCTGTCCTTACCCGCAGAAGTACATTCTTTTCTTTTAAATATTGGTTCAATTTCCCTGTTTACAATTTGAGTCTGTTGTCATTTACATAAATAGAATGTACAGCTGCACCAAAACTCTCACTTGCTGCAGTCACCCATATACGCAAGACACACCAACAAAAATAATACAAATTAAATTATCACAATATTCCAAAGCAATAAGAGATAATAAAAATAAAAGGATAAAAAATAAATATTCACAGCTTCAGTAAATGCAATAAAAAAAAGTGAAGTTTCCATAATGCAGACAGATCTTTTGGTGGTCCTTGGTTAGGGTGGTATGGGAGGGTACAAGAGCCCGATAGCTGTTGGAAAAAAACTGTGCTTGAATTTAAATGGACTTTTGGCTTCTACAGTAAAACCATAACTAGGAAAAGAAATTAAATAATCAATTGTAAAAGCACGATTATTTGGAAACACGAAAGGCACCGTCATCCTCCTTGAGGCATTAATGTAGAGTCTGTGTTTGGGGAGAGAGTTTTGAGAGGCACGAGTGGGCAAAGTTCGTTTTAGAACTCTGACTCCAAATGCAAACAAAAACTGCAGATGATGGAAATCTAAAATAAAACAGAAAATGCTGGAAAGGCTCAGGGCTGGATGGAGAAAAAAAGTTAATGTTTCCATTCCATGACCTTTCATTGAAGGGAGGAAAAGTTAGGGGTTTGGGGGGGGGGTTGGAATGGGAGGGGGGAGGGAAAATGAGATAGGATGGAGGTTGTCTCCCCCCACCCTGTCAGACAACACATTCCACATTTTAACGACAACAGCGTGATATGTGTTTTCCTTGCACTCCTTTTGCTTCTTATTCTTTATATTACACTGATTCTCCTAGAGTGGCAGATACAGCCAGAACTAGGCCAATTCGCCTCTATTTGTGCTGAACATCCACTTCCTATTTACACTAATCCCACGCAAATACATGTTCCCCTCAAATTCTGCAACTTATTTCAACCAGCCAATGAACCTACCAACCCACAAGTCTTTGGGATGTAAGGCCAAACCAGAGCAGCTAGAGAAAACCCATGCGGTCACGGGTAAAGTGTGCAAACTCCACACAGAGAGCACCTGAGGCTAGGGTGGAGCCCAGGTCCATTGGAGCTGTGTTGTCTCCCTGATCTTCACATCACAATTGTTTGCATTAATTGCATCCCCAGTAAGTCTGTTCATTCCAATAGTGTGCTCAGGTGCTCTTGAAAAGCTCCCTAAAGTTCAGTTTACTTTCAATGTCGGAGGCAACTGTACATTTTGAAATTGTCCATGTACTTCAATATCCTTCAAGTAATAAAGTACAGAAAAGCCATTCGTCTCAGCACTGTACAAAACCTCCCCTTAATCACTCCATTACTCTGTTTCACATACATGCTGCCAGTCTCCCTTTCATTCCATGAGTGATAGCCTTGCTTCCAAGTCACATTTTAGACAAAGCATTTTCCAAAGTTCATAGGTATCACTTAACTCTAGTGTCTCCTTGTCTTAAAAGTACGGCCAGGCTCATGCATCTAGCGTTTTACAAATAAGAACTGTCTTCTAAAACAATATCCAGAAGGGTCCAAGCCACTGTTACTTTGCTTTGGATTTATTGTTTTTAAAAGCTTCACCACAATTGAGATCAAATCTCCGGGTTTATCTTTACTCCATTTTTAGCGTGTAACATTTGCAAATATCTGTTCCTCTTGTACTTTCTATAGAGGCATTGAGCAATGTCTAGGTAACTTTAAGCCTTACTTCTCTCAGTAGCTTGGAGTGGATCCCATCTGGACTTGGTGAATTGTCTACATTAAGGAGTGTCTTTCTCACATCTCCTGCCTTGTCAGATTTTCATCCTGTGTAACATCTCAGCTACTTCTTTGTCTATGATTGTGATCGATGCAAGGTGTTCATTTGGTCTGCAGCCATGGCTTCTTCATCAGCGAGTTCATTCATTTTGGTCCCCAATTGATTGTACGTTTCCTCGGTTTTTTTTAGATATAAAAAGTTGACTGGACTCCATTTTAAGTTGCCTGTCATATTCTCACATTGTGTCCTTTCTCACTTCTTTGCTGTATTTTCTAAATACAACCTGGCTATCAGTTGTATTTTCGCTCTGACATCTGCGGTGCATTCCCTTTCTCTGCAACATCTTACTGTCCAGCTCTGGTTTTGAATGCCTTGTATTTCAGCCCAGTGACTACAATCAAACTCTGATAATAGAGCATCTGGTTGTTTGCAAACCCTGACGGTTCGAAGTCTGTTTCAGTCATGAGTCTGAGACTGGGCCTGGGATCCGGACTGTGTGTGTGTGTGTGTGTGTGTGTGTGTGTGTGTGGGGGGGGGGGGGGTGACACAGTCAGGGCCAGGGGCTCAAAATGCAGCTGGGGTTGAAGTCAGGGATGTGGGCCAGATGAGCAGTCAGAACCAAAAAAGGGGGGGGGGGTCAGGAATGCCCTGGGGGTTAAATGAAACAAACAAGCTGAAAATCACTAAATTATCTGGAAAATTTATTTGAGCACTGCATATCATGAAACATCATCAAATAAAGTGTATTTGGGTATTCATAGAAATGACATCCAATTGCTTGCCCATTACCTCCAAAGTCAAGGGAGCTGGATTATTGTTGTTCTAATTGTATGTTGCATCCGCTCTATCACACTGTCAAATACTGTTTTGCTCATTCCTCTTTGATTCCAACCTACTCCAACCAGATCCATTCTCAACTGCCTTCAGCTCTAGTAAGGTATCTATATTGTCCTCATCAGTTGCTATCTTACAGTCCTATGACTGTTGCTTTAATGTCCCCTGCTGCCTCTTGCTCTACCTGGCCAGAATCAAATTGCTACTTTACTGAGGGAGGGGAAAAGTCCCCTGAAACTCTTCAGAAATGCACCACCATTTCAGTAAACATTAACACTAGCCTGAGCCTCATAGCGTCCATGTATCTGTACTTAGCTGAATTCTTACCACAGACTGGTGTTCTTGAGAATAAACCCAGAGGTGTAAAAGCACCAGTATTAAGCTGTTCTAACCAGACGCAACTGAGTGTATTTGAGTGACGCGGGCTTGTGGGCCAGAAGGACCCTTTACCGTGCTGTGTTAGTGAAGGGCTTTCACCCGGAGCTGTTCATACTATCTATCCCCTGGACGGATACTGTGGAATATCTCCAGCATTCTCTGCTGGGTTTTTTAAAAAAAAACATCAGAACCCGTTACTTTGTTTCTCCCTCTACAGATGTTGGAAATGTTAACCATTCTCTCTGTGGAGTAAATGCAAGCAGGATCTCCCCCCCCCCCCCCCCCCCCCCACCACCACCACCACCACCACCACCACCACAACAACACCACATACACAGGTTAGGACAGAGGGAAAAGTTTAAAGGGAACATTAGGGGGAAACTCGTTCATGCAGAGAGCGATGGAATGAGCCGCCAGCTGAATTGGTAAATACAGGCTCAATTTGCACAGGTATGTAACCATTCCCCCCCCACACACACACGGGGGGGGGGGGGGGATTAGATTTAGGCTTGCAAAAGCGAAAGCAAAACATTTGGAAAGTAAGTTCAGCGGGAATAGTTGGTGGGTTGGAAAGAGGCGTCATCCTGCCTGCGCTGTTTGGCAGAGGCATTGCTGTCGTTCATTGATATGCGGCCACACGACTTCCGCTTGAGTTCCGTCCAGCCAGCATTTCACTGCCTGGAATCTAAACGGGAGCTCGGTGCATCCTCTCGGGTGGAAATGGCAGCGAGCCGGGCTTGAAATGAATCCGTTGTCAGGACGGGAATCGACAACAGGGACGGTAAAGAAGCAGTTTTGCAAGTTAATTTGTTTGCAAAGGGGGGAGGAGGGGGGAAAGAATCTTTATTCACCCCCCCCGCCTCCCTCCGCGACTCGTTGCGCTGCCCCCGTCCGCGGAGAAGGGCTTTGCGTCCGTGTGTGCAAGTCAGTTGGCGAGTTCGGGGCGTCCACTTGGTCCCGGGCTCCAATAAGATCCTCCGCAGCTTTGGCTCAAACCCCTCCGAGTGAAAGCGGCCCGAAACCTGTCAAAGCCCAGCGAGAGAAAAAGAGATTGAAAACGTAACGCGGGGAGGAGACCGACTGGATGCGCGTCGAAACAGACCAGGGCTGGGTGTTGCTCTGCTGGGGAGTTGGTCTTGATGTCGGTGGAGAAGGGAAACCGGGTGCCGGAGGAGGTAAGGGCTGGAGTGAATGACGCCCGGGTGTGCGCCGAACGCCCCTCTGCCTCCAGCACATCGGTCGAGGGTGGGGTCCCGGCGCGAACAGCCCCGAGTTCTGCCCGGCTGCAGCTTCCGTCCCGGGGTTGGGGGCAGGCGGACTCGTTTTCTCCCCCATCCAGGTCCCCGCGGCTCGGCCTCCCCGCCTGGCCACCAGCGAACACGGTACGTGGCGGGGGCTCCACGGGGAGGGGGTGCAGTCCTTCCCGGGTGGTGGGAGTGAGTCTCTCTCCGACTCGGACTCATTCAGACAGACGCCAAGCAAAGCGACCCTTTTTGATTTCCTTCCGAAACTTTCTTTTACAATTTTAGAAAAGAGTGGCAGGAAATAAGGGTCTTTTCAGCTTGATGCGGGATGGCGATCACATCTTGCACTGGTGGAGGAGGAGACTGTGGATTGGAACCTGGGGAAGCCACATCGACCTATCCCGAGGGGAAATTGGAGAACGTTAACCATCCCCGAAATACCCCCATAAATTGCAGTGGAAACGAGTGGACTCCCAATGAAGCACAATCGGCAGATGAATAGGCTTTAATCACCTTAAAGGGTCTGCACAACTTGCATGTTACTGCCCCCTTCCAAGGCAGGTACTGTAACAGCCTTTATTGGGCTATCTGGGAGGGAGGAGTCACAGATTCAGGGGGTGGGCCAGACCCTACATACCTCAATATACATGGTGGTAGCACCACATTCACTCCTTTTTAAACCAAGTCCGGCGGGGTGGTGTAGTTCCAAAGTCCCCTCAGATTCAGTCTGTCTGGTTCCCATTCTCTCTGTGGAGCTCAATGACGGATGCAGAGTTCGGCCTGTTCAGGCAGTATGGCTTGGGGGGGGGGGTTGGCTGTTGGAACTGTAGTGCTGTTTGTATCGGTTGGAGTTTGGAGCGCGAATTCAGGTGCCTGTAGTGGGGCCAGTTGGCCGGGGTTACCGGGTATTGGCTGGTCGATTGAGGAGTCTCCTGCATGCGCCAGATGCCGGATGGGGATGGTGTCCTGTTGACCATCTTGATACCCCGCATAGACGTATTGGGGATTGGCATGAGGAGGATCAGTTTTGTGGGGACTCGTGAGCCTTCGAAGCAACACAGGCCCAGGGTTCATCAACCAGGACGGTAGTGTAGTTCCAGATGCTGATTTCCTGGGGAAGAAAAAGAGCCGTTCGTGCGATGTTGCATTCATGGCCCTACAGAGAAGGGACCTGGTTGCATGGAGCACGTCAGGGAGGCCGTCTTGCCACCAAGAGGTGGGTAGACCTTTCAATTTAAGGGATAAGAGAACTGCCCTCCAAACGGTGGCATTTTCCCTCTCTACCTTCCATACCCCCGGTGGTTAGAGACCGTGGCTATGCCCTTGCCCATCAGGTACTGGCTCAGCTCCCTCGCTCATAAAGGAGGACTCCCGGTGAGTATGGATATAGCAGGGTTCACCTGAACAGAGCGAAGATGCTATGTAGCACTTTTATGACCGTGGCTTTGGTCATATCCAGGCAGGGGAGAGCTCAGGGGAAGTGGGAGTATTCATCCATGATGTTAAGGAAGAATACATTCCTGTTGGTGGGCAGGAGGGGTCCCTTATGCTCAGTTGCTTGAAGGGGCGGGTGGCTTTGATAAAGTGGGTTTTGCCAGTAGAACTGGGGTTTGCACTCAGTGCAGACCGGGCAATTGCGTGTCAACTCCCTGATGTCTTCAACCGAGTAGGGGAGGTTGTAGGCTCTAACAAAGTGGCTCATTGCCTCACGTCCCCCGGGACAGGGCATCAGGAGGCTCGTTGAGCTTCTCGGGCCAGTATAAGATCTCATAGTTGTAGGTGGATAGCTCAATTCTACACCTCAGGATCTTGTCATTTTAAATTTTTCCCCACTGTTTGGTGTTGAATATAAAAATGACTCCAGATTGGTCAGTCAGCAGGGTGAACGGTTTTCTGGCTAGGTATTTCCTCCAATGGTGTACAGCTTCCACAATGGCTTGGGCCTCCTTCTCGGCAGCTGAGTGCCAGAGCTCGGGCCTCTGGAGGGTTCTGGAAAAAAATGCCATGGGCTTGCCCGCCTGGTTGAACGTGGCAACCAGGGTGAAGTCAGATGCATCACTCTCCACCTGGAAGGGGATAGATTTATCTACAGCCTTGGTGATGTCGCCCTTGTGAATGCCATTTTGGCTTCTGCCGACTGGGGAAATTGGCCAATTTCACTGGGGGTGGACTTTGTCAGCGAAGTTGAGACCCACTGAGCATAATAGGAAAAGAAGCCCAAGCACCTTTTAAGGGCTTTGAGGGTCTGGGATAATGGGAGTTCCAATAGGGGGTGTATGTGATCCAGGTCTGGCCCAATGACACCATTCTCCATCATGCAGCCCAGGATGGCCAGCCGTGAAGTGCTAAGACGCACTTGTTTTGATTATAGGTTAGATTGATGCTTTTGGCTGCCTGGAGAAACTTGTGGAGGTTGGCATCATGGCTGCAGATGGTCTCATTGTCCAGGTAGGAAAATAAGGCCATGAGTTCATAGTCATCGACTATAAAGTCTTTCTCCCTCTGGAAGACAGAGACCCTATTGGTGACTCTGAAAGGGATGCGGAGTAAGTGGTAGAGGCAGGAATCCGCCTCAAAGGCAGTGCATGGGCTGTCCACCGGCCGGATTGATAGCTGGTAGTAAGCCGACTTGAGGTTGATGGTCGAGAAAAACTGGAACTGGGTGATCTTGTTGACCATGTTGGTGATGTGGGGAAATGGGTAGGCATCCAGTAGGGTGAAACGGTTTATGGTCTGACTGTAGTAAATGACCATGCATTGTTTCTCTCTGCTCTCTACTACCACTATTTGGGCTCTCTGTGGGTTTGTGCTGGGTTCAATGACACCTTCTGCTTGACCTCTTCTATAATGAAGGCTCTGTCCTTGGGGCTGTACCTTCTGCTCTTAGCGGATTCCGGCTTGCAGTCAGGGGTGAGGTTCTCAAACAAGGGTGGTGGTGGGACCCAGAGAGTAGATAGGCCACAGGTCATGTTCGGGGGATGGCGGGGGGTGGTCAGCCGGTTCAGGAGTTTGGTGTTGCAGACCATGAGGGGTAGGTGGGGCACGTTGAACTGCATGCGGACACTCTGTAGCTGGCACTGGAAGTCCAGCCCCAGTATGACTGGCGAACAGAGGTGCGGGATAATCAGAAGTTTAAAGTTCCTGTACTCTGTGCCCTGCACAGTCACCATCATGGTGCAGCAACCACTGATCTTGGCCAAGTGGAATTTGGAGGCCAAGGAGACCTTGCATTGTGGGGTTACAATGACAGTACCCGGATAGATGAAGCTCTCAGTGCTTCCTGTGTCAAATAAACAGTTCAGAGGGTGGCCATTTACCTAGATACTCATCATGGCTTTGGCCAGTTGGTGCAGGCTGTCTTGAACAGGCCAAAAGAGACGACCATCTGGTCACTGTCCAAGTCACTATTATGTTGGTTCGAGGGTGCTTGCCAAGATGGCTTCCCCCATGTCGCGCATGCTGTGCTGTCCCTTGCCACCGGAAGTGGTGCTGCCCCAGCTGGTCATCCCCAGGGACCCAGCCACCAGAAGTGATGCCTGAGGTGAAGCTGATTCAAGATGGTGGTGGCTGTTGGCCGCACGCGGTGCTGCTGGGGGAAGGTTGGGATCTATACACTTTCACGTAGTGCTCTCTCTTCCCGCAAGCAGAGCATGTGGCAGTTCGGGCTGGGCAGCTCTTCTGAGGTTGCTTCCCATGCCTGCAGAAGTAATACTTCTGGCGCTTGATGGTGGCAGCAATGACATGATGACCCCATGTCCCAAGGCCACGGCAGCCGTGTTGCCTGAAGTGAATACTTCAGCACTTTGTTGTGCTGTCTCCAGCGATTTAGCCAAGTCCACTACTTCCTGCAGGCTCCAGTCACCCTCTTCTAGGAGTCTCTCGTTGATGTAGTCAGATCTGAACCTAGCCACACAAGCACCCCGTATTAGGCCGTCGAGGTGGGCAGCCGCGGAGAATTTTCAGCAGTTGCAGGCTTGCCCCAGCTGTCATCAATTGACTCACCTGGTGTTTGTTTTCGGCTGCCCAGAAGGAATTGTGCATATATGACATTCGTCGGGGTCTGGTACTACTTCTACAGGAACTCATTCACTTCAGAGTAAGTAGCAAGATCTCCTATTGCTGGGGAAACCCAGTGGCCGACCTGAGTGAAGAGCATTTCCCTCTGATCCTTTTTTCTCCACACGTCATTGCACTTCATGAATGTGTTGAGGCAGTGCACCCACTGGTCAAATGTAGTTAGGGTCTCCAGATCCTTGGGCCGTGTATAATCTATCCACCCTTATTACCTTGTCCATGGTCTAAAATTAAGGTGATTAAATTGAGCTACTAATCAAATGCAATCAGACAGAGAATTGTGATTAATAGGCTTTAATCACCTTAAAGTGTCTTACAGCTTGTATGTTGCTGGCAGGTACTGAGGGAGGGGTTGGGGCATAACAGTCTTTATGGGGCTATCTAGGAGGGAGGAATCACAGGTTCAGAGGGTGGGAATAGTCCAGTAGGTTGGCATCTTGTATCTCATTTTACTGAACCTCAGTTTGTCCCAAGGTGAGTGGTACTGTCATAATACTATAATTATTGGACAAGAAAGAAGGTGTGGCATGTTTGTCAACACACCAGAACAGCCCCTCTTCCAAAGCTGTGAGCTGTCTTTCATGTGACTCCTTCCTCTTTAACTCCATCCCCTGCCTTTTTGTTTTCTGCGACACTGTTTTTATTCTTGGACTCCCTACTGTACCATGTAAAGGCTGACTTGCCTGGATAGCATTCAGGGTTCTGGATGGGTATTTGAATTGCCTGGTCATTAAGGCTGTGGCCCAAGTGTTGGAAGATGGGATTAATACAAATGGGTGCCCACAGTTACTTTGTGGCCTCAGTGACCTGTTTCTGTTCTGTGTGATGGAATCTGAGGTGGGTGGGGGGGGGGGGGGGGAGGAGGGGAGTTGATGGATGGAATGGACTTGAATCAGAGTAATGGAATCAGATCCTTCAGTCCATCAAGTTTATTAGCCCCTAGCATATACAACCAGATGAAATAACATTTCTCCAGACCACAGTGTGCAAGTGGACAGAATATACTAATCACATCTATACCGTATTTGATGGCATATAAGATCCCACCCCCACCCCAATTTCAGCAGGGAATATTATGATTGTTTTTGGTGGATTTGTGGGTAAGCATTTAACGTTATTGAAATATGTAGCTACAGTATAACAGAAAAAAACTGACAAAACATGCTACTAGGACAATAGGAAAAGTATTTTTCATTAATAATGCTGCTATCATTTACAAGAGAAAATGAAAGCAGCGTAGCTATAGCAGAAAACATTTTATAAAAACAAACTGCCGTTGTCAGTCCCCGCGCTGTTCCCACTCTCTACTGGGGCGGGGGGAGATTGAGGTGGTGAGATCAGTGTGGACACTGGTGGCAGGTTATTGGGGGGGGGGGTGAGGGGTGGTGGAATCAATGTGGGAACTAGTGACGGGCTGTCGGGGGGTGAGCAGGGTGGTGGGATCAGTGTGGGAACTAGTGACGGGCTGTCGGGGGGGGGCGCGGGGCAGTGGGATCAGTTTTGGAGACTGGTAGTGGATTGTCGGGGGGGGAGTGGGGTGCTGGGATCAATGTGGGGACTGGCAGAGGACTGTCGGGCGGGGGGGGAGGAGCGGGGCGGTTGGATCAGTGTGGGGAACAACACCAGGCCGCTGAGTGAGTTTCCCAACAGCCCACCACCAACCCTCACACTGATCCCACTGCCCCACTTCCCCCCCCCCACCCCCATCGATAGATGGCGGTGGTGCTAGTGAGCCATGCTGTCGGTGATACCATTATCGCCCTAATTTCAACTAATAAATGGGTCTTGTATGCTGTTAAAGACGGTACATAATGATAGAATGTATAATAAATAGATTTCAATACTTTAGGGGTTCTGGTGTATTGACAATTACTTATTCCTCAAATAAATCAACTAGAATGTGGTTACCTGGTAATTAACACGACAGTTTAAGGAACCTTGCTTTGAGAATGGATATGCCACACCTTCATTATTGCATTAATGATATAATATTATGAGAGTACTACTCCCCTTTGGAAAAAAATGAGGTTCAAGAAGACATGATACAAGACGCAAGTGAAAACATACAATGCAGGAGAAACTCAGCAGGTCAAACAATGTACTTTATATAAGCACAGATAAAGATACATAACCAACATTTAGGGCTTGAGCCCTTCATCAAGGTTTAAGCAGAATGTTGGTAGTTGCCTGAACAAAATGGGAGGGGCAGGAGGAGTAGCACAGTCCTACAGGTAGGAGGTAATGCATGGATAAGGGAGGGAGGGCACAGCATAGACAGAGGAAGGGGGTGGGGGTGGCTCTGTGAATGGAGAGGGAAGGGAGTGGAGAACTGGAGGAAAGAAGATAGAGGAATGGGGAAGAGAGGGAGAGCAGGGAGTGGGCTAGCAGAAACCGGAGAAGTTGACATTAATGCCATCCAGTCAGAAAATTAAGTGTTGCTTCTTCAATTTACAGGTGGTTTTGGTCTGACAGTACGTGAGGCCATAGATAGACATGTCAGTGGGGGAATGGGGAGCAGAATTGAAATGGTTGGCCACTGGGAGGTTCCTGTCATTGATGCGGACAGACGAAGGTGCCCAGCAAAGCCATCTTCCAGACTGCATCCAGTCTCTCTGGTGTAGAGACCTACTGCACTATTCCCAAGTAGAGTACCAGCTGGACTAATCTCCATTGCATTTTATGGGTGTATTTTGGGAGGATTAAACACCTGCTACTTTTTAGCAGCAATAGATAAATGTTATTTCTATAGGACACTGTTCATCAGGTCTCTTGGAAAGAAGTTATTTCCCAGCTTGGCCGTCTT
The DNA here is from genome assembly GCF_036971445.1 of Narcine bancroftii. Taxonomy (NCBI): domain Eukaryota; kingdom Metazoa; phylum Chordata; class Chondrichthyes; order Torpediniformes; family Narcinidae; genus Narcine; species Narcine bancroftii. The sequence goes on along the minus strand of NC_091473.1, from coordinate 224,184,996 downwards.
GATTTTGATGCTCCTGTTCCATTATGATCTTATCACCACATGAATGTTAGTTTAGTTCCCGACAGAGTGACAAACATGACCACCCTTGAAATGGAAGGGAGAGTGACACCTCTGAGTTACGGAATGGCTGTGGAGGGAAAAGTGGGCCTGGGGATGAATCTGATGGTAAAGTTAGCAGACCACGTTTCGTTGTTGGAATCTTGTTGAAGAGAGTGTGTGTATCGTGTGGGACCTGGGGGGCAGGGAACTGCTTGAAGAATGCGAATAGTTAAGTTGAGATAGCAAGTAAGGTGAATGTTTTCTGGTTATGTAGTGGCTAGCCATTTTTCTCCTTGATTGGTCAATTGGCTGAACCATGGGAATGCTCAATGTAGCCAGATGGTGCGAGATCGATGATAGGTATGATTTAATTATGGAATATGATGTCAAAGCTGGAAATATTCATGTGGTCAGGCAGCGGGAAGAGGAACAGTTATCTTTTTAGGTTGTGATTTTTGTTTTTTAGTTATTATTTTCAAAAGTCTGTCAACTGAAGCATAAACTCACAAGAGCATAAGAAATAGGAGCAGGTGTAGCCCATCGAGCCAATCCTGCCATTCATGGCTGATCTACACCTGGACTCTGCTCCACCTACCTCCTTTTCCCCATAACCCTTCTTTCTCCTATTATGTGTGTCTTAAATATATTTAACAAAGCAGCCTCTACAGCATCCAAGGCTAGAGAATACCGGAGTCACTGTTCCCTGGGAAAAGCAGTTCCTGAATCTTGAGAGACTCTTCTCCTCGTTCTGATCTCCCCATTAGAACAAACAACCTCTATCCCTTTCATAATTGTATGTTTATATAGGATCCCCTCTCCTTCTTCTGAAGTAGTCCCAGCCGACTCGATCTCTCTTCATCAGCTAATGCCCCTCATCTTTGGAATCGAGTCAAGTTTATTATCATCTGATTGCACAAGTACAACCCGAAGAATCTGCATTCTCTGGTCCTCAGTGCAAAACGTTCAGACGCACAACCAGACGTAACACACAAACCGGCAAACTATATAAATAGGACAATTACATCAATAAATCTTGTTTCATGAACATGAGAGTCTCAGATGGTTAGTGTGAGCAGTTCCTTTGGTTGTTCACCATAAGAAAAACAATAACCAGCGCAACCAGGAAGTTGCTCTAAGCAGTGGAGTGACGGAGGGGTGCCGTACTTGCTGATAGCAGCAGTAATGCCACCACAGGGCTGTATGGAAGAGATAGTGGAAAGAGCAAATAAGCCAAAATGTAAATGATCTAAAATTAAGCGATGCTCAGGCAGTGAATTAACATTTAATTTGCAACCTTATTTTGCTTGTTGGATACTATCTGAATTTTGATCAGAATACCAGCTGAATTCTTTGATCTGCTATATATTATCTAATTGGACCTATTGCATCCAAAGAGAGTCTGATTTAATGCCACACTGCCTGTGCAACCTTCCCTTCCTTTACATCAGGCAGTCTTGGTGTGGAGGACGTCTCAATGGATCAGAACTCGATCCCCAACCTTGAGAGGCATGGCCCTTGTTACTCAAAATGGTTTTCACGTCCTTGTGAGATTCCCAGCTCCCCAGTTTGTCCTGAAATTGAGGGAAACACAGTGTTGAAGCAAATAAATAATGAGGGAAGCATAGGCAATGAAAAGTTGTGTTTTAACAATCAACATTTTTGTGATGTATGTGGTAAAAAGGGTGTTTGACTGAGAGCCTCTTCATTAACTGATTGAATGGTTCTTGGCTATCTATGTTTCAATTGGTCATGGGAAGTAGATATATTTATCCCCAGCTCTCAAATAACAATAAAGGCAACAATTGTAAAGAGAAAAAAAACAGGACTGGGCTGTCAAAGGTAGGGATTGAGTTTAGAATCAGAATTTATTGTCATGAACATGTCACAAAATTCTTTGTTTTGTGGCAGCATTACAGATGCAAAATTGTGATAAATTGCATTTAAAACAAACAGTGCAAAAAGAAGAGAAAGTGAGGTAGTGTCTGTGGTTCATTGTCCTGTCAGAAATATGATGGTGGAGGGGAAGAGGCTGTTTCTGTACGTTTGGATGTTCTTCTTCAGACTCTTGTACCTCCCTTCTGAAAGTAGCAGTAAGAAAAGGGTGGTGAGGGTCTTTGAGGATAAAGGCTGCTACCTTGAGACACCGCCTCATCAGATGCCCTTAATGGTGTGAAGGCTGGTGCCCATGATAGCGCTGGGCGAGTTCACAACTCTCTGTAGTTTCTTTCCTGTCCTGCGCTTTGGCACCTCCATCCTTGACAGTGATGCAACCAGTTGGAATGTTGTCCATGGTACACCTGCAGAAATTTGCAAGAGTCTTTGGTGACAAACCAAATCTCTTCAAACTCCTCATGAAGTATAGCCGCAGACGAGCCTTCTTCATGATTGCTTTGACACGGGGGCCCCCAAGATAGATTTTTCAGATACGTTGACAATCAGGAATTTGAGGTTCTGGACTATTTCCACTGCTGACCCCTCATTGAGGACTGGGTTGTGTTCTGATTTCTCCCTCCTGTAGTTCTGGTCTGTGGAGCTTCTTCTGTGAAGGAGAGGAGTGTTACACAAGTTAGCCTGCCATTTAATCAGAGACCTCAATCTCTCGGACGTTTTGAGGACATTCAGTGAGTCATTGAAGATGCTCAAAAACTTCTTCTACAGGTGGGCAGTGGAGAGCATTCTGGCTGGTTGCATCACTGTCTGGTATGGAGGCGCCAACATTCAGGACAGGAAAAAACTCCAGAGCTTTGTTAACTCGGCTTGCAACATCACAGGTACCAGTCTTTACTCCATCGAGGACATCTTCAAGAGGTGGTGTCTTAAGAAAACAGCCTCTCTTCTCAAGGACCCTTATCACCCAGCCCACCCCCTCTTCACTCTGCTACCATTGTGGCGGGGTTGGGGGTGAGGGTAGGTACAGGAGCTTGAAGATGAGGACTTAGTGGCACAAGGACAGCTTCTTCCCCTCTGCTATCAGATTTCTGAATAATGAATGAATCAGACATTGCCTTATCTTGACTTTTTCTTGCATTATTTTTATTTATTTTGTCAGGCTAGAGAATACCGGAGTATGTAATTATGTAATTATGGGAGATTTTAATTTTCCACATATAGATTGGGAAACACATTCTGTGAAAGGACTGGATGGGTTAGAGTTTGTGAAATGTGTGCAAGATAGTTTTTTACAACAATATGTAGAGGTGCCGACCAGAGAAGGAGCAGTGTTAGATCTACTGTTGGCAAATGGGATGGGTCAAGTGACGGAGGTTAGTGTTGGCGAGCACTTCAGGTCCAGTGATCATAATGCCATCAGCTTCAATGTCATTATGGAAAGAGAGAAATCAGGGCCAAGGATTGAGGTTTTTGATTGGGGAAAAGCTAGATTTGAGGAGATGCGAAAGGACTTGCAGGGTGTGCATTGGGACAATTTGTTTTATGGGCAGGATGTAGTAGAGAGATGGAAGTCTTTTAAAGATCAGCTTTTGAGAGTGCAAAAGCTTTATGTCCCTGTTAGATTAAAAGGAGGGGCAAAAGGTTTGAGAGAGCCGTGGTTTTCAAGGAATATTGGAAACTTGGTTCGAAGAAAAAGGGAGGCGTACATTAGATATAAGAAGCATGGAGTTAAGGAGATGTTTGAAAGATACATTGAATGTAAGAGGAATCTTAAGAGATGAATTAGGAAAGCTAAAAGAAGGTACGAGAAAACTATGGCAAGCAGGGTGAAAACTAATCCAAAAGAGTTCTACAAATATGTTAATGGTAAGAGGAAAGCTAGAGACAAAATTGGTCCCTTAGAAAATCAGAGCGGAAAATGTGTGTGGAGCCTAGAGAAATGGGGGAGATATTGAACAGTTTCTTTTCTTCGGTATTCACTAAGGAGAAGGATATTGGGAGATGTGAGATAAAAAAAGCAAATTGGGTAAATATGGGGAATATAGAGATTACAAAAGGTGTAGTTTTAAGGCTTTTGAAGAATATAAAGGTGGATAAGTCTCCGGGACCAGACGGGATCTTCCCCAGGACATTGATAGAAGTGAAGGAGGAAATAGCAGAGGCTCTGGCGGTAATTTTCCAAATGTCATTAGATATGGGGATAGTGCCGGAGGATTGGCGCATTGCGCATGTGGTTCCATTATTTAAAAAGGGTTCAAGGAGGAAGCCTGGCAACTATCGGCCTGTAAGTTTGACATCTGTGGGAGGTAAATTAATGGAGAAAATTCTTAGAGATAGTACTTATAAACATCTGGATAGACAGGGTCTGATCAGGAGCACTCAACATGGATTTGTGGGAGGAAGGTCATGTTTGACCGATCTGATTGAATTTTTTGAAGAGGTGACTAGGAATGTGGATGAGGGTAGCGCAGTGGATGTTGTCTATATGGACTTCAGTAAGGCCTTCGATAAGGTTAGTTAGAAAGGTGCAGTCTTTAGGTATAAATTTTAAGATAGTCAAATGGATTGAACATTGGCTGAAAGGGAGAGGCCAGAGAGTGGTAGTGGATAATTGTCTGTCAGGTTGGAGGCCGGTGACCAGTGGTGTGCCTCAAGGATCTGTATTGGGCCCATTGTTGTTCGTTATATACATTAATGATCTAGATGATGGGGTGGTGAATTGGATTAGTAAATATACAGACGATACTAAGATAGGTGGAATAGTGGATAATGAAGAAGGTTTTCAAGGATTGCAGAGGGATTTGGGCTGCTTAGAAAAGTGGGCTGAAAAATGGCAGATGGAATTTAATGCTGATAAGTGTGAGGTGCTTCATTTTGGTAAGAAGAATCAGAATAGGACATACATGGTAAATGGGAGAGCATTGAGGAATACAGAAGAGCAGAAAGATTTAGGAGTAACGGTACATCGTTCCCTGAAGGTATAAACTCACGTGAATAGGGTGGTGAAGAAGGCTTTTAGTATGCTGGCCTTTATCAATCATTGCATGGAATATAGGAGTTGGGAGGTGATGTTGAGATTGTATAAGACGTTGGTGCGGCCTAATTTGGAGTTCTGTGTGCAGTTCTGGTCGCCTAATTATAGGAAGGATATAAACAGAGTGGAGAGAGTGCAGAGAAGGTTTACCAGAATGTTACCTGGGTTTAAGCATCTAGAGTATAGGGAGAGATTGGACAGATTAGGTCTTTATTCTTTGGAGCGTAGAAGGATGAGAGGGGATTTGATAGAAGTATTTAAGATTATGAAAGGGATAGACAGAGTGGATGTGGATAGACTATTTCCGTTAAGAGGAGGAAAGATTAAAACAAGAGGACATGAGTTAAGAATTAAGGGGCAGAGGTTTAGAGGTAACATGAGGGGGAACTTCTTTACTCAGAGAGTGGTAGCCGTGTGGAATGATCTTCCGGGAGAAATAGTGGCGGCGGAGTCAATTGTATTATTTAAGAAAAGGTTGGACAGGTATATGGATGAGAAGAAGATGGAGGGTTATGGGCATTGTGCAGGGAGGTGGGACTAGAAAGGGGTGTTTGGTTCGGTGCGGACTAGAAGGGCCTAATGGCCTGTTTCCGTCCTGTAATTGTTATGTTATGTTAAGGTGGCTATGTAAATGTTTGAAGTGTGACACTGCCGCAAAACAATGAATTTCGCGACATGTTCATGACAATAAATTCTGATTCTGAATAATCTTCTTGGTACAACATGAAGAAAGGCAAAATATTCTGCCAGTGACTAACTTTCAGGTCCTCAAACAAGACTGCTTTTCTGTGACTCAATGACTGGCGTATTATTCCGTGTTTCTGCCACTTCAATACGTGCCAGTGAAAGGCTCTTCCTATGAATATAAATTAACCGTTTGGAGAGTTTAGAGAGCACTGGCTGAAGCTTCGAAGATGCACCATGTCAGAAATCGTTCGCTATTTCTCAAGCTGTCTGAGATGCACTGTTTTGAGAAGTTCCGTGTAACTGCAGACTGCGTTATTTTGGTCCGAATGTGCTTCTCACTACTAAAATTTCATGGTGTGACGCCAGACTGCTCACCTTTATCTGCCTGCTGTTGTTTACCATAATTGTGTACAATCAGTACCAGGAGAGGTCAAACGACTACACGGGCTCTTTTAAACAAAATTGTATTAAATCTGGCGTATTTTCCTGCAACTTTCCCAAACCTGCGCAAGTTTTTTTTTTAAAAAAAGTACTTATTTAACTTTTTAAAATAGTGAATGAGTTTACTTTGATTCCTCCTCAGGCAAAGTATCATCGTAGACCCGCAGTGTAAACTCATTTCTGCTCCTCTCTGCTTCATTTGTCAATTTTGTTTTCATTTGTCATTGGTCTCCTCCAGTGACTGACATTGTTGAGATTATGGTTTCTCTCAATCGCTTTGTCTCATTTTGAGCAGGTCTGTTAAGTTCCTCCTTAACCTCCCCTGCTCTGACAACAACCACAGCATCTCAGTGTCCACCGAACTGGAGACTTTCATTTCTCCTACCTTAAAACAATGAGGGGATGGTTCTGCAGGTTAAATAGAGGAAACCTCCTATTCCTCTTTTTTAATGAATTAAAGGAGATGATTTGGCCAATCGAGTCTAAGCAATCACATTCCCCAATCATTTTTCCCTGTGACCTATTCCACCTATTCTACCGATGTTGAGGGGTGGGGGGGAAATGACAGGAACAATCTTTCCCCAGGTTTGACCACTTGGGCCAATCTACAATGGTCATTTAACCACCTGCAAGTGTTTGGGTTGCAGGGGGAAGCTGAAACACTCGAAGGACGTTCACAGGGAGAGCATGCAAACTCCACGTAGATGGCATGCAGGGAAGGGATTGAACTTGGGCCACTAGTGCCTCCTCAACGTCCAAACCAAATTTTCTTTGGCTGATTGCACAGTGTGCAGCAGAATTCTAACAATTTTTGAATCTCATGGGCACACCTTACCTCAGGATGAAAGGTGTGCACAATGTGTCCCAGCCCTTCTTTCTCCAACCTGTCACAACACGACGACGACTGGAATTGTGTTCACCTGGCCACCGCCCTTTTCCACTTTGTGATTTAATGTTGTACTTAGTAAAATGGAACCAGTTTGTATCATTACTTACAGCGATTTTTCTTTTTCACCCCACATGTTCGCAAAAGCAGCTGCAGTGCGGATTGGTCAGTAACTGACTGTGGTCTCTTGTGAATTGTGCGAGCAAGGTCGAGTCTCGGCTCTGCCGATGCTGGAATTCCCTTCTTTTATGTGTGCAGTGCTATGCTGGAAAACTGGGGTGCTTCCACAGGGTGTGACGGAGAGTCCTGTGTTTTCCAGGTTTGCTTGAGTTGTAGAGTGAAGGTGGGAGGATTAGCTGGAAGCGGGGAAGCTTGGATGCCGGTATTTGGTGTACCATCACTGAGGCAAATGCTGAGGTATTTCATTTCTCCACGCCCATTGGTTTAACTTGGAGAGGAGCTCTCTTGCCTCTTTTAGAACCCATCAGAGAACAGAAACGTGAGCACGCAAAACAAGCTGCTGTTCTTAGGGAGGTGTTGGAGTTACCTGAGTCGTTCCCAAGGCATTTTGCCATCTGTTCTCTTGCACAATGGGGTAATAGGCTCTTTGACCCGCCACGTTCATACTAACCGTCCAATTAACCCGCCGACCCATACATCTTTGGGTTGTGCATGAAAACCAGAGCACCCGGAGGAAACCCACGTGGTTGTGCAAACTCCACAAAGACCGCATCGGAGTTCAGGATCAAAGCTGGGACATGGGAGCAAAAAAAAACCCAAATGGCTGGAGCAACGCAGCAGGTTAGGCGGTATCCACGTAGGGAGAGAGTCGTTAATGCTTCAGGTCGAGATGTGACTCCACAAAGGCTACCTGTCCCACTGAGTTCCTCCTGCAGTTTGTTGTTTTGCTCCAGGTTTCAGCATCTGCAGTCTTTTCCATCTCCGGGTCCTTGGAGCTGTGAGGGGACTGGTCTAACAACGGTTAGCTTAACGCTGTTACAGTGCTGACAACCTGGGTTCGAATCTGATGTAAGGAGTTTGTGTGTTCTCACCGTGTCTGCGTGGGTTTCCTCTGGGCGCTCCGGTTTACACCCACCTTTCAAAACACATGGGGGTTGTAGGTTGAATTGGTGTAATTGGGCAGTACAAGCACGTGTGCTGGAAGGGCCTGATAATGTACAGTTTCCCTAAATTAAAAAAAAATCAAAGAACCTCTGCGCTACCCCAATCATGGGGAACCTTTCACGAGAGTACAAGGGAGTAAGATAACTAAAGCAGATTCTAATAATTATATTGCATTTAGATAGCACCCTCCATGACTTTGTTGCCAAAGCCTCCCAGGTATTTACTTTGAAGTATTCTCATTACTGTGCCCCATAATCCTACAAACAGCAATGAGGAAAAAAAACCAAAATTGCATTCAAGGAAATAGAAGGTGCTGAATAAATCCAAGTCCTTTTTATTCTTGGACCATTGAATGAATGAAGTATTCCTGGTTGGGTCTTCTCCACATTTTGGAGACAAACAAAGTAAAGGCATAACTTTAAAGCTAAACAAGGAAGTCTGTAGATGCGGGGATACATGATCGAGCTGTAGAAACACAGGAGGTCACGCAGGTACCTGACCAAGGGCCCGGACCCAAAACTTTAGATTGTAACGGGGTTGCCACGGTTATAGCTTGGGGTATAATGGGCTTTCACTCGAGGTTGAAAGAAGACTCACTCCAAGGGAGTGTAACTGACACTGGCTTTATTGGGCTGCAGCTCTGCTTTTTTATAGGCAGCTGGCCATGTCAACACCGGGGTGTGGCTTGAGCGAGGCTGGCCGCTGATTGGCTGTCCCGGATTGCGTGTGCCCGCGATCCCCTGGCAGTGATTGGCTGATATGACCGCTATTCCTGCGTCTCATCCTGCGTGCTGACTGCCTGCTCATTGTGTTCGACGGCTGTTTGCTGTGTTGGCCCCCATTACTTCCTATGGATGTCGCGTGACCTGCTGAGTTTCTCTAGCATGTTTGTGGTAACTTTGAAGATCAGCATTTTGCGTCCATCCTTGAGAAGTTAAGCAGCCACCTTCCTGAAGTGGTGCAATCCTCCTGGTGAAGGTGGTCCCACAGTGCTATTGGGGGAGAGAGTTCCAGGATTTAGAAGCAGTGACACCGGTGAGGGACTTGAAGGGGAGCCTGCAGGCGATGGCTAAACCCTTGAATTGGCAGTGGTGAAGGAGTTAACATTTAGGATAGTATATTGGATGCCGATCAAGCAAGGTGATTTGACCTGAATGGCATTGTAGTGCGCTGTCAGCCAGAATCAGACACACACAGGCTTTAATCCACAAAGACTTCCACAGAGCCAGGCTGTCTGTAGCTGCAGTAACTCTGAGTGAGACTTCGGGAGGCCTATATCCCGGAGAGTGATTGACCCTCGACTGTGTGGGGCTTGATCCATTCAGGCCGACTGATGGACAACCGGCCAGGTGTTGTCCTGTCCCCTTACGCTCCTGCAGGTACAGAGGTTGCCCGCTGCAGTAGGCCGGTGGTGTACCACCACAGGTGTTGAACCTCTCGAATAATGTCCCAGCTGCTCTCATTCAGACCAGCAGAGAGACTTCCAAGGCCTTCCAGACTTGTGCGTTGTAGACATTGAAGAGGATTTGGGGTATCAGGAGTTAAGTCTCTCATTACAGAGTGATCAACTTTTCTTGCATCTGTAGTATTTGTGTGCCTGGCCCCAGCAAGAGATCTGGTCAGTAGTAACTCCCAAGAGCTAGATGGTTGAAGATTTTGTAATGCAACTTGAACATCAAGGCTTAGGAGTTAGTTTCCCTCTAATGGAGCTGACCATTACCTGCCATGTTTGTGGCATGAATGTTACTTGCCCCTTATCAACCTGTGCCTGAATGTTGCCCAGGTCTTGCTGCAGGAGACAGGAGAGCAGGGACTGCTTCATTTGATGAGGAGTTGAACACCATTGAACTTACTGGGATTATCAGCAAAAGGATCCTCTATCTGACCTTCTAGCGGAAAGGCGGCTGCTGCTGGTGCAGCTGTAGATAGTCGGGACCAGGCCTCTACCCTGAGGAACTTGTGCACTGATATCCGGGGACTCGGATGATTGACCATCAGGAACTGTCGCAGTCCTTTGGAGAAAGCGCGATGTCAACCAATGATGATGCCCATTGACCAGTTGTAGCAGGACTTCTTGATATCACACTCTGGACATGATCTCCAGGGCAATCGCTCTCTCCTCCCCTCTGGAATTCTACTCCTTGGTCCTTATTTGAATCAAGGGTGGGATTGAGATTGGGGTCCCGGCAGAACTTAAACAGAGCATTGGTGAGCAGCTTATTGGTAAGAGCCACTTGATGATCATGAATAATCTGAGTCATGACCAGGGCACTGGGTTTGTCACGCTTCCAGCTAGCTACCTGGGCCATTTTGCTTATTGTCGGGTAGATATCATTTCAACAGCTGGTACTGGATCAGTTTGGCCATGGGTATGGCTAATTCTGGAGCAAAGATCTTGATTAGTACAGTTGGGATGGTTGTTCGGATTCCAGTGTTTTGTTATCAAAAGGGGATTAAGTTGGCTGGGAACTGACTTCTGGGATGGTGGAGATCTCAGTCGAAAACTGACTGGATGTGAAAATGCTCCAGAGCATCTTTGGCACTTGCAAATTAGGCTCTGCCATCGTTCAAGCTGTGAACGCTCTTATTAACTGTTTAGTTGTCCATCACCACTCGAGGCAAAGCCACGATCTCGCTCATTGGTGGCGAGGTCACTAATGCACTATCAATTACTCAAAAGACTGATGTTGAGAAACCAATAGGCTTTTATTCACTGAAGAACAAAGACACATCCACTCTGTTCAACTGTCCTGCGCTGAGGAGGGGCTGTGGAACGGTCACCTTTATGCAGGAGCCTGTGGGAGGGGCCACAGGTGTAATTGGCAAATGGGTGTATTTGACCAGATAATTGTATGCAAACTGTGGTTTACCACAGTCAATTAACCTTTTCTATAATTAAAAGTATCAAGCTACACATAACATCAAGGCTGAACAAATTCACAACTGGCAGGTATTCTTGATAATGAGCCTATTGCTGTGTACATTGTACATGTACAATGAGTTTAAACTTGCAGCAGACAAATGGATATTTTTTTAAAAACTACAGTAGTATACATTAAATGCAATAGACAGATTATAAATATTCACAATTACCTTAATGCAAGAAAACAAATAATCCTTTGTCATGGCTATGGAGATTGACTCTGGATTCAACCTGGTATTTGGGTTTGAATGGTTGAGGGCAGGCCATCCCACTCCCTCTGGGTGGTGGGAGAATCCTATTCTGATGGCACCGTAGGTGAGGAGGCATACTATTTTAAATTCTTACTGTAATCTTGATTATTTCTGTAAACTGCTTTCTTTCTATCCAATTTTAAGTATACACATTTGTCCAAGTCCAAAACTATGCAAGGATGATTAGTTGTGTATTGGGGGCATGTTACTGGTGTGGTGGGCAGTTGCCTCTTCTAGACCTGTGGTGGTATTGAATTGTGTATGGCTGTGGTGGGTAGGTGTCTGTGCCAAGCCGGGGGTTGGTTGATCAAAGCATGGCTGTGACAGGGATGTGGTCTGCCAGGTAGGAGTAGGTCAAATTGAAGAAGCAGGCATGGATGCGGTCTAGCTGGGTGAGAGATCATTTTGGAGTTGGGTTTGACCATACACGGGTCATGAGATGAGATGCATTGTGTCTGTGAGTGGGGTCATAGCTGATGAATGTGGGGGGGGGTGTGGTGGTGGGGAAGGGGTTCTGCTTCCAGTGCATCATTCATTCATTTGGCAATGAAGGGTTGAGGCTTTGGGGAGGTCAGCCATGAACATGTTGAACTGTATGACAGCCTAGACTCAGAGGGACTGAGTGTCTGCCTCTTGTTTCTGTTCTCTTGTGCTCAAACTATTCCTGCGTTCATTGGGCATGTGTTTTGGGGTGGGGTGGAGAATTCTGCTGCTGCTATACAGGTGGGGCAAGGGCCTGTCTCTGGTGTTGGGTTGGGACAATGGGACAGCCATTGAGGTGATGGGGAAGTTCTAGGGCTGGTTCAGAGGGAGTGGTGTGTACAGGTTTGGTCAATGTGAATATTATCTAAACTTGGCCACTTCCATAAGAAAATAAATGACCACAGCAATTGTGGAGAAGAAAGAGTGGGAGGGCCATCAGAAATGTCCCACAGAGTTGTCCATTTACTCAGTGGAAAACTTCCTGATTGTATTTGGCCTGGAAGCATCTTCTATCCCTGTTTGTTGTAACGAGGGATTGAAAAGCTTCACAGTGTTGCCGAAGAGATTCTGAACTACTTGAGGAGATGCACACAATCTTCTGGGGGAACTCGATGCGCCCAGCAGCATCAACACGAGGCAAAAGAACCCTTAATGTTTTGGGCTGGAGATCTTCATCAGGATTGAGTGTGCGGAGGTGAGAGTGAGCTGGTATAATGAGGAGAGGGGTAGTACCTGGGCCAGTGAGGGATTGGCAGATTAGGGAGGTGAAGGATGATGGGCAGAGGCAGTTGATTGGCAGATGCCAGATAGAGAAGCAAAGGGCTGAGGTGGATAGTACATGGCGGGTGGGTGCTGAAATCTGAGAAATGAACAGTGGTGGTTCTAATGAGATGGGACCTGGGGGGTGGGGTTGAAGAGGGGAAGAATAGAAGTAGTAAAACACAAAATTCTGCAGACACCATGATTGAAGTAAAAACACACAATGCTGGTGAAACTCAGCAGGTCAAAAAAGTGTACTTTATATATAAAAAGATAAAAATACTTAACCAACGTTTCGGGCTTGAGCCCCTCATCAAGGTCTGAGCAAAATGTCAGCAGTTGCCTGAACAAAATGGTGAGTGGGAATGGCAGGAGGTGGAGCACAGTCCCACAGGCAGGAGGTAATAGGTGGATAAGGGAGGGAACACCAGCAAACAGAGGGGAGGGGGAATGGCTCTGTGAATGGGAATGGAAGGGAGTGGAGAGCTGGAGGAAAGAAGACCGAGGGATGGGGAAGAGAGGGAGAAACCGGCAAAGTCGTGTTAATGCCATCCAGGTGGCGGGTCCCCAAAAGGAAAATTAGATGTTACTCTTCCAATTTAAGGGTGGTCTGGGTTTGACAGTTCATGAGGCCATGAACAGACATGGCAGTGCAGGAGTGGGGCGCAGAATTGAAATGGTTGGTCGCTGATGTGGACAGACAGAAGGTGCTGAGCAAAGCGACCTCCCAGTCTGCATCCAGTCTCTCCAATATAAAGAAGGCCACAACAGGAGCACCTGATGCAGTCGATGACTCCTACTGATACACAGGCCTGATCTCTACAAGAGATTCACTTGGAAAGACTCTTTAGGGCTCCGAAAGGTGATACGCGAGGAGGTGTGGGGAGAAGTGTGGCACTTCCTGCTGCCACAGAAGGTGCCAAGGGGATGATTATTGGGAAACGATGAGTGGACAAGGGAGTCACTGGAGAAATGGTCCCTAAGGAAGGCAGAGAGGGGAAGATGTGTCTAATGGTGAGATCTAATGGTGATGGAAATTACAGAGGATAACATGGTGGGTGTGGAGGGTGGTGGGGTGGTAGGTGAGGACAAAGAAAATCCTTTTTTGTTGCATCTGGGGCAGAAGGGGCAGGGCAGATGGTTTGGAAGAAGAGGGGGCATGTTTCTTAGCTAGTTACAAATACCATTTAGTTATCATTCATTTGCAACACTAAACCTCATGGGGTTTCTCCCACTGAAGCTAGCAGCTTGTATTCAGCTGACAAGTGTGTAATGACGGCAGTGATCCTTTCCCACAGAGGCCTTGCGCACATTACCAGATAGCATCTCAATACGATCCTTCAATTTTCAACTTGTTTTTATTGGATGTTCTATTCAATCTCATCTGTGCCAGGGCATCACATAGAATTCATTCTTTGCACAAGTATTTAAAAAGCATCAGGCACTTACAAGCTGGACAAATTTTTTTTTTTAATAAATATAAATATATATGTATGTATGTGTGTGTATGTATGTGAATGTATATGTGTGTGTGTGTGTATGTATATATATGTATGTGTGTGTGTATGTATATATGTGTGTATATATGTGTATGTATGTATATATATGTGTGTGTGTGTGTATATATATATATATGCGTGTGTGTATGTGATATTTCTATATATATCTTGGCGAGTCTGTTGTCTATCTCGTTGTCGATCCTTTCATCTGATGAAATGGTGCAGCTGAGATAGGTAAACTGGTTGACCGTTTTGAGTTTTGTTTGCCCGATGGAGATGTGGGGGGGCTGGTAGTCATGGTGGGGAGTTGGCTGATGGAGGACCTCAGTTTTCTTCAGGCTGACTTCCAGGCCAAACATTTTGGCAGTTCCCGCAAAATAGGACGTCAAGCGCTGAAGAGCTGGCTCTGAATGGGCAACTAAAGCGGCATTGTCTGCAAAGAGTAGTTCACGGACGAGTTGCTCTTGTGTCTTGGTGTGAGCTTGCAGGCGCCTCAGATTGAAGAGATTGCCATCCGTGCGGTACTGGATGTAAACAGCTTCTTCATTGTTGAGGTCTTTCATGGCTTGGTTCAGCATCATGCTGAAGAAGATTGAAAAGAGGGTTGGTGCGAGAACGCAGCCTTGCTTCACGCCATTGTTAATGGAGATGGGTTCAGAGAGCTCATTGCTGTATCTGACCCGACCTTGTTGGTTTTCGTGCAGTTGGATAACCATGTTGAAGAACTTTGGGGGGCATTCGAGGCGCTCTAGTATTTGCCAAAGCCCTTTCCTACTCACGGTGTCGAAGGCTTTGGTGTGGTCAACAAAGGTGATGTGGAGTCCTTTGTTTTGTTCTCTGCACTTTTCTTGGAGCTGTCTGAGGGCAAAGACCATGTCAGTAGTTCCTCTGTTTGCGCGAAAACCGCACTGTGATTCTGGGAGAACATTTTCGGTGACACTAGCTATTATTTAAATAGCGCCTTTGGAAGACTACACAAAAGAGTCTGGAAAAACAACCAACTGAAAAACCTCACAAAGATTAGCGTATACAGAGCCGTTGTCATACCCACACTCCTGTTCGGCTCCGAATCATGGGTCCTCTACCGGCATCACCTATGGCTCCTAGAACACTTCCACCAGCGTTGTCTCCACTCCATCCTCAACATTCATTGGAGCGACTTCATCACCAACATCGAAGTACTCGAGATGGCAGAGGCCGACAGCATCGAATCCACGCTGCAGAAGATCCAACTGCGCTGGGTAGGTCACGTCTCCAGAATGGAGGACCATCGCCTTCCCAAGATCGTGTTCTGTGGCGAGCTCTCCACTGGCCACCGAGACGGAGGTGCACCAAAGAAGAGGTACAAGGACTGCCTAAAGAAATCTCTTGGTGCCTGCCACAATGACCACCACCAGTGGGCTGATATCGCCTCAAACCGTGCATCTTGGCGCCTCACAGTTCGGCGGGCAGCAACCTCCTTTGAAGAAGACTGCAGAGCCCACCTCACTGACAAAAGACAAAGGAGGAAAAACCCAACACTCAACCCCAACCCACCAATTTTCCCTTGCAACCGCTGCAACCGTGTCTGCCTGTCCCGCATCGGACTTGTCAGCCATCAATGAGCCTGCAGCTGACGTGGACATTATCCCTCCATAAATCTTCGTCCGCGAAGCCAAGCCAAAGAAAGATATCTATATATCTATATATATGTAGATATATATCAAGCCAGAATGTGGGGGTTTGCTGGTGATGCAGGGATGGAATATCTAAAAAAAAATTCCAGTCAACTTTTCTTTTGCTTCAGTGACTCTTGGACCATTTCCAGAGGGACACATGGCTCAGAACAGTTACAGGTGACAAGGCAGCCCTAACCTTTTTCTTTTACAATCTTTTATTCACATTTCATAATTCTTGCCATTTTTGTTACCTGTAGGTGTGGACTGGAAATATGTTTTAAACTATTCGACAGATCCTCAGGATAGGCCACAGTTGTTTTTTTTAAATATATATTTTTAATTAGATTAGTTGGGGTTTTTTTAAAATATCTATATATTATAAATATTTATTTGTGTCTGTTTTCTTTGTTAGAAGTATTATTTCTAATATGCCTCATTTTCATTCTGGAATTTATATGCCCTATACCATGTATATTTGGTATAGGTTATAGGGTGTTATTATGAAACAGTCTTAACCTCTGGTGCTACATGAAGTTTGCACCTTCTCCTTGCCACTTCCTAGCTTTCCCCAGCTGGTCCAGCTTCCTCCCACATCCCCAAAGGTGCTGGTAGATTGGCTACTTCATGTAGGCAAGTGGCAAAATAGTCAAGGGGGAAATAGATGGGCAGATGCGTATAGAATCAAGTTGCAGGAGTGCAGGGCAATGTGGAGGGAAAATAAGGCTGATGGGATTGATCTACTAGGTGCTGGTATGGAGTCAAAGGGCCGAATTGCCTCCTGTCCTAATAAACAACTCAAGGATGGCTCATTCCTTGAAGAGCATTGACTAGCTGCTACACCAGCAAGGTATGGCTCTGCGGAGCCTAGAGCGCAGGAGAGGTTATAGCTGCATGCAGGTAAGCTCAGGAAGAGCACACTGTTCCCAGAAAGAATGACACGAACCCCAGTTGAGTGTAGTTAACACTGAGCTTTATTGGGCTCACAGCCCTGCTTTTATTCTCAAGCTGAGAGGTGTGGTCAAAGCCCCGCAGCGCTGATTGGTGCATTTGTGATCCGCCTTCCTTGATAGCCCAGTTAGGCTCCTTTACTTGAGACCTATTAGAGGGCAGTGCTGCGGGCCTCGTGCAGCCTGCTGGATCATTGCGTTCGTCCTTCATTTTGTGAGGCCCTCCGAGGGGGCTGCCACATACTAATGTTAAGAGAGGGGACTAACCATATAACCACTTACAGCACAGAACAGGCCAGTTCGGCCCTACTAGTCCATGCCGAAACAAATCCCCACCCTCCTAGTCCCACTGACCAGCACCCGGTTCATACCCCTCCAGTCCTCTCCTATCCATGTAATTATCCAGTCTTTCCTTAAATGTAACCAATGATCCCGCCTCGACCACGTCTGTCAGAAGCTCATTCCACATCCCTACCACCCTTTGCGTAAAGAAATTTCCCCTCATGTTCCCCTTATAATTTTCCCCCTTCAATCTTAAACCATGTCCTCTAGTTTGAATCTCCCTCTTTCTTAATTGAAAAAGCCTATCCACATTTACTGTCTGTCCCTTTTAAAATCTTAAACACCTCTATCAAGTCCCCTCTCAATCTTCTACGCTCCAGAGAAAAAAGCCCCAGTAACTCAAACCTTGAAATCCTGTCCACATTCTCGTGAACCTTCTCTGCACTCTCTCTATTTTGTTTATATAACGTGATGTTATGAAAAGGTTTGCTTAAATCAAAATTATACACAACATATTTAACATAGGAAGTACATTTTGAAATCAAAAGGGCAACATCTATGCTTGGACCACACATGGGTGCTCCCAGACTCAATCTTCCAATAGTAGGCCAGCAGTAAGAGATGTAGATTTAACCCAGTGGTTCTCAACCTTTTTCTTTCTACTTGCATACCATCTTAAGTATTCCCTATGCCATCAGTGCTCTGTGATTAGTAATGGATTGTTTAAGGTGGTATGTGGGAGGAAAGATAAAGTTTGAAAACCACTGTTTTAATCTTACCTAATTGACTTGTTCTGTGCACAGTTTCATAACTCCAAAGGAAATGGGCCAATGACAATTTTTCTCAAGCAAAATATTTCAGTAACAATTGGGTCTAGAGCAGCGATTCTCGACCTTCCTATCCCACCCACATCCCACCTTAAGCAATCCCTTACTAATCACAGAGCACCGATGGCATAGGGATTACTTAAAAATGGTATGTGAGTGGAAAGAAAAGGGTTGAGAACCACTGGTTTAACCAAAGAAGGCATCCCTGACACACTCTACCAGAAGGGACAGTTGGAGTGTAACGGAGAAATCGCAGTAAGGAGCCACACACAAAATGCCTAACTCAGTGGGTCAGGCAGCATCTATGGAAGGCAATCGATAGTCACTGTTTCAGCTTGAAACCCTTCATCAGGGATGCTCCAGTTTTCCAGCTGTCTCTTGTTGTTTACATCACGAAAACTGAAGTTGCTAGGAATCTAAAATTAAGGCACAGCACACCAGGCAGTATCTAAGGAGAGAGAAATATGACTTGAATTGTGGATTCTGTGAGGATTTCCAGCATTTTTGGCTTTGCCTGGTGACTGAAATGAGTGCCTAATCTGGATGCAAGGAAGCAACTAAATGAACAAATGCCTGTAGAACTGCCCAGGATTTTGCCATTTGGTGTTCTCCTTTATCTCCAGAGCATTCTGCAGATTAGGGTCGAGGGTCAAGAACTTGACAAATCACCAGCCTTGAGCTCAATTTGCACCCAGAGGGACTGGAACCAATGGTGAACGCTGGGATGGTGAATCCCTATGGAGAGTTTGCCCAGGTAGTGTAGGTCGTCACTGGCTCAGAAGCTCGGGATTCCAACCTGGGCATGCTCGCAAGCCGGAGTGCCAAGATCCGGAGTAGAAAATCTATTGAATTCCAGAATGCTTTTGGCAGATTTTCCCCACCGATGGGTCCCTGAATGAGGAGAGAACTTATTTCAAGAACAAATCCAAACGCCCAGCTGCTCTGTGCTGTAAGCATTATCCAAAAGAATCATCAAAAATGTAAGATGTCAATGTAAAATAGAAAAAAAACCTTCTAATGTGGGTTTCCAAATAAATTATTTTCAGATGTAAAACAGTCCTGACAAACTACATTTTTAAAATTTAAGTGTAGACATACAGCACGGTAACAGACCTTTTTGGCCCATGAGTCCATGCTGCCCAATTTATACCCAATTAACCTGCCTCCCAGTACATTTTGGAGTGCAGGGAAAATGCACACAGACATGGGGAGAATGTGTAAACTTACAGACAGTGCGGGATTTGAACTCCAGAAGGATTGGTGGCGCAGAAACAGATTTGTATCTCTAAGCAAGAGTGTTATTCGCTGCCAAGTATGAGTGGAACCATTGCACTACTCCAGCACTGTTGAAACAGCACGACACTTTGTTCGAGAGCAACTTGGAAAATCTATCCTTTTATATTTATTGTTTCTCCTCATGGTGCATCTAATTTATACATACCTACTTGACGAAGGGCTCAGGCCCAAAGCACTTGCTTCCTATGGTTGCTGTGGGACCTGCTAAATTTCTCTGGCACTTTTGTGTATTTACTACAATCACATTGTCTGCAGACTTTCTTGTTTTACTTAATGTGCACATGTTGTTAGTTTGTTTTACGTACCAGAATAGCTGCAGTGAGCAGGAATTCAACAGCATCTGGACATTGTACTTGTGGAAATGATGATAAATTCTTGTCACCACGCTGCTGTTAGCTGGATTGTGTTGGGGACTGATGCGTTGAACACCAGATGCAATGAGAGCAACTGAACAGCTGAATGCTTCCTGTGGTTGGCCCCAGCTGTTCCGCAAACCGGGAGAAACAGAAAGCAAGGATGTGAGCAGAACTGCAAGGCATGACCATAATCTCTTGCAAAATAACAGGAAATGCAGTCAGTCCCTGTGGAGGACAAAACCGTGCTTCAAAAAGTCTTCAATTCACTCAACAGGAATGTTTGGATGGGATAGGTTGAACGATCCTCTCTGAAGCCTTGGCTTCCGTCTCCTGTCTCTCCGGTGATATTTTGCTCCCTGCAGTAGAACAGCTGGAATTATTTTTTATTCCACATTCCTTGCGGAAAGACTAGTAGGCAGCAAGCTCAAAATCCAGGTACAGGCATGTGGGTCAAAGGTAATGTGACCTAGTGATGTCAGTTCTTCTGTGTCCTGTTAACAGCGAAGGAAATGTGCTTTTTTTTTGGTCAAAGAGACCTGCAAAGTTTCTTTGCATTTCACTTAATTTTGGCAAGTGATAATGATGGCCCAGGTCCAGAGAACATGTACAGTATTTCCCAATGCAATAAAATATAAATTGTTGGTACTCTACTTTTAGAATAGGGACACCAATGGGGAAATTTGTGTGAGGTTTCTTGTCCTTGGTAGGAAAAGTTAGTCATCCATACAGCCCGAATACTGACTGTTAGTGGAGTAGACAAGCAACAAAATCAATATTACAGATGCTCCAATGACTAAAATCAGAACTTTGTAGAGTTTTGTGGTTCACTTTGGTCTTTTTAAAATTTCCCTCTTTGTAGAAATGATCTTAAGTGTATCAAAGCTGGAACAGAATTGGGTTTGTTTGGTACTAATGTTTATTTAAAAGTCACTGAAAGAGGTGGAAAAAAAATTTGACTGGGGGATGCTGAAACTGTGACGATGGCCCTCTGGCCATGGTGGGGACAAAAAGGGAGAATGGATGGATGTTGCCAACGTTTAATCATTTCTAATCCATCGTAATTAGGAGAGGTTGGAAGAAGAACGGTGATAAACGCAGACCCTGTGGCCCTTTATTGATGAGTCATCCCCAAAATTATACTGTTCCTGGCATTGTATCCGTTAAATCATTCCGTAATCACTCCCATTATAGATTCCAGCACAAAAACAAACTGAAGAGGCAGCATGTTAAAAAATATAGAGTTAAAACACAATGGTGGAGAAACTCGGCAAGTCAAGCAGTGTACTGTACTTTATAGAGCAAAGGTACATGACCAGCATTTCTGGCTTGAGCCCTTCATCAAGAATATGCAGTTCCTGATCTTTTAGTTATTTTGATCTTTTTCTCTCCTTGTTGCCATTGTTGTTGGACATGGCTGTGATTGGCTGCTGCAGGTGTGTTTGGCTGTGGGTGTTGCACCAGATGCCCTATGAATTGGGGATTGAGAGGACAACTGTAATTGGCATGGTAGGTGTTACGAGCAAATGTTCTGCGATTGCAGTTTCTCTCCAGCAAATATTTGTTGGTGGAAATGGTAAATGCTGCCTCATTGCATTACTAATACGTCTCTTCTTCTTTGGCTTGGCTTCGCGGATGAAGATTTATGGAGGGGGTAAATGTCCATGTCAGCTGCAGGCTCGTTTGTGGCTGATAAGTCCGATGCGGGACAGGCAGACATGGTTGCAGCGGTTGCAGGGGAAAATTGGTTGGTTAGGGTTGGGTGTTGGGTTTTTCCTCCTTTGCCTTTTGTCAGTGAGGTGGGCTCTGCGCTCTTCTTCAAAGGAGGTTGCTGCCCGCCAAACTGTGAGGCGCCAAGATGCACGGTTTGAGGCGATATCAGCCCACTAGCGGTGGTCAATGTGGCAGGCACCAAGAGATTTCTTTAGGCAGTCCTTGTACCTTTTCTTTGGTGCACCTCTGTCACGGTGGCCAGTAGAGAGCTCGCCATATAACACGATCTTGGGAAGGCGATGGTCCTCCATTCTGGAGACGTGACCCACCCAGCGCAGCTGGATCTTCAGCAGCATGGACTCGATGCTGTCGACCTCTGCTATCTCGAGTACTTCGACATTAGGGATGAAAGCGCTCCAATGAATGTTGAGGATGGAGCGGAGACCACGCTGGTGGAAGCGTTCTAGGAGCCGTAGGTGATGCTGGTAGAGGACCCATGATTCGGAGCCAAACAGGAGTGTGGGTATGACAACGGCTCTGTATACGCTTATCTTTGTGAGGTTTTACAGTTGGTTGTTTTTCCAGACTTTTTTTTTAAACGTCTGATGAAATGTCAGTTGTAAGCGAATTGGAAAGAAGGAGTAATGATGGTGCTTGAAGGCCTTGATTTCT